>NC_063336.1:48569792-48646300 GCF_021869965.1 Rhincodon typus
CTTTCCTGTTCCTCTGATGCTGCCTGGCCTGCTGTGTTCCTCCAGCTCCACACTGTGTTATCTCAGACTCCAGCATCGGCAGTTCTTACCATCTCTGATTAATTATTTAGTTGTTTTAAGTTGTACATCCTATTTTGACGGTAGTATATTAAATAACGGTTCAATGAATATCATAATCTCTGCATAAAATATGTTCAATGTGAACTTATATGAAACACAACTATACCTTGGCAAAAAGGTTAAATATTTGCATATTTGCTGGTCTACGATGTGCAATATTTGAGGGGGAGAAACAAATAAATAGGTTAAACTCTGGAGGAGAATTGAAAGACCAGATTTGTCAAATGGCTTTACACATCTTTATTTGTATTTCAATGGCTGCAATTTATACTTTGTCACATAGCAAACCATGCCAACGAGATACATATTGTTAAATAACAGCACTTCTGTGCTATTTCACTTTGAATCAGGTGCCAGATACTGGTGAAATTAATACATGCTCAGTTCATTTCTGCCACACTTCCATTTCCAACAACAACAGATCTATTCCTGATGAGTCAAACAAGATTTTTTTACACTCTCCTATCATAATGCAAAGATGAAATTAGTAACTGATTAAATACATCAGTTATTGGACTCTCATGCTCCATTTAATTATATATTCACTGCCTGGAGATAAGTCCAACCCACAGCACCATATCTTTTCTAAAGGAGTTCTACTGCTTTATCATCTTTGTATGAATAAGTATTTTGCTTTTTTTTTGCTGCTTTTAAACTATGCTCTAATTCTGCACATCTTCTGGAAGTGACAACTTTACAGTTATCACATTTTTTGTTTTGTTCCACAGTATTGACACTGACCTGGTGTCTGTTGTCTGGGCTACAGTTTGTCGAATATCTACAAAGTACAAATTATACTGATCAGCTCGCAGAATTACAAAGACTATTAGAACCCAGGAGAGGCACATCTGCTTCGATTGGGATCTTATTTCTTCGTCACCCGAAGACCACTTGACATCATCTGACTGGATGGGGTTTAATGTAGCTCCAACTCTTGCAGAACCATCACCGTGCTTGTTCAGAGTGAATAGACTTCATCAATCACAAGTCAGTTTATAAATCAGAGTCCTTGTTGGAATAACCCTGGAAGAGTGGATAGTGCCCCATGAAAGTTGCTGACTGCTGCCAGAATAGCAGATGGTGTATTGCCTTTGCTTACTAATAAACTGGACATTGAGGGTCTGAAATCCCATAAGTGTAGCAGCTGGTGTGAGAATCACAGAGTGGAATATATGTGCAGTAGACAGAACCTACACATGGGGTATGTATGAAACCTAATGCCCTCCCATCTTACATTTCTGTCCATATGGAACAAACACCAGTGAATGGTGACTTTGTGCACTTTTTGCTATACGTATATATTCCTTTATTTAGTACATGTGAAAAATAAATAAATCTAAATGGAAAATGTAATAGCTTTTAAGGCAAACAGACAAGTGGTGAACTCCCTAATTGCTGAGTTTTTACTTTATTTTTTTCATTTGCTGGACATGGATATCACTGGCTAGGCCAGCATTTACTGCCTATCCCTAGTTGCCCTTGAGAAGGCGGCAGTGAGCTGCCTTCTTGAAATGCTGCAATCTATGTGTTGTACGTAGACCAACAATACCGTTAGGGAGGAAATTCTGGATTTTGACACAGGGGCAGTGAAAGAAAAGTGCTAAGAACTGAGGCATACTGGCATAAGCTGAAAGGAGCCTGTTGTATAAAAGTTGTGGCTGGCATGATCTGGACAGTCACAGGCAACAGAGATGCCCTGATGCAAGATTGTAATTGTGGCTGCAACAGATCACAGATCTCAGGAACAGGTGAAATGAAGGCAACTCATGAATTGTCCTCAGTAAAATTGGGGTAGGAAAAGTAGTTTTAAATACCTTGTGGTGATCTGGCTTTCTGCACAGTCTCCTCCTCTGATGCCCTGTTGTGACACATTCTCCTCTTCTGCTGTGCTTTCTTTTTTGCTCTGTCTTATTCTCCAGTCCAAAAAGGAACCTACAGGGTCAGCTCATGGCTACAGCCAAAATCTTTGCCTGTGAAGTTTAAGAGTTGCTCTTGTATTTTTGGTTCTCTGCCACAAACACAGGTCCATTCCAGCAAAACCAGCTCTAATACAGGAAGAGCAAGGAGTCAGATCCTGAATTCACCCCAGTCAGAACAGGAATTTAACCCCATTCAACAAGTAGTATTCTGATCCATATGAGCTATGCAGCCAACTTGCTCCCACCAAGGTGTCTGAGTTGTGTCAATGTACACATGCAAACTGTTGCCTGAAGTTATGGGTACGGGTGGTGGAGACTTCAGTTTCTTTCTATTGTAGGGCCGATCAGATATTTAATAAATAGACAGGTATACAATGCATATCTAAATTAACAGTAATCTTCAAGCATGTGACAATACCACTTTTTGGTTTGGATAGATTATTTCTAGGGTTAACTTGCCAGTCCAACTTAAAGACCTTGAAGACATTGGCTAAAGATCAGCGATAGCCCTCTCACCTCTGGGTCAGAAGGTTATTGGTTCAAACTTCACTTGACATATTATCTAGCTCTGTTACCTGCTGCAGCCACAACTTGAGTTTGATGTTGCTACTCCGACAGCATCTCAATCCTACTTCAGAGAGGAAACATAACCACACCAGTCTGCAGTCCTTGGCTGAATGATGATTTAAAAAACAATGCATTTTTAAAGGTGCTCACAACAGCAAATTGAAAGGGAGAGAGAAAATAAAATAATTGTTTTAGATGTTAATTAAAAGTTAAAATGACTAAACAAGTTTAGTAGACAGAAGTAAGATGAAAATAAAGAAGGATTAAAGGGAAAAGGAATTTTAGGATGAGGATGCTTAAAATAATTTAATATAGTTTTAGTAGTTATCTCAGTACTTTGGGGATAGTAATGGCTGATATAAATCAAGTTCTAACATTACACTTTGCTGCCATGTTAGTGCTCATTTTCAGTATCAGCACCTGAGCTAACAACCTACAAAACTGGTTAGTAAGGGGAAACTGGAGTTTTGGGAATCCACTAACGCTGTAATAGTTAACAGGCACCTTCCATCCAATTTTATCATAATGCCACATGCACTGACATAAGACTGAATGCCACTTATATTGCCAGCTATATATATGACATAACTTTGCAGAAAATGTAGCATGACGAAAAGTTAATTGGATTTGCCACTCCAATAGTTGGCTTAAGTGCTGCTTTTATTCCACAAGCATAGCAGCTTTACCATCATTTAAAATTTATGCCTGAGATTATGAATAGTTGTAAATTTGGCTCAAATGCACTTTAATGCCAAATTCTCTGTATGGTGGTTAGCCGGCAAAACTTTGAATAACTGACAAAAAAGTGTCTCACACTATGGTTTTCTTGAGACTTTAATTCAAGTTAAAATTTTCCCCCCTTTGTCTAACAAAAAGCCATGTTACATTTGCAAAGATGAAACAGTTAATTAGACAGTAAATTTCCAAAACCTTAACTAATTTGGAATAAGATAGTTTAATTTACAACCATCAATAACCTGACATCTACTTTATAACAATTCTTTTTTCAAGGCTTCAATAACATTATTACAGGGTTACTATGCTTTTAGTTAATACAGCAATGGAAGGTAGTGAACAGTTGTCAGGAGTGATAAATTTAGATGGGACAAATGGCCTTCATCTGTAAATATCTTCTAATCAGGTGAAAAATGCTTTCGATGCCCAGCAGCATCAGATTCTACTGGACAACAGCATCTTATGGTTTACCCCACTATAGAGTAGTTTATGGCATAGCAGGAGGTCACTGAGCCTATTGTCCGTGCCAAGTCTCTATGGAGCTATCCAATCAGGCTCATTCCTCCAGTCATTCCCTGTGGTGCTTTAAGTTTGTTTTCTTCACAGTACCCACCATATCTCATTTTACATTTCTGTGCTTGCACCAATCTTTGGAACAGCAAGTTCCAGGTTATTAACACACAAAGTGTAAAAGAAGTTCTTTCTGATATTTCCCCTACATGTCTTCCCAAAACCATAAATCTGTGACTGTTACTGCTTGACTATCAGCCAACTTTTCCTTCTCTACCTTATCAAAATCTCCCATAATCTTGGACACGTCCTATCAAATTTCCCTCAATCTCCTTTGCTCCAAGGACAAGACATCCAGCTTTTCCAACATAACCAAAGAATGAAAACTCCCCATCCCTGGAATCATTCTGGGTACAACAGCATCTCATCATCCTAGCAGAAGCAGTCAAGCCAGCGCAGGAGAGGGCCAAGAAGGTGGAGAAAGAACAGTACAAGGTAACATGCCATCTGGCGATGATACAACAGAAAAAGTGAGCAAAACGGCACAGTTGGAAAGTTGATCCAGTCAAAGTACACAGGTTATTATCCTCACAATGGGACCCCCATCATTGGGATGAAGACATTTGGTATTTGTCTGATTCAGAGTATGAATGGACAGACGGGAAAAGGGAATGATCCATCTCTGAAGCCATTCTCAGGAAAAGGACTAATAGTACAACCATTAATAATGAATATGGCAAAACAAATAGGATGACAAAATGCACAAAATGCATTTTAAGCAGAAGTTGGGTGAACCCTTGGCGTCTTGGCTGATGTGGTCATGGGGCCAGGGCGCTGCCCATTTCATGCTGAGTGCCACAGAGTGAGGGAATCTGGAAGCACTAAGTGTTGATTCATGTGTGAACAGTGTTTTTAGAAACAGGGCAAACTGGATCATTGTGGAATGCGCTGATATTGCAGTAGGAAACAAGTATCTTTCTCAATAGATTGAAAAAGTGATGTTGAAAAATGGGACAGAATACCAGATGGTATAAAATGTTTGAGCGATTTTGCCACACAAGTGGATATATATTCATAACAGTTTCAGGGTCTAGACCAGGAAGCTTTCACAGCCGGAATGAGGTTAATGAGAAGTTGTCCGGGGTGGATGAGAGCTGCCCTGTTAGCCCTACCAGGGACAGGCAGTGGGACAGATATATTTGTTGTGAGGACACTTAAAGGATGTGGAGGCTGGTAAGTGAAGAGTGAGGCCCATCTGAACAAGCGAGAAACAGAGAGATGGGGTGGGTTTGAAAGTGAAACAAGAGATAACCTGAAGAGAAATGTTCGCGGCATTATTGAAAGCAGGAATGGAGAGGAGCAAGATACACGGAATACTTACAGAAGCTATGTACAATATGTGGAGGACGCACTGCTCTCCACAGGGTAATGAAGTAAGAGAGACTAAATCAGATGCGGAGGGAGGAAAGGAAACCACACCGACTGCGTCTCCCACAACACCCCTGTACCCAAGCCTGGAGGAGGTCGGGCAGTTGTGGCGAACCAGTCAGCCAATTGATTAGGGATGGGGCCTGTGTAAGGGCGTTTGGTGGGATGACTGGTGACCCAAGGCCTCATATCCCTATCACTGTTTATTGGCAGGTGTGAAATATGCCAAAAGGTAAAACTCATATCACTGCTGAAAAAGCCAATGGTATGAATCAAATGAGATCAGCCTGCTCAAATCTGGCAGATTGACTATGTTCATCCATTACCGTTACAGCAATGATATCAATACCTGTTAACCATAGTTGACACTTACTCTGGGTTAATGTTAGCTTTTCCAACAACCAAAGGGAATCAGATTAACACTGTTGAGGGCCTAGGATAGTTGATATCCTGCTATGGTGAATCATCAGAAATACAATCGGATAATGGCTCACAGTTTGCAGGTCAACAGGTGCAGCAATGGACCAGAGTCTTGTTACTCGAGCATAGTCATGCATGGGAGGTGGGGTCAGGTATGGGGTAGAGCTCCTAGAGCAGCCTGCAGCTGCTGCAGCACCTAACCAGGGAGGGATAGCCTCGATTCCTGTCTTGGATCACAGAACGTATCCAAGGGGTTTCTCGGATTTGGTCAAATGTAGTTAAGGGAAGACTCGATAATAGCAATTTGCTTAAATATCAATGTTTATTAAGTAATAAAAAATAAATGAATAAGAAAGGAAAAAAAAAACAAGAAGTCTCACACCCTTCTGCCTGTTGGGGACCCCTCGATCGATGGCTGGTCTGGAGGCTTAAGTTCATTCCTGGTCCCATTCGCAATCCTGGTCCAAGGTGAAGTCCAACAACCTGGAACAAAACTCTCCCTCTTATATAGTGTAACAAACAGCAAGGAACAGAAAAAACAATTTAATTGTGCCATCTTCGGCGTATACAGAAATGTTCATAGGACTCATTCTAGGTCATGCAGCTGTCGAATATCATCAACACTTTTAGCCCTTCTGCCAATCCTGTACAATCCACCCTGATGATATTTGACAGCGCATGTTACAATAGCAAATGCAGATGCAAATCTGCGATAGCTGCATGAGAATGTGTAATAAGAGTATGTAACCTACACCAGAAAATTAAAGATACAATGAAAATAGCCGTCATCAATATGAATAATATAACAATAATGTGGATTATCAAATTAATGATTGCAGTGGTCTTTTTCGTGAGATTAAGTACAGCCGCCAAAACACAATGGCTAACTCGTCTCTAATGTGATCCTGGGGCAAGACATCAGAACTCCACATGTAAAGATTTCCCACCCCTCTTTTACAGCTGCCCTTATGAAGGGCAATAGACATGCAAGGCTTGTGTAACTGCCCATACAAATAAGTGACTCTCCAAAACGGCACAAAACCAATTCCTGTGTCCTTCCTCTTAGAGCTGACGAGATTTGTTATAGGAACACTGTTCAATGCGTAGTCATAACTTCCCTGAAAATTTAACTGAGGTATATTCTTAGTAGAATAAACAACTATTTGAAAGACGTTCATGTCGCCATACTTATAATATTGTATTTCAGAAATTTATACATTTACAGAATTGTGTCAAGTTAAAACTATGCATCTGGCATGAGAAATGTTATTCTTGAGCAACGCTGCTGGGAAGCAGAAGGAGGCAACTTTGTCACGATATCTTGCAAATGTCATAGAAGAATGTTATTATTTAGTTTATTGGATTAGACAAGTGATCAATCTTTGTATCAGAGCTGTCTTGATTTACATGCATAAAGATCATGCAGTTACAGTGACATTGAACTGATTCTGAAAAGGTTCTGAAGAAGGGTAACTGGACCCAAAACATTAACCTTGCTTTCTCTCCATGGATGCTGCCAGACCTGCTGAGATTTTCCAGTAATTTCTCTTTCTTTTGTTTCTGATTTCCCCCATCTGCAGATCTTTGTTTCTTTTCCCCCAATATCACCTTAGCCCAACAGCCTATTTAGGAAATTTTGGCAGAATGCCGGTGCACAGTTACGGTCATGCCCCAATCTAGATTTAATTCTTCTTATCATGTCTTATGGCTTCAGAGAGTAAACTCACCCAAATTATCCTCCTAGACCTTGTAGCAATTCATGAAGAACATGAGCAAGGAAGAAATTACTTTTCCGTTGCTGCTTGTAATGCATGGCCTGGGAATACACAGAACAAGAAATGCGAAGAATGATGAAAGAACATAATGTTGAAAGAAGATAAGGAAATAGTCAACAGAACACCAAATATCTGATTAGAGACAATTTCTGCTCATATAAACGTGTGTAAAGTATAATCATAAATTTTTAACAGTGAATATGCAAATGACAGACTATATAGAAAACACTAGTGTGCAATAGTAACACTGTGGTGAATACCTGGCTGATGTATAATTCTAAGCATCCTAAACATTGATCCAATAACTTGAGGAATATTTTCCTTTTTATTCTTTATCTATAGAGATGTATCGTAACTAAATGTGGATATGTTCTTATCTAACCTATGCTCCAGATTGTTGTCCTCTCCTCAATGAGTTGTTCATTAAAACCTACAGGCAATCAGTCATGAGCCCAGCATGAATCTTCTTTCATTGTTTAGCATTACAAAGTCGCTTCAACTAAAACTGGAGTGAAAAATGCACTTTTACATGTATTCTTACTGTTACTGACAGCCATACATTTCCTGTCCTACCCTCTGCACTAAATGACTATCTATAAACCTTAAGCTTTCTACCTGTCTGTCTGCAGTAAATGAACAGATAAAAGACAGAGGATGCCTGGCTGCCCTTGTCTGCAAATACTACCTCAAACCTAGGAAATAGTCCCTGAGCTGTCAATTAACCTGATGGTCTGAAGCTGATGTTTGTTGTTGCCCAGTTGTGTGGGTGGAGGATTCAGGAAGACCATTGTCAGTGACCAGAGAGAGACTTGTTGCAGTTGAAGTGGTTTTAAGTAGAGGAAGATGGCAGCACAGCTGTGAACACACTCCAAATTGATTCTGAGGATCAAATTCAATGAATGCCCAACTCTAATCTTATTTGCAATTTTTTGAGTGTATGAATCGAATTGGAGGTTACCAGGAAATGTAAGTTAATAGGGTGAGTTGTGTAACTAATCAAATGCAAATACGTGCTCATAGGCTTCTCTCTACCTCATGGCGAGAATTTGATCTCACTGTGTAAGAAGGGTAAAGTTTACTTGATGGCGAGAATCTGATTTTGGACTCTTTCCTAATTTTGTTATCATTCTCACCATAATAGTCACTGTTGTTAAAGAGGAAAACATGGCAGCCAGTTTTTGCGCATCAATGTCCCCCAAATGATAACAAGTAACTAACTTGTTCCTTTTGATTACATTATGAATTATGGCAAGGATGCTGGAAGAACACTTCAAATAGTGAGATGGGATTTTCAAATCCAACCCTAACCAGGTGCGCTCTCATTTTAACATCTTATCCAAAAAATGCCACTTATGAAAATGTAATGTTCTCTTTGTGCTGCATTGAAGCATCAATCTTGATTATAGGTGTACATTTCCAAGAAGCATGATCAATAAGTTTTCCAATTCAGAGGCTAGTTAATTACAAACCAACTAATTCTTATTTTTATCATTCTTATTAATTTGAAGCAATAATTTATCCTTGGATTAACATTACCCAACAATTCTGATACAAAGAATATTTGGAATGTTGTAAAATTTTCATTGTCAGCTGAGTGATAACTTGCCAATAAATTGTAAATGACCAATATCTGATGCTTTTTTGCAATCAAATCTATCATTTTAACAAGGATCATGACTTTATAAAAATTGGACAAATTGGAATTTTTTAACAAGTGTTTCAACCAGTACAACTGTAAGAGTGCTGCACAACATTTCGATAGTTTTGGGTTTGAAAATTGTTAACAACATTTAATGCAAGAAAGAATACTGATTTATGGTATCTAATTTTCAAGGTTAAAACTGGTACAGTATACGCAATTTTTTTTCATCTTGGATCATTTCATAATTGACTGATAGTTCTTCCTAGAATTTTTATTCAGCATATTAGAAATATATTTCTTTCTCATTTGTTATTTGTTTTTTTCTTCATCGTGGTAATATTTTTCATTTCTCAAAAAGTAACAGATCTGCTTTAACTAGACAGGATAACTCAAAGTAAGCAATTCTTATTTTTGGAAACATTTGTCTCATTGTCTTAATTGACATCATAATGTTGTTAAATATAAATTATTTATCAAAGCCATCAATATCAACATGCACATTTTTCAAAGATAATTATTCATTAATACAGCAATGTAAGTTGACAAACATGCAAGATTTACATTATGAAATTCAGAACTCAGCAAATGAACTAAAGAAGAATTAGTTTACCAGTATAATTTCTTATAATGAAAAAATAATATTATAGCACATATTATACTATAAATCAAAAATGTTCCTTTTTTTGCTTTTCAAAGGCTACATAGATGTAGCAATCTGATCACTTTCACCTTAATTCAACACTAGATGGTCGAAGTTACATTGTATTCTGGTTGCATTGATTAGTTTACCCTCTAAATTGGTAATGTTTTCACCGCTGAAAATAACATGAAAAAGACTAGTTATAAAATTAAGGAACAAATAGAAAATAGACCTTTTTGTATCATCGATGTAATATTACAAAAATGCTGTTGAGAGCCACCCTGTAAAATTTTATCTGCTATATTCAAATTTTGGCTTTGCGACTCTTTGTACTGCATAAATTAAAAGAAAAAAGGCATTTAACCTAGAATAATTGTTGTTTCTTCAAAAAAAAACTGTAACGCAAACATAGAAGAAATACTTCACTGACAATGTAGTAGCTCATGTTTATAGCTAATTCCCATTGTTAATTCTCTTTCTCACCTTTTACATGCACATCTTTATACATATTAATTGTTAAGTTTGAAACAGACGAAAGAAAAAACTTAGCAATGGCTTCTTACTCATTTATGTAATAAAAGTCTTTTTTTGTAAAGGAGTAATAATCTATGCTTTAAATTTGAAGTGGATTTTTTGCTGCAAATTTTAGCATTAGTATCTTTTTTAATCTTGCTGCATTAATGATCTAACACTGTCGAAAAAATGATCAGGAACTTGCACTGACAAAATGTAGGCCATGCAAGGCAGAGCTCAATTAAACAAAGACTGACTCCTTGAGCATTAGCCATGTTTCGGGAACTTCAGTATTCTATTTTTAAAATTTATTGCTAGTTTAGGAATGTGCAGTGATCCAGATCAGAGACTGAAAAATGGTAGAAAAGAACGAAAGGACACACCTATGAAATAGTCACTTTGAAGCATTCAAAAAGTCATCTGCATCTACACTGAATGAAAATGAATATTGTTGCTGTCACTGGTTAATATATTAATGTCACTAGCAGGTTATGGGGCTATAATCAGACAAGGATTGGACACCATGCAAAGGTAAGCTAGTCACATTTATTAGATATTTGCACAATATATATAGGTATGGTTGAACTGACATCTGATAGTCCCATATGAGCTGACAGAGGTGCCAGAGGACTGGAGGACAGATGAGGTACTTTTCAAGAGGGGTGATAATCAGGGAATTACGAACCAGTAAGTGTCACATTAGTGATACGGAAACTGTGGAGAAAATTCTGAAGGACAAAACCTCCAATAGGAGAGGCAAGTTTAGATCAGGGATAGTCAATATGGTTTTGTAAGAGGAAGGTCATGCCTAACAAATTTGATAAAATTTGTTGAGGAGGTGACCAGGTGCGTAGATGAGGGTAGGGCAGCTGATGTAATTTGTACAAATTTCAGCAAAACCTTTGACAGGGTCCCACAGAGAGACTGATAAAGAAGATAAAAGTACGTAGGATCCAGGATAACTTGGCAAGATGGATCCGAAATTAGCTTAGTGGTAGGAGATAGAAAGAAATGATAGAAGACTGTTGGAGTGACTTGAGACTGCTGTCCAGTGGCATACCACAGAGATCAGCACTGGATCCCTTATTGTATATGATTTTCATACACAATGTCGATAAGAATGTAGCAGGGGATGACGTGTAATGTTATGGATAAAATGAAGATTGGCAGGGTGGTTAATCGTGAGGAAGAATGTTCTGGTTTTCAAGAAAATGGGTTGTTCAAACAGGCAGATCAGTGGCTGATGGAATTTAACTTTGATAAATGTGAGGTACTGTACTTTGGGAAAAGTTATTAGACAAAAGCAAAGGAGTACTCAACAAATTGCAGGACACTAGGAAGCTCAGAAGAACAGAGGGATGTTTGTGTGCTTGTCCACAGATACCTGAAGATAGCAAGAGAGAAAAGAAGGTGTTTAAGAAGGCACACAGAACACATGCCTTTATCAGTCATGGCATAGATTATAGAAGCATGGAAGTTATGTTGGAGCTGTACGAAACTTTGGTTAGACCACAGATGGAGTACTATGTGCAGTTCTAGACAATACAACATAGGAAAGATGTAACTGCAGTAGAGAGGGTGCGCAGGAGATTCATCAGGACATTGCCTGGATTGGAGCATCTTAGCTATGAAGTGATGCTGGCTAAGCTCAGCTTGATTTCTTTAGAGCAGAGAGTTTGAGGGGGAACCTGATTGAAGTGTGTAAGACTATGAGGGGCATGGACAGGATGAATAGGAAACAGCTGCTCCCTTTGTTGAAGGGTCAATAATGAGGAGGCACAGTCTTAAAAGATGAAGGACAGGAGGTTTAGAAGAGATTTGGAAAGAAAATGTTCCTTAACCATAGAATGTTCTGAATCTGGAATGCACTGCCTGAGAGGCTAGTAGAGGAAAGAAACCTCACAGCCTTTAAAAAGTACCTGGATGAGCACTTGAAATGTCAAAACATTCAATGCTATGGGCCAAGTGCTGGAAAGTGAATTTAATGTAGATAGGTCAGTGCAGACTCGATGGGCCAAAGTGTCTCTTGGTGCTGTATGAATCTATGACTGTGATATCACTGAAGTTATATTTAGACTTTGTTCAATATTCTGAAAATGGCTGACAATGATTCAGTTGCCTTAAGCCATCACTTCTGGTTTTCATTCTCATTTTGAATAACACCCGACTAAATCAATAATATGCATCTTAAATTTTATCGCCCAATTAAAATTAAAATTACTTCTGTTCAATATCCAAAATACTTTTGCAAATTCACTGTACTGTATTTGTAAAGATAATCAACCAAACAGCAGAGCACCTCTTTATCCTGACACTTATAATGTTCAACACTTGTATGGCTGTTCCCTATAGATAATTATTTCTCCTCTTACTGTCCCAGAAGTACAGTAGCCATGTACTGTATCGTACCTATAACTATCTTTACAGCGTCAATCCAGTCCTTCTTAAGACACATTTTTACCTTTTCCCCAAAATGACCCTGTTCCCTGTACAACAATGCTACTGAGAACAAATTCATTGAACAAATTGGTTAAATCTGTTTGTTCATTTTTAATCTGTCCTCTTCTGTTTTAGTCTCACATTCAAGCCATATATTTACTCGCATTTAAATGATCCATGCCTTTTATCAACTTAAAAACAAATTTATAGCAGCAAAGCAAAAAGCTAACGGTAGGATAGCTACAGAATCCATATGGGTTGAGTTAAGACACAAGAAATGTTTCATTACCCTAAGATGGACATTCTATAAACACCAAATAGTAGAAGCGAATTGGAGGAAAAGTGCATAGGTAAAATTTACAAAATGAGTAGAAAAGATAGAATAATGATCATGGAAGATTTCAAACTTCCTCCTAATAAACTTGCAGGAATAAATGGAAAAAAGATAAACGGTAGTCAGATTCTAACAGTGTATACAGAACTCCTTTCTTTCTCAGTATATAGGTCAAATAAGCAAATAATCAGTGCCAAATTTTTGAAATGTAACCAAAAGGACAATTGAGAAATGTATTTCACTAAAAACAACCAAGCTATTTATGGGAAACAGTGCATAAATAAAGACCTTAAGAAATAGTCGCATTTAAGGAAAAAGATGTAGAAAGTGCATTTACATATCAAAGGAGAAGAAGGCATAAGAAAATATGAAGAACTTGGTAGATAATTTTTAAAAAATCAGGAAGACAAAGAAGAATGGCTAAACCTAATTATCAAGGAAGAAATAAAGACATAATATGTTCTCCTGATATATGAATAACAAAAAGAAATTCATGTGGGAATATGATCACTAAAAGCTGAGTGAGAAGCTGGCAGGGTGCCGCAGGTAAATATTGAATGTGCAGCTTGCCTCAATTGTTACTAAATTAGATAGTGAAATGGCCATTTGACTAGAAAATTGACTAAAAACAAAATTATATTAATACAGCTGATACAGAAAAGAAAATTTTAAAAAAGAGAATAAATAGCAAGACTGAAAGAGGAAAAAACCCCAATTTTGGATGACGTGTATCCACAAATTCTCAGGGGAAATAGGGTGTCACTAGCAAAGACACTTTGATGTATCTGTACGAATATTCCTTAGAATAGAAATGGTGCCGGAGGACATACAGATGTGTAATTTTATTTCTACCAACAAAAATAAAAATTAAATTTAATTTAGACACTATTGGGACAGAGATGGGAAAGATATTGGTATATAAACCAAAAGAAGTGATAGAGGGGCAAAGAGAGACAGAATGTATAATTAAATAACTGGCCTACGTACTTAGTATTCTAAGAGTCTAAACCATGCTTAACTAAGCTGGTAGATTATTTACAGAAATAACAGAGAGAATAATTAAGGATAATGTAGTGGATGTCATATAATTGGGGCTGAATCTTACTTTTTTTGGCTCATCAATTTGCATTGAGTTTTTCTGGAGGTCTTCTGCCATGAGGCCTAGCAAGATTTCTTGTCATATCTTATGAAACTCACCTCATTAGCTACGCACCCTGTTGTTATGGCACTGCACAAGTCCGATTCCAGCTCCATCTTACCCATGCATCATTCCCAGAAAAATACATGATTGCCAGAATATCCCAGGATCAATCAGTATCTATGCCATCTTTGAAAGCCTGTTGTGTACACAGACAAGTACCATCAGTCCTAAGCTGCTGTGCATAGTTCCTGACATTTACCACGCACATGTCTGACAGTGGAAAATTGGCACACCACTTCATGGGCAGAGACCTTGAGTGCTTGCTGTATGGATTTGGTACAGAAACAAGATTTCTTCTTTCCCAAGGACCAGGAGTGGAGGAAACGATACCAGACCATGCCAGCCTGGTCTAAAGTTGCCATCTGGGTTAAAGCAGTCTCAGCCAACTGGAGGAATGCCCAGAACTGTAGGAAGAAGGTCAATAACCTTCTCTACATTACAGCATTAGCGCCACCAGTATCCAATACTTGGTCTAATTCTGCTACTGCACCCACCTCCCACTACAGCTCCTGCTCTACTACTCTCACCAATGCCTTTACCATAGTCTCACTCACTGTCACCCACCACATTCGCCAATACTACAAGCCCTGCATACCCTCTAAGCTGCCTACTCACTTGCTTCCTCAAGACACCTCCCATTTGCACCAAAAATAACAGTTGTATCACTCCCTTTCAGCTCCTATTACATTTGCCTCTCTTCCCTTCCAAGAGGAAATCAGCTCACAATAGGGCAGAAAGAGCCAAGACAGATGGTGGACTACCTAACATTAAGTTTCTCACCATTCATATGGAAAGCATTCAGACTCCGACCATTCAGAATGGATGAATCACCATTTCCAGTCTATTAGTTTTCTTTCAGAGACTGCCCTCAACTTACTGTGCTGGAAAGCCCTGATTAAAAGCCATCCCCTTTAACTTGACTGAAGCCTTTTGTTAATTATGACAGATTCCTGCCTTTGTGTCTGGTCCAGTTTATGAACTGGGTGCATGAAACAGAGCAGACAGTGTCCTTGCAGCAGCATTACAGTGATTGTTGTCAGTGCAGTCCAAGGTGCAGCATTGAAACACAGACACATGCTGTAAGTGGATCGGAGATGTGTCATGTGGGGCCTTACAGATGGCACACAGCAGATACCAATGTCCTTGGAAGTAAGTTGAATGTGGCCAGTGCCCACAGAGCACGCCCTGAGATGTCCGTGCCTGGTGTCCATCGTGAAAGTCCTTCAGATCAAGCGATGAGCTGAATTCACCAGGCACCTGCTCTGATTTCCATGTTTAGCTTGTTTGGTAAATTTATTAAGCTAGAAATCTGTCTATTGATAAGACAAGTTGTGCTATCAACAAGACATTTAACAGGAAATAATTCCCCTTAATTGTCAACTTGTCACTGCCTAGCAATAAACCAGCCAAGCTATCTTGAGAAGTTTAAACAATCGAATGCTATCAGCGCCAGGATGAATTTTCGTCTGGTTTTGCCGCTGTGATAATGTAAACTTCAGAACTTGAATAACTTCATGGATTGAAAAATCAGCAATAATTCATTCCGAAATAAACTGGTTCCCAAGATGAAAAAGAATTAAAAGCAACATGCAAATTAACCATCCCTGGGAAGAATGAGTTAAAGGAACATAAACTGTTTCCTGAGAGAGAGGAGGTAACACTGCTTGATAACTTGCTGCCTTATGAGCAATTAGGTCTGCCTGCAGAAGCAATGTCCTGATGTAAAGGGGTTAATTCCAGTAGAGGCTATTTCAAACAGACAGCTAACCCAGATTGTAGAAGGAATAGCAGATCTACTTCTGATAAGCAGGCAAGTTACAGAACTGAGGATTCTAAAAGTATCATCAATGTTGGGGAAGGAAGAATCTAAAGGATCACAAATTTGAAACAGAAAATTTCACCAGACTCCAACACCAGAACAATTCGACAGCAGAACTTTGAAAAACAGCACAGCACAAGGATCAAACCTTGGACACTTCCAGAGTTAGACATTGTTGATGGAATCATAGCTAAATTTGGGTGATAGCCAAGTTGAGTTGTGAGGCTTAACTTACTTACTTGAGTGGTCTTATTTTGGTTGCTACATGCAATAAAGTTTCAATCATTGTTTCAGCATTTGATCATGTGTGAGATTTCTTAATAAGTAGCCAGATTAAAAGGCAACTTGTGGTGATTTACACACAATACAACAAATCTTCTCATAGCCCACATTGCTCAGATCCCCATAGATTCCACTCTTGAATTTTCAAAAAGCCTTTGATGGGCTACTAGATTGGATGCTTATGATGTAACTAGAGCACATAAAGCCAGGCAGCAAATATCTGCATGTATAATAAATCGAAATAAATCTATAAAGTAGGGAGTGGGGGTAAAATATAGTTATATTTTATAAGCTTAAAAAATAGTGTTGCACAGAGATTACAGATCAGTGGTACCCATATCTTACATTCATGGTTTGGTTTCAGGAATAACTAACACAATACAAACAACTGTAGATAATAATGAATTGGTGATTGAGTTTACACTGAGGAAGAATGTAACACAATAGTAGAAGATATTAGAAAATTTACAGACAGCACTGTTAGTTGACAAATGAGAGGTTCGAAACATCATCTAAATCTTAAAAAAAGAAACTGAGTGGGATAGAAGACCAAAGGAATATAAACATGCAGATGAATAAATCATTAAAGCAGCATCAAAGTTCAGCAAAACAATTAAATGTGGAACAAAAACAAAGTTGCTGGAAAAGCCCAGCAGGTCTGGCAGCATCTGTGAAGGAAAAAACAAAGTTAACGTTTCAGGTTCGGTGACCCTTCCTCAGAACAGTTCTGAGGAAGGCTCACCAGACCCGAAATGTTAACTCTGTTTTTACCTTCACAGATACTGCCAGACATGCTGGGCTTTTCCAGCAACTTTGTTTTAGTTCCTAATTTACAGCATCCGCAGTTCCTTCAGTTTTAATTAAATGTGGAATTTCTTTATAGGATGTAAAACTAAAAAGCAATAAAGCTATATTAATTATTTTTATGACAGCTCCATTAATTATTTTTATGACAATAAGCAAGTCACACTTTGAGCAAACCATGCACAATTCTAATCTCTGTAGCATAAAAAGATCACAGAAGTACTGGAGAAAATGCAAATAAAGCTTTACAAATGTGAGACCAGAAACAAAAGATTATAGGTATTGTGCAAGATTTAATCGGTTGAGACATTTCTGTTTAAAAGAAGACAAGACATAATGGAGCAAAAATAGAAATTACTGGTGAAACTCAGCAGGTCTGGCAGCATCTGTTGGGAGAAAACAAAGTTAACGTTTTAAGTCTAGAAAAGGTACCCAACTCTGCATGGCCCAGCTGGGATTTGATGGAGGTGACAAGATCCCAGTCCACCAGCCAGAGGGACAGTGTGAACCCAATGTTACCTCTTCTCGGGAAGATCTCACGCAAGACATAGAAGGAATTAATCTTTCGTTACCACTGGCAGCATCTCATATATGTTGAATTCTGCTGGACTGTCTATGGCCAATTCATTGCCCCCAATCCTTCTAATGGATTCTAGTCTGTGTTACTGATACCCAGTGGGATGGATGTCAACATGATACTCAAGCAGAAGATAATCTCAACGTTAACAAGCAGTAACAAGATCTATTACTTAATAGCTAGGTACTTCACGAATGACACGTGACAACAAAGCCAATTCTAAATGCTAAAATTCTAAAAAATGAGATACATAATAGTCTTTTGTGAGACATCAGGCACAACTTAAGACTATGTTCACCCCTTGGCTACCAAAACATTACAGAATCACAGAACTGTTACAGTGCAGAATTAGGTCATTTAGCTCTTCAAACAAGCATCCTTACCTAGTGCCAATCTCCTGCATTTTCCCCACATGCCTGCACCGATCTAAATAATCATCAAATGCACTTTTGAATGCCTCTATTGAACCTGTGTTCACCACATTTCCAGGCAATGCATTCCAGGCCCTAACTACTCACTGAGTGAAAATGTTATTCTTTTTCCTCAACATCACATGTGCTTCTTTTGCAAACCATTTTAGTTAATCACATTCTGAAACACGCACTAGTTATTCCTTAGCAAGTCTGATTAGCTCCTTCCAGAACAGTCCTTCATATCTTGATGTGTAGAAGGCACAACAGTTAAACTTTTCAGGCACTAATTGTCTTATATAACAAGGTCACAAGGTATTTATACCACTCAGACCTTCCCCTTGAGCTTCATACCAGTTGTAGATTGTGTTCATTCAATATGAAGGTTATTTCAGTTGTAGCTGCTGAATTTTCTTGTAAATCCTTTCACATTCAAACTGGGATGTTTTTGCTTAAAAACTTGATGAATATAATGTATTTTTCAATGAAAAAAGTTGTTGGATAAGAGAGTCTAAATTGGTGCATCTTATCAAAGTCTGCTTACAAACTATCTACCCACCTCTTGGGTACCCATCTTGCTTAATTCAAGGTCCATTCTACCACCTGCCATTCTTGAAAAAACTCATCACTCAGCAGATATTTGCTGAAAGATTGGCATCCCGAATGCACATTTGTACTACACTCCTCAAGGGTTTCACTTGATCCCAGCTGTCTTTACCTGACATATGCCTCTTTCTCTTTCTTGACCACAGCCTCAATATTTCTCACCATTCAGTGTTGTCTATTCTCACCAACCTGAGAATTGATAATGGAAAATAAGGTGATGTGGATGAATTGGATGTGTAGTTTGCATCAGTCATCACTATAGAGGATACAAGAACATTCCAGAAACAGTGGTCCTCACTTAACCCTCCTACTATCCTCTGCATCCAAAAGATCATAAGCCGCCATTTCAGTCATCTTCAATTTGATATCATAACCAGTAGCATATTCCCTTCCCCTCCTTTGATAGCATTCTGTAAAGACCATTCCCTCTGGGACACACCCTGGTCCACTCCTCCTCCATTCCCAACTCTTCCCTTGTCCCAACAGCACATTCCCATGCAGTCGCAGAAGATGTAACAACTGCCCATTTCCCTCCTTCCTCCTCACTATCCAAGGCCCCAGACACACCTTCTGGGTGAAGCAGCAATTTAGATGTACTTCATTCAATCTAGTGTGCTGAAATCACTGCTCACAATGTAGTTCCTCTGCATGGGAGAGACAAAGCGCAGACTGGGTGACCACCTTGCAGAATGCCTATGTTTGTAAAAATGACTCCAAGCTTCCAGAAGCCTGCCACTTCAACACACAACCATGTTCCCGTGCCAACATTTCTGTCGCAGGCCTGCTGCAGAGTTCTAGCAAGCTCAATAAACACTTCATTTTTCACTTGGGGATGCCACAGCCTCTGGGACTGAACATCAAGTTCAATAACTTTAGGGCCTGATTCCATCCTTCAATGTTTTTACCCACCCCATATCCTGTCCTGTTATAACATGGGTTGCTTTTAGCCCTACAGCCCATTCTCATCCACTATCAGCTCTGTTATCACATTACATGTTATGCTTTTAGCACAGCCTACCCATTCTTTGTTACCCTCTGCTCTCATTATCACTTGCTCAGCTCCTCATCTGTCCTGGCCTACCTTCCATCATTCCCTCATTTACCTACTGTTTTCATATCTCTCTCTGTCTGGGCTTCATCTCCACCCTGCTCCAAATCTGCTCATCTCTCCCTTCAGCACTTCCCCCCCAACTCTCCCAACCTTGTCTTCAGCATTAGTACCAGTTTTTCCCAGCTGCTATAATTTCATTTGAAGTGTCCAGACTTGAAACATTAACTCTGCTTTCTTCCCACAAATGCTGCCAGACCTGATGTGTTTCTCCAGCAATTTCTGTTTTATTCCAGAAGTACATCAGGAAATGGAAGACAGGAAAAAAATGGAGGGAAATTACAATCACCAGAATAGTGGCACAGAGTAAATTGCTGGAGCCATGGGCCAGCAAGTAGCTGAGTCCTAAAGCTAGAGTCTTAAAAGAACTAATTAGAGAGACGGTTCACAAATTGGTTTTAGTTTTCCAAACCCTCTAGTTTCAAGCCAGTTCACCCAATGTCTATAATAGAGAAAATATTAGAAGGTATTATTAAAAATGTTAAAGCAAAGCTTTTAGTTAAGTTGAAAGAAATCAGACAGAATCAGCATGATCTGTGAATGGAAAATCATGTATAATCAATCAAATGGAGTTCTTGAAGAGCTAACATGAGAAGTGGATAATGGGGATCTGGTAGGTGTACTGTACTTAGATTTCGAGAAGGCATTTCATATGATCATAGAATACCTACAGTGCGGAAAGAGGCTGTTTGGCCCATCAAGTTTCCATCAACCCTCTGAAGAGCATCTCACCCAGACACAAGCCCCCACCCTATCCTGTAGCCCGCACTTTTACCATGGCTAATCCACCTAACCTGCACATTCCTGGACATTATAGGCAATTTAGCAGGGCCAATTCACCTAACCTGCACAGCTTTAGATTGTGGGAGGAAACTGGAGCACCCAGTGGAAAGCCACACAGGTAAGAGGAGGACATGCAAACTTCACACAGATAGTCACCCAAGGCTGGATCGAACCCAGGTCCCTGGCACTCAGCCACAGTGCCACCCTAAACTTTGTTAAAGTGCCACATCAGAGGATCTTGGGGAAAGTAAAAGCTCATATTATTGCGGATGGCATGGGATGGTTTTAGCATGGATAGAACATTGACTAGCTAACAGCAAATGAAGAATATGCATAAATGGGTCATTTTCAGGTAGTCAGGTTGTGAGGAGCATAGCACCACAAGGATCGGTGTTGGGACTTCAATGATTTACAATCTATATAAACTGATTAAGGGATGAAGATTGATTGACAAATTTACTGATGACACAAAGCTAAGTAGCTTGTGAAGAAGCTTTCAAGAGGCTATAAAAAGATAGAAGTATGTAATGTGAGTGAACAAAGATCTGATAAATGGAGTATTATATGTGGAAATGTGAAATTGGAAGAATAATAGGGAAACATATAATCTAAATATTGAGATTATTGCAGAGTTCTGAGATACAGACGGACTTAGTATTGTAAAGTATGAATCTTAAAAGGCTACTTTGCAGGTTCAGCAAATAATTAGCAAAGTTAATAGAAACATTGAAACATTGAAAATAGGAGTAGCTGAAGATATTTAGCCCTTTGAGACTGCTCCACCATTAAATATGATCATCACTGATTTGTGTACAATTCCTGCTTTCTCCCCATAGCTTTTGATCCCTTTAGCCCGAAGGACTATATATAACCCCTTCATGAAAACACTCAGAGTTTTGCTCTCAACTAGTTGAGAGCAGGCTCACTCTATTCTCCAGCTGAAAAAAAATTCACCTTATCTCAGTCCAAAATAGTGCAACCATCATCCTTCAATGTTCACTCCTAGTTCTGGACTCCCCAGGCATTAGAAATGTCCTTGCTGCATTTACCCTCTAGTCCTGTTAGAATTTTATAGGTTTCTATGAGATACCCCCTCATTCTTCATAACTCCAGTAAATATAGTTCTAACAGATCCAATCTCTCTTCATAACTCAGACCTACATCCCAGTTTGGATAACAGTCTGGTATACTTTTGTTGCGCTCCCTCCATAGCAGGAACATTCTTCCTCATGTAAGAAGACTAAAGCCGCACACAATATTTCAGACATGGTCTCACCAAGCCCCTCTACAATTGCAGCAAGACTTCCCAGCGCCTATACTCAAATCCTCTTCCTACGAAGACCAACATACCATTTGCCTTCTTCAAAACCTGCTGCCCCTGACTGCTTACCTTCAGCTACTGAAGTACAAGGACACCCAGATCTCGTTGCGCATCCTCCTTTCCCAATGTATCACCATTCAGATAAAAATCTACCTCCCTGTCTTTGTAACCAAAAGTGGATAATCAACATGGTTATCAACATTATAATTCATGTGCCATGCACGTTCGCTCAACTTAGCCAAATTACAGTGAAGCATCACCTCCTCACAGGTCACCATTCATCCAGTTTTGTGTCGCTAAATAGAAAATTAACGTTTATTGCAAAGGGAATTGCATACAAGAGAGGCTTTGTTTCTGTTATATAGGGCACTAGCGAGATCACATGTGGAGTACTATACCTCATATTAGCCACCTTATTTAAGGAGGATGTAAATTTGCTGGAAGCACTTCAGAGGTTTACTAGATCAATACCTGGCTTTTATCCATTAGAGTTCAAAAGAGTAAGAGATTACCTGAATGAAACATATAAGACCATAAGGGATATTGAGATGGTAGATATGGAGAGGATGTTTCTTTTATGGGAGTATCTGGTCGTAAGAGTTACTGTTTAAAATAAGAGGTCACCCATTTAAAATAAAGATGAGGTGACTTTTTTTCTCTCACAGAGCAAACATGAGTCTTTGAAACTCTCTGAAAAGGTGGTTAAAGCAAATTCTTTTGTTATTTTTAAGATAGAGGAAGATAAATTCTTGTTAATCCAGACACTGATAAGTTATGAGGTGTAGGTGAGAATGTGGACATGACGTTACAATTAAAGCAGCCATGAACTTACTTAATTAGGAAAGAGGCTTGAGAAGCTGAATGATCCACTTCTACTGCTTGTATTGTATGTTGGTATCTTTTTCTGCTTTATATTCAAAACCTGCTGAGGTTCAGTTCCATCCGTTAGAATCTTCTCTCTTTTTCATTGTGCCCTGAGAACTGTGGTGTGTGATTTAATTTCAATTTCAAACAAGAGATGACCCATTGCTGTTAGCATGTCTCAGTTAGTTTTTGTTTCAGTATGCTTTGAGAATGCAGTAGGTCATTTCTTGTTTGCCTGGGCATTGAGTCTTTGCACATACATTCTTCGAGATGGTTAGCCTTTGACTAGGTTACCACTCCTCTTGGTTTCTGGCATCCCAAATTCATTGCTATACTAGAATTAAGCTTGCTCACCCTCCTTTTTGGGGTAACATATTTTTTTAACACATATATTTATGTGACTGATTATAGCTCTCTAGCTTCTCTGTCTTTCACCACTTCTGACTTGTCTCTGGTCTGTGCTCCTGCTCTGCTCTGCAGATATCAGAGTAACATCATCAGTTACATCGCCTTTACTCACATATCCATCATATTACAGTGTGCCTTCCCACAAGGAACCTGGAAGCATTCGTCATGAGTTTGTTATTTGTGCTCCCTGCAAGGTGGTCTCCCTGTTATCAAATGGCAGTGGTGACAGCATGCGAAAATTAAGTAGGCATTAACTGCCAATTTACAGGCAAGGGCATTAAACTTATCCAATTAATTTATAATTGCAACCCTGTCACAGTAAATTAGAATTGCTGCTCCCATCAAGTATTGACAGTACTTGCAACAAAAATCTCATTTAAATATATTTTTGTCACTCCTGTGATAGAGTGCACAGTTTACTGGAAGAGAAGAAATTTCAGTTTTCAAAACAAAATCTATATTTATGGTCAAAACTTCCATTTGAGGATGGAAGACCTTTAGGGGTCTGCATGAAGGTGAAATGTGTATCTAAATTAAAAATACCACCTTGTCAGAAACATTTATTTGAACAAAACCTGTCAGATTATACAGTGAACTATTCAGGTATTCCATTTTAATTTTGGCAGTTCACTTTCATTTGCAATACCTCTGAAGCTTCTATGTTCATTATTGGTAGTTCATATGCCAGGCTTTCTGTGTGTATACCTGTACTGAATATGACAGTATTGAGCATCCAGCCTGTGTTTACTCGTAGCGGCAATGTATGTTCTTATGGCTTATCATGAAGATACAATCAATGAAGACTGGATAACACAATGTGGAGCTGGAGGAACACAGCAGGCAGCATCATTTCTTTCTGAAGAAGGGTCCTGTCCCAAAACGTCAACTTTCCTGCTCCTTTGATGCTGCCTGGCCTGCTGTGTTCCTCCAGCTCCACACTGTGTTATTTCTGACTCCAGCATCTGCAGTTCTTACTATCACTGAAGCTGGAGCTTTGCTTAAGAAGTGCAATTTTCCCTCAGACTCTATATATTTTCCTGATTCTTATAATTCACTCTTAAAATATATTTATTCTAATTTGGCCATTGAATACAGTAAAATGAACTTCACAATTTTTATTGTTTGATAGTACATAACTCAATTTATGCAAGAAATTTCATATTCTTGTGACTGATTTCTAAAGTGTGCAAGATAAAAAACTTGAACAGTTCCTTTGTTAGAAATACACAATTTTCTGTGCAATATTTGAAATTTTAAGAGACTGATAAATATCCCGTCTCCATAGATTAAGCAGAATCAACTGTGGAATATACTTCAATGCTCAATGTTTTTAAATCTTAAAATATCTGATCATATGTTCGTTGTCATATGAGTTGGATGTCCTTCTTTATTCATGCAATAAATTCAGATTCAGATTAACATTAACATTTAGATTACATTCAGATAAACAATTTTTTTTCATTTCTGTTGTTTTTTTTAACAAAAATACTCTTGTTTAATGGTGTACATCAACAGCATGATATGGCTTTAAGAAATTGTTAAATCTGACAATGCAATAAAACTGAATTAGCATCAGTTGATGTAAAAATTAACTTTGGGTACTTTATCAGTCATGCAATTTAATGTTACTAAATGGAATTAAATCTAAATAAGGAAAAATAATTTGTCAAGGAATGTTTGAATCAGGTTTATGACTCAATAATTGCTCTCATGCAATGAGTAGTGGAATTCCATACTGCAATCATTCAACTCCACTCTACTTCAAGTGATTATTTTAATGCATCATATTTAACCAGGGTATCTCATTCTTGTTTGGATTGGAAAACTCTTCACCACGGGGATTTTAAATGTAGAATATTATCCTAAACACCAGATTTACCTAATATTTTTCAGAATAGTGCCAGACAATCTTGATTACAAATCAGGACCGATAAAATTTTTATAGAAATTTCAGAGCAGCAAATCATTTGGCCAATCATCCCTATGCCTCAAAGCTGTCTGATCTAATCCCAGTTCCTGTCTCTTCTACAACACCCTTTAATATTTTACTGCTTCAAGACCTTGCATAAATCTATTTTAAAATGACATGATTGGTTTTGCTTCAATAGTCATTTTTGATAACTTACAATATTCTATGTTCCAATCATCATTTATGTGAAAAATTCTAACATTTCTCTTTCTGCTTCGAAAATTACTCCTAAATACATGTTTTCTTTTTATTGCTTTACCAAAGGTCGGATGGCATTTTTCAAAGTGAGAGTACAGCACATCATGCAGAAAATGTATTTTCTAGAGAGGGTTTTGCAGAATGGTTTCATAAACACTTTATTTGGTACATATTTCTAGTTTTTCAGAGTTCATGTAAATGTATAAACATTTAGTGATGTGCACACTACTTCATAATGCAGCAAACTGTACAGTTAAAACAGAGATCAGAAACTTTATTGCCAGGTCTATGTGTTTATTCAGTCAGCCATACAAATGGCAAAAATTAGCCATTTAGTCTGTAGCTACTCTTTAACACACCAATTTAAATGTCCTGCATAATGCACAGCAAAGTATCTTTCTCTGTTTCACCCTTAAAGGAGGCAATGAACTTTGTTTCAACTATATCCTGTGGCATTGCAATCCATTGCCCACACATTTCTGCATAAATAAATTCCTCCCAACTTCTCTTAGTAATTTTAAATTGCTAACTCTTCATTCAAGCCAATCTTTCATTTTTCACCCTATGGCATCCTTTATCCATTTTAAAGTCTTCATTAGATGTCCCCTTACTATTTTCTGCTTTGTTCATTTTCTTTATTTTCTTTCTTCATGATATATGGGCATTGCTAGCTAAGCCAGCATTTATTGACCATCCCTAATTGTCTCAGCGAAGCTGATGAGCTGCCTTCTTTATCTGCTGCAGTCCTTAGGGAGAAGGTACGCCTACAATGCTATAATGATGGGAGTTCCAGAATTTTAACCAAGTGACAGTGAAGGAACATCTACATAATTCAAACTCAGATTGTTGTGTAGCTTAGAGGGGAACTTGCACATTGTGGCGTTCCTATGCATCTGCATTTACCTAGTCATAGCACCAGCAAGAATTGTCTCTCAGGAACACTTCTGTTCCCTTTCTAATTATTTATAATAAAGAAGAATGTGAACTTCATTCGTAAACAATTATTTATGGAGATTGTGGTCAAGCTAGGAAATTGCTGTCCTTAGTTTTCCATTCACATCGTTTGGATTTGTATTAATATTTACTTGAATGATCTCTCTCCAGCAGTGCCATGTAATTTACGAGAAAGTCCCTTTCGCAGCGAAACTACAGTGCTCCTTCCAAAGAAATGGCCCTACAAACCAGTTTGAAAACCTTTTGAAAGAGTTGGCATTGATATTTACAGAGCTGAGTGTTCAGAATAGGGGCTCAGCAGGGGTCAGGGTGCAGTGATGCAAACTATTTATGGATGGGATACTCAGAAGTAAAAATTAAAGACAATTTTGAAAATTGCCTCAGGAAAGTGAGAGATTATGTGTGATGGAACGCAGTTTGGAAGAGACAAGATAATTGGGAGGCAGTAGCAATGTGTTTACTTGGAGCTGGAAACATTTACTCTTACTGGGCTTTTGGAGAAAAGTTTCCTGCTCCTCCTCTCACAAACACTGTAATGAAGGCACTGAGCTTATGGATCCAAATCTCTCATTTCCTTTTTACGTTCTAGATAACAAGGCCAGGAAAACTCAAGAAATAAGGCCAACATTATTTAAAAATGAAAACAAGCTTAAGGAGGCACTCAGCCTTCCTCAAAGCTAATTCCAATTGACTGATTTGTTCTAAAAAAACCAGATTACACACTCACATGTACCATGTCACCTATCCCACAATACTGTCTCTGTGAAAACCGGAAATGGTAACTTTGAAAGTGAGATTTGAAATTTTTGAAACTGATATTTTCCATTGTGATTTCCATGATGAAATGCACAGAGAGTCATAGAGATGTACAGTACAGAAACAGACCGTTCAGTCCAAGTCATCCATGCTGACCAGATATTCCACATTAATCTAGTCCCATTTAGAACATAGAACATTACAGCGCAGTACAGGCCCTTCGGCCCTCGATGTTGCGCCGACCTGTGAAACCGATCTGAAGCCCATCTAGCCTACACTATTCCATTATCATCCATATGTTTATCCAATGACCATTTAAATGCCCTTAAAGTTGGCGAGTCTACTACTGTTGCAGGCAGGGCATTCCACGCCCTTACTACTCCCTGAGTAAAGAACCTACCTCTGACATCTGTCCTTTATCTATCACCCCTCAATTTAAAGCTATGTCGCCTCGTACTAGCCATCACCATCCGAGGAAAAAGGATCTCACTGTCCACCCTATCTAATCCTCTGATCATCTTGTATGTCTCTATTAAGTCACCACTTAACCTTCTTCTCTCTAACGAAAACAGCCTCAAGTCCCTGAGCCTTTCCTCATAAGACTTTCCCTCCATACCAGGCAACATCCTGGTAAATCTCCTCTGCACCCTTTCCAATGCTTCCACATCCTTCCTATAATGCGGTGACAAGAGCTGTATGCAATACTCCAAGTGCGGCCGCACCAGAGTTTTGTACAGCTGCAACATGACCTCATGGCTCCGAAACTCAATCCCTCTACCAATAAAACCTAACACACCGTACACCTTCTTAACAACCCTATCAACCTGGGTGGCAACTTTCAGTGATCTATGCACATGGACACTGAGATCTGTCTGCTCATCCACACTACCAAGAATCTTACCATTAGCCCAGTACTCTGTATTCCTGTTACTCCTTCCAAAGTGAATCACCTCACACTTTTCCGCATTAAACTCCATTTGCCACCTCTCAGCCCAGCTCTGCAGCTTATCTATGTCCCTCTGTAACCTGCAACATCCTTCCGCACTATCCACAACTCCACTGACTTTAGTGTCATCCGCAAATTTACTAACCCATCCTTCTACGCCCTCATCCAGGTCATTTATAAAAATGACAAACAGCAGTGGCCCCAAAACAGATCATTGCGGTACACCACTAGTAACTGAACTCCAGGATGAACATTTCCCATCAACCACCACCCTCTGTCTTCTTACAGCTAGCCAATTTCTGATCCAAACCGCTAAATCACCTTCAATCCCATGCCTCCATATTTTCTGCAATAGCCTACCGTGGGGAACCTTATCAAATGCTTTACTGAAATCCATATACACCACATCAACTGTTTTACCCTAATCCACCTGTTTGGTCACCTTCTCAAAGAACTCAATAAGGTTTGTGAGGCACGACCTACCCTTCACAAAACTGTGTTGACTATCCCTAATCAAATTATTCCTTTCTAGAAGATTATAAATCCTATCTCTTATAATCCTTTCCAACACTTTACCCACAACCGAAGTAAGGCTCACTGGTCTATAATTACCAGGGTTGTCTCTACTCCCCTTCTTGAACAAGGGGACAACATTTGCTATTCTCCAGTCTTCTGGCACTATTCCTGTAGACAATGATGACATAAAGATCAAAGCCAAAGGCTCTGCAATCTCCTCCCTAGCTTCCCAGAGAATCCTAGGATAAATCCCATCTGGCCCAGGGGACTTATCTATTTTCACACCTTCCAGATTTGCTAACACCTCCTCCTTATGAACCTCAATCCCGTTTAGTCTAATAGCCTGTATCTCAGTATTCTCCTCGACAACATTGTCTTTTTCCTGTGTGAATACTGACGAAAAATATTCATTTAGCACCTCTCCTATCTCTTCGGACTCCACGCACAACTTCCACTACTGTCCTTGACCGGCCCCAATCTTACTCTAGTCATTCTTTTATTCCTGACATACCTATAGAAAGCTTTAGGGTTTTCCTTGATCCTACCTGCAAGCATTTGGCCCATATCCCTCTAAATGCTTCTTTTTCATATACCCATACAGATGCCTTTTAAATGTTGCAATTGTATAAGCCTCTACAACCTCCTTTGGCAGCTCATTCCATATACGCACCACCCTCTACATGAAAAAGTTGCCCTTTGGGTCCCATTTAAATCTTTCCCCTCTCAACTTGAACCTATGCCCTCTTTTGGACTCCCCTACCCTGGGGAAAAGACATTGACAATTCACCCTGTCCATGCCCTCATGATTTTATAAACCTCTATAAGGTCATCCTTCAGTCTCCGACACTCCAGGGAAAATAGCCCCAGCCTATTCAGCCCCTCCCTACAGCTAGTCAAGGGAACTTTGATGAGTCAAGCACCAAGACTTTGGGTTAAAATTACCCCCAAAAGTGAATTTGAACATTTGGTAGAAGCTATTCATTACCTCAATGGTTTAATAGGACTATTTCAGAAATAAGGATATTTTTCTCTTCAAATCCTTCCATGTCTATCAAATTATATTTAATTAGTGATTACTTGTCTTTAAATCTTTGCTATTGTTGGTTTAGGCAGTTAATGAAAATGTTGGCCAATTCACGAAGAAATTTTATTCAAATGGAATGAGCAATTTCAGTCATTTTATTGCACCATTTCTTAGTGTCACATGATACCTGTGCTCCCTAAGAATCAATATCTCCCTGTGAAGCAAATAAACATTTCACCCTCAGGTGGTAAAAAACAAGTTTATCACTGAAAATGTTCCTTAACCAAATGTGCAAATGGATTTTTATTGGCCATCACCTTGATAACCTAATCTTAAGTAGACTCAGAATTAGCCCGTGGGACTTTATCATAGCAAACCATTATGTCCTTGCTGTTTTTACAAAGTTAAGCAAGCTTTTGTAATTAGAGCTCAGTGAGTCACTGGGAGAATTCAAGTTAGCTCTTCAGCTGTCAGCCTTACTAGTTCCAAACTTGCCAATCTGAGTGATGTTTTGATATGAATTACCGTGAAAGTTCCCGAAATTAAGCCTACAGTCTTTACGCTGTTCAGCATTTGACTCGCAAACTAATTCAGGTCAATAACATGAGAGTGATACTAAATCACAACACCAGCTCAAAGACAAATAATTCTGGTCAAGGGGAAATCAGTGATAAAGATACATGGAAAGCATTTACAAGTTTCACATTAAAGTTTACAATGCTAAGACAGGAATTTAAAATACCAATGAGTTCAAATTTTGCACAAGATTAAATGCAATCTCAAAACTTGAAAGTGAAGTAGAGGTTCTAGGTTTTGCAATTCTGAAAGCTTGTAGCAAATTTTGACAATTAATTTGGGAATATATCCACCACGTTTCTAACTCTATTGGAACTGTCGATTTTTACGTTTCATGTTCTGGTGCTCAGATGATTATGAGGGTGATTATTTAAGGAATTTTAATAAGGAAGAGAAAGTATGAAAAGGATAAAAATTGCATGAGCTTTTCTTGGCATAATTTCTATATGGGTATTTCTGGGGTCGCCCCATCCATGACTATTCCACTTACCATACACATTTTAAGCTGGAGACTGATAGTTGTCTAGTCCAGGCCCAGCCCAAAGGGAGAGCAGCAGGACTGATTTCTTGGCATTCTCTAGTTTTCTTTCATGTTTGAGGCCACACTACCAGCCTGTGCAATCAGGCAAACTAGTGGCAAGCAGTGATGCCTGCTTTCAATGAATTTGTTGATCAGTTCCCTGTGAACTAGCGGATATCGGAGATGGGAATTCTTGCCCTTAGACAGGATTGGCCAATGCCATTGATTCTCGCAATTAGCAAGAGCTCCATTACTTACAAGAGTTACATTCAGTCCTGACTTGATCATCCAGCACACTGTACCAGAGATATGACAGGAGCACATTAAATAACCTGCAGATTTTGTACCCAAACATCTTTAAAACTAATCAGGTTAGATCAAACATAACTAGGGAATGGAGAACTTCATTGCACTGTGGTTTCAGTTTAAAACAAAATTGTCTTTAGTCTGCAAGTTTTGTTTGGAATGTATGCTTTTTAACATATCTGATTTTAACAATGGAAATGTTATTCTGTGTGATTTCAAATATGAAAATAAGTAATTAATCATACAGTCATAGAGTCACAGAGATATGCAGCATGGAAATAGACCCGTTGGTCCAACTCGTCCATGCCAATCAGATATCCTATGTAAATCTATTCCCATTTGCCAGTATTTGGCCCATACCCCTCTAAACCCTTCCTATTCATATATCCATACAGATTCCTTTTAAATGGTGTAATTACACCAGCGGCCACCATTTCCTTTGGCAGCTCATTCCATCCAAGCACCATCTCTGCGTGAAAAAGTTGTCCCTTCAGGTATTTAATTCTCTTAGCTGTGGTTTTCAATGACTATGATTTAAGAAGGCAGCTGGTGGAAATATAACCAGGCAGGAAGGCTTCAGTAAGAGGGAAATTATCAACAACATTCAACTACTTTTCTGCCAAAGTCCAAGAAGTCAATGTAATCATACATAATAAAGTCATAGAGAAAAGGGTCTTTGTTTAATGGACATTCTAGAGAGGGATGCAGAGTGTGATTGTGATTGTTAATCATGTAGTAAACTGCAATGCATAAGTTTTGGGGCCTGGAGGAGATGGTAAGAGAGCTGGTAAGATTAGCCCACAGTGGGCATGCTGGGCTGGAAGGTCGATGGGTGGGGCAGTTGGGATTGCCACCTGCAATTGAATTCCATTCTGTTGGCTCCAATCTGATCCAGGTTGCCCTCCAGTCAACCAGGCCAACTGCCCCAACCCCACCAAGATACCAACATTACTGTGGAAATCTGCACTCTTTCATGCTTGTTGTGACTTGGAGCTATGGATAATAATGGTAGAGGTTCCAATTACTTTCCGTCACTTAGCTGATCAGGAAACTCTTCCGCTCTTACCACCTGTTAATTGTATGCATTGGAAGGATTTACAAGTTGATACCCAACCTGTTTGGCCATTTTATGAGCACACTCTCCTTGGTCATCAGGTCCTAGTATGGCCCTTGAATCAGACTTGTGGCACAGAGGCAGAGATGCGATGTACTACAACACAAGATTGTCTTCAACAAGTTACATAGACATGGCAAAAATTTAGATTATTGTGTACTGGTTAGAGGATGTGGAAAACCGATATGCCCAATGATGAAATCTGTGGTCGTGCTATGAGACAAAGTTGACATGAAATAGGATGGGATCAGTTTAGAGCATTGATGAATTAATAGCCTGGCGCTGAGATAGTTGTTGAGGGCAAGTGAAACTTGGAGCTGTTTGTGGGCAGAATGTCATTATTTCCTCTTTCTGTTATTCAGCGATGTACACAGCTGGAAGGGTTTATCTGACAAAATTGCTTTATTTGCAATTACAGAGCCACTCACATCCAGTGCATGTATATCTTCCTGAACTAACCCAGGGGTCCACTGCTCAACATGTATACAATTGGGACTTAGACTCAGTTCACCCCATTCTGTGCAGAACAATGGGCAGGAAGATTTCACCAAGGGCAGCAGTTGGTTGCAGTCTCTTCCGTTCCAGTCAGATGTCTGACTACTGAAGGTCTTCCTTAAATATACTTTACCAGGTGTCTCTGACTAGCCCCATCCTTCTCTTCCTTCACATGGTGTCCATTCTACTGTTACTTTGACAAGGCATGTCTAGGAGGCAACATACATGTCCCGCCTGCCTCAGTCATCTCAATCTCAATGCAGGCAAATCTGACCAGTCCTTTCTTGCACTTCTTTGTTTGTGATGACATCTGTCTGTGAGATATCCAGGATCATATGTAGGCAGCACTAGTACAAACTTCCTGCTGCTCTGAAAAGATGGTCCACAAGCCAGCTATCCTGGCGAATTAAAAGCTTGTAACTTTCTTTAGAGGAGCTTCCACGCTCTTAGGCAGTGAATATGATAGAACCACATACTTCTTGAATTTTACTTGTCCCAGTTGTAGAGAGGAATATTAAATATAATTAGCCTTGGTGGGGTCCATTTGCTTTCCAGAGAAGCAATCCTTGGTATGACAGGATTGTTAACAAGGCTCCTGCAGTACCTGAAAAGAATCCCCAGATACATCTCCAAACTCCTGTTGAAAAGTAGAGGAATGGACAGAAGTATACGTTGCTCCTATCATATTCACTTCTATATCATTACCGCCTTCCCACCCTTCCGTCCCCATTGTACTTGCACTGAAGGTGCAGAGATATGACAAACTGTGTTCTACCCCAACTGCTGGCCATACATCATAGTCTCCCTGAGAAGGGGTAGAATTTCTGGCTCCTTTCCCTTTCCGATGGCTTTATAATGCAAATGCAATTCCAGCTTTTTCTTTTGCATTTTAGATTTTCAACATTCAGTGTTTTTCTGTTGTCTCAGTCTTTATCTTAGGAGTGAGTTTGAAATTTCCATATCTTTGCCACTTATGATATACATTGTTTCTAATTTCAAATTAGCATTCAACTTCTAAATTACTACATTCGAAGGGCAGAATGTAATGATCATGGCAACCCAATGTTGGGAGGGACAATGAAAATACCAGCATGGCCATTTCCAGGAACACTGTCAGAATTTAGCTCCCCTCCCCCACCCCATTAGGCAGTCATTGGCAGCTGATGGAATTCCTGAGTCTTTCAGGACTGCAATTCCCCACCAGACTTTTTCCTGAAAAGTGGAATTGCACTTCCAAGAGCTGCCAGCTAATCAGATGCCAGAAGATCACCAACACCAAATGTTCCAAAGGTGGCCATTTCTGGTACTGCAAGAGGCCCGAGGCTGAGGATCATTGTTGGACCCTCTAGACAAACCCGTCTAGTTTACTAATGGTCTTTAGGAAGGGGATTCTTATCTGAGTTAGCCTAAATGTGATTCCAGACCAACAAAACTAAGGTTGATTTTTAACTGCCTTCTGAAATGGACAAGCATGCCACTTAGATCAAGGGCAGTTTGGTATCTGCAACAAATGCTAACTTTGCTGACAAATTCCACATGACATGAAAGGAAATAAAACATAATTTTTTTCACATTATCTGACATTATAAGGTAGGTAGCACTGTACACAGCAAAGGTCTTAGACCCAACACATCTTCCAGCTGCTGTACTGAAGGATTCTTTATCAGAATTAGTTTCCATCTAGCCAAACTATTCTTGTACAACTGTGATACTTCTGGCTATCTGATAATGTGGAAAACTATCAAACCATGTTCTAACTAAGAAAAGGGGGATAAAGATAAACCAATGAATTACCACACGAGCAGCATTTTCCTAATCTACAATGGAAAGATTAATCAATGGTGCTATCAAGCAAGATTGATACTCAGTATGTGTTTTGCCAAAATAATTTGGCTTCAGACCTCAACACAGACTTGATAGAAATTTGGACACAAGAAATGAGTGCCAAAGAAGAAATAAAGTCACTAAGAAAAATAATAGAGCAGATGTCAATCTGCTATCACCTGTTTTATGCTACCACCTGAAGAGTGATTTAATTCCCTGGCTGTCAAAAAAAATTGTCAAATGCAAAGTGTTTTGGAACATCTTGAGGATATGACAAGTGTTATATATTTGAACATTATTTGTGTTCATATATCCAGATAGATATTGCCCATCAGAACTTGCAACCAGTGAAAAGAAAAGCATTATTGCTTGGTCAGCTCAGCTAACCTTTAAGATTATGTGCAACCAAGATGAAGCTGCCAGCTACTGGAACAAGGCATCAATCACTGTTATGCAGGTGGGCATGGCACACTTGGTGATGCCAGCACCATTACTCCCTCTTGTCTGGAATGAATCTGTAGTCAGGAAATGAATTGTTGCAGTCAATTTCACAGCCACTGGCAGAACAGTTGGAGTCAGGAATGATCCCTTCACATTGTGAAATGAATTAATAAGTTCAAAGATTTTCTCTCAGGAGAGCAAGCAACATTTCACACATGCACCCTCTAACACATTCAGGGAATTAACCCATGCCTGAGTAAACATTTTTCCCAGTTAGATAGATCTGATTTCCCTTCCATCTCCTCCATTGATACATCATTCATTGCTCTGTGTATTCTTTAGCCAATTCCATTCCTGTCCACAGCACCCTCTGTTAGCCTTGTTATGGTGGCTTCCATAGTTGTATTAAGCAGAAACATTAATGAGAGTTGCAGTGTGATTATTTCATGCAAGTACCATAGGCTAGGTAACCTCTGAAACTTGCATGTTACATTAATTGATGGATTCACCATTGATAGTTGGCTTAATTTGTGTTTTAATCCACTAACAAAAACATTATAGGTCTTAGTATGATGACATAGTGATCTGCATATCAGAAAAATAATGATCCATGTGGAGAGTGTACAAAATATTTGTATTGCAGTGTTCTCTGTACTTTTCTGGGGTCTCTTTCTCTGATATTTGCTTCTTCAATTATTGCTTTTGACCTCAGATGAGTTTTCTTTTTTATCTTGGATCTGTCCAGTATGTATTCCAATGTCACCAATATTAACAAGGTTGTTTCAACGTCTCAACATCCTTTGTTACTCAGAATCCAATTATGTATCCAAGTGTGGTACTATCAGTTTTTTAACAATACTCTCTGCATGTGTTGCATTATACTAGCCAAATTGCAAGAGATGTAGGTATAAGATGAATTCTAATAGATTTTAGATAGAGAGCAGGAGATGCTTTTCTTACATAGTTTATTGTTAGACCATACAATGCACGACTGACAATTGGAGCCAATATGACAACAGTTAAGATCATGTGAAACATATAATAGACAGAAAGTAGGATAAAGTACATGAAATCAGGGCAGCCACATGGGATTAAGACTACAGCCCATTGAGGCTCAAAATGGATTGGTTGCTTAATGGTCTGCTTTTGCGTTCTAATTTCTGTGTAATTCTGTATGAATTGAAAAACTGAGAACCCTGTGGCAATCTACTAGTCATTCAGGCTGATTGCATAATGCCTAGAATCAGAATGACCTAAATCATTTCCAGTAATGAAAACAACCAAATTATCTCTGTGTTAATGTTCTTTCACAGAAGGTGATATGATGGTGTCAGTAATCAACAATACCATGGTGACTCTAATAGCTGTGTAATTTGCAGAGTAGTTCTACATTAGATTGGAATTTACGTGATGAACAGAGTGCGATGTAGCAGCGATAAACAAAGGGTTTTTTTTTGTAGCACACTGCAGATCTGCAATGCTACACTGCAATCCAAACACCATAGATGTTCAAGTACACTGAAACAAACCTCCAAAACACTCTAGTGATTAAAACTCTCTTAAAAGATTTTTGATATCCTGGACTGTGCTTTTAGGTTTCCTGTACTTCAAATGATTTGCTTGAGGGGCACAAGCCCTCAGTAAGAAATAACTTTTATTTATAGAGCTCCATATTATGTCTGCAGACCGTCTGTGGAAGCATTCCAAAGCCAGCAAATTATCTTCGAAGAGCAGTCATTTGTATTAAGACTCGGATCAATTTACAGACAAGGCTTCACGAATGGAAAATTACCAAACTACTAAATAATTTATTTTTATTGAAGATATAAATTTTGTCAGCATCAATGCTAAATTCCATGGGATGAATGTTCTGCCCGAACACACCCACCAACTCCCTTGTTAACCTTTTGGAAGGTGCAAAAGAACATAACATAAAATGGGGATGCAGCCCATTGTATTCCCATCCACTCCCTGACCTTTGCCCTATATTACAGAGTGGGGTGGGTAAAGCTTCTGTCAGCCCACACTCTTTTAAGTACACCAATTCATGTGCATTTAAGGGCACCATTGCACCTCCATGAGAATAATATACCTAGCTGGCAAAAGAAGAAGTTTCACTGCATGGGTAAAGGTAGGAAGCAAGGGGGAGTTTCACCTTTATAGAGGTGCAGACCCAGTGTCCAAGAAGAGCAGTGCACACTCTGAGCCTTCCTCCGGACTCTAGAATCCGATTCCTCCAGATACCACTCTTCAATGAAACAGTCACCAATCCCTCCATGACCTAAGTGCCTGGATTTATCTTCAAGTCGAGTAACCAAGTTCTTCCTTCCTGGCTACCACATGCAGTTCCAGTAGTGACCATTACTTGCTTCTGACATTGCTGAGACTGCAACGCTGCTAGGCAATCAGATTGGATGGCACCTCTTGAAGACATGACTTACTGTCCATAAGGGGCAGAGGTCTCACTCTCATCTCATTAAGGATGCTCCTCAGTGCATTATCACTACAAGGCAGCTGAATTTAAAGTCAGCATGGTCCTCATTCACTTAACAACTGGAGGGAAAATGAGCTATACTAACTTTCCCTCACCTTTCTACTCCTGAGCAGCCATGAAGTTCATGCCAATGCATATGAGGCAGCGCTAGCCTTGTTTCAAGTTCAATCAGCACCTCAGCAGCTATGAGAAGACACCATCATCCGGTAAAAACAGCAACATAACTTTAACAGAGAACTGCTGGCTCAGCCACGGATATTGCCACACGGTATCTTGTACATTCATCTGGGCAGGCAAATGGTGCCTTTGTTTAATGGCTTCCCTAGAGAACAGCATACTAAGTACTACTACTAAGTACATCTGCAGTTCTCCACTAAACTGTCAACCTGGATTGTGAGCTCTGCAGTGAGACATTGACCCATCATTCTTTAATTTGGATGTGAGAAAACAGAAAAATTGAAGTATCTTCTGTAAGTACAGCTGCACTGGAAATGTAAGCAAGCTACAGCTGTAGATATGGCACACAAGATATTTTGGAAATGGCAGACTTATATCAGTAGTTAAGTTGATTTATGTGCAGTGTTTTTGAACTACCATATACATTGCACAAAACAAAATATATGTATTTTAAACATTGCGGAGCTCTGGGGAATAAGATGTCTATTGTGAGGGATTGCTTGACAATCTTTGGTGTCTAAACACTGCATTTTGTGCAGTTCATTAATATGTATTTGAATTTTTGAATTAAATTCAAACTTATCATTTCAAAAGCTTTCAGAAGTAACTTTTACAGTCATATTGAATTCAGCAAATTTTTGAAATGTGATTGATATTTATTTCAAACATGATCCAAGGAAATTGTTGGCCCAAAATCCTGGCATTCCCTTTCAAATGACACCAAAGGTGTAGCTATTAAGCACATCACTTGTAGCAGTTCATGAAAGCAATTCATCATCGCCTTCTCAAGGATAATTAGGGGTGAATAATAAATACAGCACTTGTCAGAAAAGCTCACACCCCATGATTGAAAATACATCTATCTACAGAAACCAATTGATAAAAGTCACATTTGTCATTTAACTATCCAGGATATGCTGAGATCTGACCATTTCCAATTTTAAGTTAATAAGTCAAACAAGCAGAAAGGGCACTCACTCAAAACTGGTGCAATCTTTTTAAACCGTGCATATCAAGTCTCGAGGATTAAGGACCAGCAATTTTTTTTGATACTTGAGCGGCCGACTGTTGGGTTAAATGAGGAAGACACCCCAAATGCTAAGCTTTTTTTCACTGTCCTTGAAACATTGTTACAATCCCCTTAGAGTCTGTCATTTAAAATAAAAGAAATTCAAACTTCAAGCTGAAAAGATAATACTGTCCAACAATATTTTGCATTTTAAGACTTCTGCTGTAATAAGCATATTGATTATTCACTTTTCTGAAGAAGGATCAAGACCCGAAACGTTAGCTTTCCTGCTCCTCTGATGCTGCTTGGCCTGCTGTGTTCACTCAGCTTTACACCTTGTTATCTCTTGATTATTCACTAGTTTTGCAGGCAACACATACTTTAAGCTACACAGCAGTAATTTCCACTTTCACTATTAACACAAAAAAGGCCCACTTCACTAACACTATCACTTAAGTTGTTTTCAAGCTCATGGGACCACAGTCTTGCATGTCCTGAGTCTTTATTGAACAAGCCGTAAGATGGATGATGCAGTGAGCATCTCATTGTAGAGGTCACACGACTACAACAAATCAAAAGGTACATTTGTACACTATCACATTTTTCTCCCAAGTATCACACTTTTCAATTAATAAAAATGTGTGCATTATACTTTATACTATGAGTTGCCCAAGTTATGCACTACGTATCCAATCATTCTCATACATGGACAGTGTTTTTCTCTGAAGTCAATCCACACGTATCCAGTTTGGGATGTTTCAATTGGAAGAAAAAGAACAGTGTCAAGCGAGTTCACGATGATATTTTTGCCAATGCTTAAAGCAAGTTATCTCACATTGTCACTTGCTTCTAAACTTAGTATTTATGCAAGTGAGATGTTGGGCACAGTACTCAGTGAATAACACAGCAAATGATGCGATAGCACTCACCACTACGAGGGGACAGTTTCAGGTGATCCAGGCCAGAAACTATCCCTCAAACCATGGTGTTCACTTTTAAAGTCCCAAAACATGGGAGGACACTAGGAAGCTCAGAGGAATCCTAAGGTGCTTGTCCACAGATCCATGAGGCAATAGGACAAGTTAGTTGAGTGGTTAAAAAGGCACACGAGACACATGTCTTTTTCAGTCGTGACATTGATTATAAGACCAGGAAAGTTATGTTGGAGCTATACGAAATGTTTCTTAAGCCAAAGTTGGAGTACTGTGCGCTGCTCTGGTCACTACAGTATAGGAAGGATGTGATTGCGCTGGAGAAAGTGCCGGGGAGATTCACCAGGATACGCCTGGGTTGTTTTGTTTAAAGCACATGCTTGTTCGGAGACACCAATGGCAACCAATCCAGAAAGCTTCATTATGATGTTCTGCCATTCTGTTACCACCAGTGCTAACTCATTCTTATTCTGCATAAGCTTTTATCCATGATCTCTGAACTAATTACCTCTCTTCTCTTATGCAAGCACTAGCAAGCAATCAGGGGAGATCGAGACCATTGGATAAACCCCTCAGTGACAGCTCCACCTCTGAGGAGGAATTCCATGAATCCCTAGAGGATGTTCCATCTTAATGGGTTGCTATTGAGGTTAGATTGAGGAGCATAAGCTAATAAGTACATTACTGACATTGAAGTCTGTTGTGAAAGAAATGCTTGTGATCTCTGGCACTCGGAGGACTGCTAGAGACCAGGCAATTGCTCAGCTCCAGGCACAAGGCATGCCCCTATTCCTAGCTATAAATGGCATGCTCAACATGCACATGCAGGCACATGAGTATCATCAAGATGTGCCAAGGGCATTCGGTACACTGGCATGAAAGATAGAAGAGCCCTGCAATGTACATAGTACTGTGGTGGTTTGGGCATGCAAGAGTCTTGCTCTGTCCATGGAGGCAGTGGCAGCATTCCTAGCCTCTGACCTGCTCTTGTAGCTACAGTACTTATATGGCTTGTCCAGTTCACTTTCTGGTCAATGGTAATCCCCAAGATATTGACAGTGGAGTATTCAGTGAGAAGATACCATTGAAGATCAAAGGGTGATGGCTAGATTCCCTCTTGTTGGAGATGGTCAATGTCTTGCACTTGCATGGTGTGTTAAGATACTGTTAACCCCAGCTTAGATACTGTGCAGGTCTTCCTGTATTTGGGCATGGACTGCTTTAGTGTCTGAGAAATAATGAATGGTCCGAAACTTGTGCAGTTATCAGCAAACATCCCCATTTCTGACTTTATGATGGAGGGAAGATGGTTGATGAAGCAGCTGAAGATGGTTAGGCCAAAGACACTACCTAGAGGAACTCCTGCAGAGATGTCCTGGAACTGAGATGATTGAACTCCAACAACCACAACCACTTTCGTATGGGCCAGGTATGACTCCGACCACCAGAGAGATTTTCCACTGATTCCCATCGATTCCAGTTTTATTAGAGTTCCTTGATGTTACATTCGATCAAGTGCAGTATTGATATCAAGGGCCTGCACACATCCTTTGACACTTACACCGAACCTCCCGAATGCACTTTATCAGAATGGATGGGAACAGCGTCTTCTAAATCTAAAAAGAGAAATGACAAGGTGAACGTAGGCACCTTGGAAAACAAGGCTGTAAAAATAATAATAGGGGGACAAGGAAAAAACAGAGGAGCTCAATAAACACTTGGCATCTGTCTTCACAGTAGAAGACATTAATAATTACAAAACAATCAAAGAGCAGAAGTGGAATTTTTTTTTGAGGGCATGAGTGATTTTTTGGATCTCCATGATTTTGTAGAGCTGATGGCCTAGTGGTATTATTCTTAATCCAGAGACCCATGTAATCTTTTGGGGTCCTGAGTTTGAAACCTGCATGGCAGATGGTGGAATATGAATTAATTAAAAATCTGGAACTAAGAGCCTGCAGATGACGATGAATCCATTTTGACTGTCAGGAAAAACCAATCTGGCTTACTAATGTCCTTTAGGGAAGGAAACTGGTCTGGCCTGCAATGTGACTCCAGATCCTCAGCAATGTGGCTGACTCTTAACTGCCCCCTAGGCAAGTAGGGATGGGCAATAAATGCTGGCCTAGCCAGCAATGCCCTTATGCTGTAAACGAATTTAGGTGTGTGAAGTTCATGATGTTGCATAATGCATCAGTGTCTGTCTGACATTTTATATTATCTTGATGTTCCCCGACTGAAGTTATTATTTCAAAAGTTACAAATTATTTATCACCTGTTGTATGGTGATGAGTGATTTATCAGAATTTTCGGCTGATATCTCTTCAGTGGGTAATCTGTACCTGCTTGCTGTCTTCCCTCTGGCCAAACGTTAGTGTACAAAATGATTGGGCTTCTTGCAGTGAAAGCACTGCTTTCCCAATGCTTGACATGTCTTCTTTTGTGTGATTTCATTGATAATATTTGCATGCTGCCTTGGTCCATAATACTGCTGCCCTTTCAGCTTGAAATGTTGGTATAAGGCAAGGTCTGTTGTGCCATGAATGGTCTTTAGCTACTGCTTTACAACATCAATGCTTTGCACATTAATGTTTCTCCCTTATCAAAAGATGTGCTCTCACTGGGATATCTTGTGCCTAAGTCAATCTGTTTTTAATTAGATCATCATTTTTGTTGTGCAAATTTACCAGATTCTAAGAACAGTGTTGCTGCAGTCATATATTGATGAATAGACTCTTTCATCTTGTGCTTAAATCTTGCACGCATGCCATGTATAAGTTATTTCAAATTAAAGTTCAAAACATGTCTTCAAGTGTTCCAAACTTTCTGCAGTCATTTTTATTTCTGGCCTTCAGATACATTTATGGTGGAACATGCTTTGAAACCATCTCATCTCTACTGTGATTAAAATTTAGTTACTCATAACTGCTCTGGCTTGTTAATTTATTATGTTACAAATCTAATTTTGCTATTGCAAGTAGAAAACCTGCCAGTTCTGTTCAATATTGCCTTTCACTTCAATTGGTTGCTACACGAGAATTTACAGCCATAATGTTGAATCAGTGTTTTCGGCTGTCATTGTTCCTTTTCTGTGACTTCCTGTGACTCCTAAGAGCTTTCAGTGGCTCTGAACATTCCAGTGTTCCTCTTTTAGTTGACTCTTCAATTCTCAATTTCAACTTCAGTCTGACACCACATTTCAAACTCACTGCACAACTATCTTGTATGTATTGTGTCTTTACTAAACTGGCTGTAAGCTGGATGCCAGTAGTGAGTGGCTCACATGGCTGCAGCAAGTCAGCAGGAACATTTATGCAGTATTGCATTTTTATTCCAAACATATGTAGCTGTTTGATGTTTCACCTGAATCCTGTCTGGTGTGATTCTTATCTCCAAAGGATGTACTTACATTCTGTTCCTTATCTTCCCCAGCCTGGTAACCTTTAACCCCAGAACCGTCTTTCACAGTGAGCAATTTTTTTCTGCTGATTTTCTAGCTAGTGCAAGCTGGGTGAAATTTCCAATGTTGTTCCAAATCGTCATAAATTTAGTCTTTTTAATCTGAACAAGAGCCCCCTCCTACTCCCTGCACATTGAACAATAACAACTCTGCTTGATCCCTCTCTCTCAGATCCTGGCAGACAGCCTTTTGTCTGTGAATTTCAGGGAAACTTTAGAATTCCTTCCCATCACATTGAGCATCTCCATTGCAGCATGAATCATATGGGCCTGGTATGCAGGTATTCTTTAGACCTCTAACTCAATCTTATCTTGCAAGTAAATGGAGAGTTTAAAGGTGACATATCCAACACCTCCCTAGGTTTTTGTAGACTGCTACTCTCCACTGTAAGCACAGATGCTGCTTCCTTTGTCTCCAATGGTAAACAACTTACAAATTCTTCCAGCAAAAATATCTGAGCTTTCCTTTAAACGTTAATAGCCCCACAACCTGGGCCAGTTATTAGGCATGTTTCAAAACAGATTACATGATTGCCTTCATTTTGTTCTAAATTAAAGTCACAGTCTCGCAGCATAGCAATCTTATGACACCTCATAATTTTCGCAGGGTCATGAGGAAGTGAATTGCATCTTTGAACCGCCCCCCCACCCTCCACAAGGAAAGCTTAGAGCTCACCCTCGCTCCCACAAGGTTTCCCAGCCCTCTCATTTTAGACAGTCTACTGGAATGGAGAGTTGGTCTCCTGGATACTGCTGATAGTGACCTGGGGGGAAACAATTCTTGTTTGAAGCATGCAATACACCAGATGAAGTGGCTTGCAACTAACCTATCCCATTAACCTACAGGATATATTATAATAGGATAACCTCTCATTCTTCTAAATTGAAATGAATATAGATCTCATCTTTTCTCTAATATAATTCTGTCATTCCAGCTGTTTCTAAAATACATACATCATTTCTTAAGAAAGAAGATCAATCTGTACACAGATGTGACCTTACCAATGCTCTATATGACTCAAGTAGAACATTCCTAATTTTTTTTGTTCCATTTCTCTTTCAATAACCAATTAGATTCCATTTACCTTTTTAATCTCTTGCTGGACCTGCATAATATTTTTTAAATGATTTGGACATCAGGATAGTCCGATCCCTCTCTAACCTAGAGTTTGGTGATCTCTTTCCACTTAAATGATATGTGGTTTTACAATACTTTTTGCGAAAGTGGGCATGTTCACATTTTCCCACATTATTTGCCATCTGCTAAATTTTGTCAATCAACTTAACTTATCTATATCTCTTCACAGACTCTTTATATCCTCCTCACAACATACTTTCCTATCCATGCTTGAATTATCAACAAAGTTAGCAACCAGATATTTGATACCTTCATCCAATTCATTGACATAGATTACTAACAGTTGAGGCCACAGCACTGATTGCATAATCAAGTGTCACAGTGTGATATGATAAAAAACATCATGTGAACAACTCTTCAAGATTAAAGCATACCACAGTTTGGCAATCCAAACCTTCATTGATTGCCAAACTCAGATTAAGATGACCTGACCGTCGATTCAGTTGTCAATTTCACTGAAAATGTTCTTTCTGTTGTACATCTAGTGATGCTGGTAAGTTGTTGTCTGCATAAGAATGAGTCTTTTGTATGTTTAAACAAGGATCAGATGTTTAAGGGCCCTGCCAGCAATTTTTCTAGCAAGGGTCCTGTAAAATTTCCTTGCTAGCCTTCCCACCATTCTCCCTCCTGTCACCAAACTTTTGCAATTTTCCAGGGACAGGCTGGGCCCAGTGTATGGCTGTTGTTCACAAACATTTAATTATTAATGGACAATTATTAATGTCAGTGGTCAATTTTGAGGCCTGTAGAAGATGTTTGGGGATAGTGGGGGTACTCACATGTAAACCAGCTTGGACACAGGGCAGGAACATTGGTTTGGGAGGGCAAATTGAGTGACAACAACCATCACTCACCATTGTTCCAGATCAGGAATTTCCCCCACTAAGGTTTGTCTCCCAGAAAACCCCTGCCACCTTGTCTCTCCATCACAACTCCCACCACTGTCTCTTATAACCTCCCATTCCTTATCTCCTGTCCCTACCTTGAGATCCTACACATGGTGACGGCCTAGTGACATTATTGCTGGACTGTTAATCCAGAGATATGGTAATGCTCTGGGAACCTGGGTTCAAATCCTACCATGGCAAATGGTGGAATTTGAATTCAACAAATATCTGGAATTAAGAGTCTAATGATGACCATGAAACTATTGTCGGAAAAATCCATCTGGTTCACCAGTGTCCTTTAGGGAAGGAATCTGCTGTCCTGGCCTACATGTGATTTCAGACCCACTGTATTGTTGTTGACACTCTGGGTAATTAGGGCTGGGTAATAAATACTGGCCTGGCCAGTGATGCCAAGATCCCATGAATGAATTTGAAAAAAAAGTACCTGATCCTGTGACCTCCAGCATTTAGACTGTTGGGGTAGTCAAAATGGCCGATAGCTTGGAGCTAGTGCTTCCTCGGAATAAGAAGCGTAAGTCCTATATCTTGTCAATTAATGTCCCATAGAGTGGACAGCAAAGAATTACCAAAAAGATTACTACAGTGGGAAAAAAATAGAGTACGAGTAAAAGCTAGCCAGAAATATCAAAAGAAATTGTAAATGTTTCTATAAATATATAAAAAAAGAAAGGATTTACTGATGTGAGTATTGGCCCTATTGAAGGCGAGACTGGTGAATTAATAATGAAAAGAGGGAGTTGGCAGTTGAACTAAAAAATATTTTGCATCAAAAACAGAAATTACTGGAGAAACTCAGCAGATGTGACAGCATCTGTGAAGACAAATGCTTTGAATCCAGTAACCCCTCTTCAGGTATTTTGCATCAGCTTTGATGTTAGAGGATATAAGAAACATCCTGGAAGCAAGGAAAAATCAGGAAATGGGGGGAAGGAGGAACACAGGTATATCATAATCATCAGAGAAGTGTGAGTAAATTGTTGGAGCAGCAGGCTGACAAATGCAGGGGTCCTGATGGACTTTGACATAATATAATGGCTAGTCAGATAGTTGATGCATAGTTGATCATTTTATTTTTCCAAAACTCCTTTGATTCAGGGACAGTTCCAATCAACTGGAAGATAGAGAACGTAACTCCTTTATTCAAAAAAGAAGGGAGCCAGAAAGCAGGAACCAACAGACCAGTTACCTTAAATTCTGTTATGTGCAAAATATTTGAAGCTATTACAAAAGAAGTTATTGCAGGATACTTAGATACATTCAATGTAATTCATTGGAGTTACTGTGGTTTTGTGGAAGGGAAATCCTGCTTAACTAATGTATTGGAATTTTTTGCGGAGGGGACATGTGCTTTGGATAAAGAGGAACAAGATAATATACAGTACTTACATTTCCAGAAGGCACTTAATAAAGTGCCACATCACAGGTTATTGCAGAAAGCAATAGTTGGTGAAGGGAGTAGCATATTGGAATAAGAGATTGAAAAGAATGGATAGAAGATTTTTTGGTGAACAGGAAGTACAGTAGGCATAAATGGATGCTTTTCAGGTTGACAAGTTGTAACAGATACGGGCACAAAGATTGTTGCTGGGATTTCAACTATTTAGAATTTATATAAATGACTTGGATAAAGGGACAATAAGTACGGTTGCCTAATTTGCTGATGTCACAAACTGTAAGGATTCTTTGATTCTATGATAAGTTGGAGAGTAAGTTGTGAAGGGTGCACAGAGAAGCTACAAAACACTAAAGATAAGGTAAATGAGTGGGCAAAAATCGAAAAATTGGGTATAATGTGGGAAAATGTGAAATTGTTCATTTTCATAGAATCATAGAATCCCTACAGTGTGGAAACAGGCCCTTCAGCCCAACAAATCCACACTGACACTCAGAGCATCCCACCCAGACCCATCCCCCTATAACCCATCTAATCTACACATCCCTGAACACTATGGGCATGGCCAATCCACCTAGCCTGCACATCTTTGGACTGTGGGAGGAAACCAGAGCACCCGGAGGAAACTCACGCAGACACAGGGAGAATGTGTAAACTCCACACAGACATTCGCCTAAGGGTGCCATGACAGGAAGAATAAAACAAAGCATATTTATTTCAATAGTGAGGAATTACACAGCTCAGAGATGCAGAAGGCTCTGAGTATCCTTGCTCATGAATCACAAAGGTTAGTACGATGGAGCAACAAGTAATTAGAAAAACTGAAAGAATGCTATCATTTATCATAAGGGGAGTTGAATACAAATGTATGGAGGTTATGCTTCAGTTGTACAGGACATTGGTGAGGTGACTTCTAGAGTACTGTGCACAGTATGGTTACCCTATTTAAAGTAACATGTAAACATGTAGATCTCTAATGAAGAACGGTTAAACAGACTTAGGTTTGTATCTCCTGGAGTTTAGAAAAGTAAGATATGACTTCATTTAAAATATAAGATCCTGAGGAGTTTTAACAAGGTAGATGTGGAGACGATGTTTTCTGTTGTAGGAAAGTCTAGAACACAGGGTCGCTGTTTAAAAATCAGTGGTGCCATTTAAACAGAGATTAAGCAAAAACGTTACTCCCAAATGGTGCTGAGTCTTTGGATCTCTTGCCCTGAAAGAATAGTAGAAGCAGTGTTATTGAATATCTTTAAGCCACAGGTAGTTTGATTCTTGTTCAGCAAAAGCAGTGAAAGATTATCATTGGTCTGTGGGAATGTAGATTTGTGGTTATAATCATTCTCTTTATGATCTCATTGAATGGAGGATCAGCCTCAAGGAGTGGAATTGCCCCCACCTATTCCTTGTATGTTTGTATGTTCATACGAGGCTACCTTGATCATTGAGGCTATGTTAGTTGATGAATTAGTAAGCCCACCATCCTACAAATCCTGTTTCTTGGGTAAGGTGTTTTTCCACTTCTTAGAATATTTTCAGAACTTAACTGAGTAACTGCATAGGGATTTCTGTTCACCTTCAAATCTGCCAGAGTAAAAGCACTTCAGGGGATTTAACCTCCTGAAGGCACCCAAACCCACCCAGCCTTGCCTGGGCAAGTGGATCTTCACAGCCCTTGAACTTCCAAATATGAAATTGGAGGGTGGTGTTGACATTCTGCTGTGGCAGGCAATCTCTCCAGATCTGCTTCATCTCATCCAGTTAGTCAGAATAGATGGAAAGTTAAATGAGGCCAAGAAGGTAAATTGAGGGCCTCACATTTGGATTATGGATGAGTTACTAATTTAAAGCTTGACCTGCCTATTGGAGACAGGATGTTGTTCCGAAGCCAGTACCATGACCCAGATGCTAAACTGTATGGTTAATTAATTTGATGAATTATTAAAATCACAAACAAAATCCTGGGTGCCAGTGAAATTTCCTAACTTATCTGTCAAGGTTCAAGTGTTTGAGACAGTTCTTAACATCCTCAAGCACAGCGTTGTTTTTCAGTCATATACTGATGAGAGTCTTCTCTACCTCAGTACCACCTTTCTTGACATTTCCAATGTTGCTAAATAATTCAGACTGCTTATCTGAATACCAGTAATATTCTCCAATTATTTTATTGCATTTCTTCTAGGATTACCTTTTAAACTATCTCTTTATTCCAGTTCTTTATTAAATTCAAATTTCACCATTTGCCATCGTGAAGTTCACACCCATGTCTCCAGAACATTAATCTGGGGCTCTGAGTTACTAATCCTGTGACATTACTATTATATCACTACGTGATTGAAACTCTGAAGGCATTATGAGGAGCTTTCCCAGGTAATGGAGAGTGGGAATGATTGCATACAGGATATTAAATGTTGACATCTGCACACACATGGAATAACACCCCTTCAAGGTGAGCACATGTTTGCCAATAAGGTGCCAATCACTGAAGGCCCACTGTCAATCCCATATCTTTCCACAACCTTCCATCAGGCCTCTGCCTCTCCCTGAAGTTATGGATGTTGGAAATGATTTCTGTGGTGAGGAAGAACAGATAACATTTGTGAAGAGTGATTCCATGGGGTGTAGTATAAGTGAAAGAGGCTGAGGGTTAGTGTGAATGGTGATTTTTCAAACTGGTCTATGAGATGCCTGCAGGGAAAGGAGCGAGGTGTACTGTTCTAAGGAATGCTATGGAGGAAAATTGTGAAAATGTCAGAGTGTGGCTCTTGGCATTTATAAGTGCTAACTCACTCATCTATCCCACACTCCTGAGGTCTTGGATCTACTTTGGGTGCTGTCCCAAGTTAGAGGGATAACATGTTGATATTTTTGGCAATTTGCATATGTGGCTACATGGACTGAGAGGCTGGCATTATCTTCTCGTCCCTGGAAGGTTTCACCTCACTGAACTCCCTCAAATCCTACAGCAGGATTTCTAACTGAAAATGTATGCCCGAGTGAGCAGTGTTAACAAGCCTCCCTTCCACCTTCTAGAAGCTATGTACTTAAAGGTGCAATTTATATTCTCTGACCAATTAGAAACCCTTCCTTTGACAGATTCAGCATGTTATCACATTCTTTGGCTCTGATTATTTGACATAGCTAGGAAGTAAGATACTATAAATACAGCTGAATCAAAGATCTACTCATGAATTTAATATCTTTTGATCCCCCAGTGGTCCCACTGTTTTGGTAAGAACCATCAGTTTTAAACGGATTGTCAAAAACCTTGTCTTTGATTTCAGCTCAAACTTTATTTCTTAGCTTAGAAGACTCCATCCCTTTCCCTGACAGCTGGACTATTTACAACATTGATGTCACATTAGACCCTGGGACAAGCTTCTAATCACATATCTGTACCATCACCTGTAATACCTGATTCTAACCTTTGTAATTTTGTCCATTTCTGCCCCTGCCCAAGTTCATCAGCTCATCACTCATGCTTTATGATTTTCTGGTAGCTCCTGGTTGGCCCTCCATAAATTTAAGGTGATGCAAAGCTTGCTAACGGTCTTATTTTGCACTTAGTCCCATTTCTCAATCATCTGTATGGTCTTTGACCTACCTCAGCTTCTGGGTGATTTTAAAATTCTCATCCCTCTGCAGGATCTCCACTCTCCATCTCAATGACTTCTTCCAGCTTCCCAAGCTTCAAACATATCTGTGTTCCTCTAATTCTGCTATTGTGAATATTCTGGATTTTAATTGTTCTGCTATTGGTGACTGTAGCTTCAGTTATCTAGGCACTATGTTTTATAATTGTCACCTTAAACCTCTCTACCTCATGTTCCTCCTCTAAAATGCTTAATAAAACTGACAACTTTGACTCAACTTTTGACCACCTGCCTTAATATTACCTTATGTGACTCAATGTCTAATTTTGCTATGTACCCTCCTCTGTGGGATGATGGAACATCATATTATTTCAAAAACATTGTACGGTTAGAAGTTGTTATTAATGTGGTTGTTGTTGAACAGCTTAACATAAACAATTTAAGTTGGGAGAAACATAGTCATCCTCATGTTCTCCCAGACTCTATTTTACTCTTTTACTGCCAGCAGCATATGCTATCACCTTAATTAGCATTTATAAACATATGTAAAGTTTAGTCACTGAGAAAATCGATTTGAATAATTCCATCTAATATTGATTAAGTGTCTTGACTTGGTGACAGTAAATCAAATTTATGCATTTTGGAATTTGCTGCACACCATTTTGGCTGTTAAACCTAGACATTTATCATTATCTGTCTGTAAAATGCCTTGATACTTGTAGGTTACAACTCCAAATTCACATTGCTTTGAATTAATATATTTTATCTGCGATATAATTCTGAAAGATTGTGCTTGAAGCATGATGAGCATTCTTCTATAGTTAATGTATTGTATTCTCTTACTTGACATCAACATTATTAAAATCTTTAGAGTGCTTCACGTTTTTAAAAGTTGTGTGGAAGAATTATATACCATCTGCCGCAATCAGAAGTGAAGGGCGGAATCTTGTAGTGAACTGAGTGCATGGCTCATGGCCAGATGTTTTGCAGAATTGGGCGCCAGCTGCGACAGGGCCCATCTAGATATTAAAATTATCTCTCTCAATCTTTTATACTTTCACAAGCAACGTAGTGAGAATCTTGCTGGGCATCAATGAGATGGCCCTTACAGGACATGTCTGCATTTCAATGTTACACATCAGGCTGCAACAAAGATGCTGTGTGCTGTGGGATATGCACCCATCTCATGGACTTGACAAGGCAGCATCTCTGGGCTTTTTACTCACTGTTTTACTCACTGCTCACTCACTCTGATCCTAGTCGGATGATTATAGCATCCCTGCTTTTTACACTTTGCCCCCTCAGCTAGAGATACCAGGCATGTAGTACTGCTGTTTTGCAATGCCATTTAGCACAGATACAAAGCCAGAAAGTTTGTCATATTTGTCAGCAGCTTCAATCCAGCCTAGTGAGATAGCCCTCAGTGAGGGGATCCTGGCACACTAAGTCAAGGGCAGCCTTCAATACCAGTCAAGGGTCTGCTTGGGGCAGGCAGAGTCAGGATCTTCTGCTGATAAAGGGTGAGGAGCCAAATGAGGGGCAGCATACTACCTGTTTTGACTTGTTCTGCCCATTCGTGGGCAGTTTTCCTCCTGGAATGAATAAATGGCAGGCAGTAAGGAAGAGGCAGAGACGTTATATTGGGTGCAGGTGAACAGGGCATGCAGGGTTAGTTGTGTTGGAGATGGGGTGGATGAGGCTGAATGGGAAAAAGTTCCAGGCAGTAGCATTAGCAGGAGAGCCTTAGTGGGAAATGGATACGGTAGCACAGATAGAGGTTGAGGTATTGGAGAGAAGATGATGATATTTACCTATGGCTGACTGGAGAAGGATATTGAACTTCTTCCTGTAATCCTGAGCATTTATTTAAACAGATTAGACTGCATTAATTCAGTAGTAATTTTAGACCAGGTTGGTATGATCTGGATGCTGTAGCCTCCATGACTGGCCCTGGGGGAGGAGGTTGTCCCACTTGTGCACCACCTTGGCCAACATGATCTCCGAGTTAGAGACAAAAAAAACCTGCAGATTCTGGAATCCAAGGGAGACAAGCAGGAGACTGGAAGAACACAACAAGCCAGGCAGCACCTGGAGGAAAGGAGAAGTCAATGTTTTGGATATTACTCTTCTTCAGGACTCAGTCCCTGCCCATAATGTTTGTCATGCTCAGGGTAAATGTCAGCAACCGTGCAAGGCAGTTCCAGGATTCCAGTGCTTGTCTAGGTGCACAACAAGCTTTTAAAGATCACAAGAGATACCACTGTTCTGCTGGATATCCAGGGAGTGGTGATTTGTTCTGGGAATGTCACATGGTAAGATGGAGCAAAAATCCAACGAGAGATGCCATAGAGGCGTGGTAAGTATTAATGATGTGAGTTTGTTAAGATGTGACAAGGAAACTCTCTAGGACTTGCAACGAGAAACCATCCAAAAAATCTCAGTGCAACTCAGGCTTAGCCAAAAAGAACGTAAGATTTAGCCTGGTACTTTCACATCTATGGAAAACAAGATAAGGACAGGAAAAATGTAATTTCTTTTACCTTATTTAAGATTTTATTGTTTTTCTTATGGACATGAGGGAAATTCTATGGTCAATAATACTTAGAGAACAAATTTATGCTGCACTTGTGGATTAATTTGTTCTTTATTTCTAGATTAATGGTAAAGTTCCAAATTGTAGGAAGGCCAATTTTGATGGTAATAGCAGGAGCTATCAAAGGTTGATTGGGGGCTGATGTTCACAGGTAATGGGATGGCTGGAAAATGGGAAGACTTCAAAAATGAGATAAGGAGAGTCCAGAGACATTATGTTCCTGTTAGGGTGAAGGTCAAGGCTGGTAAGTGTAGGGAATGCTGAACGGCTGGAGAAATTGAGATTTTGGTCAAGAAAAGAAGGAAAAATATGTCAGGTATGGAACAGCAGGGATCGAATGAATCCCGAGAAGCATATAAAGGCAGTAGGAGTAAACTTAAGAGGGAAATCAGGAGGGCAAAAAGGGGACATGAGAAAGCTTTAGCAAATAGGGTTAAGGAGAATCCAAAGGGATTCTACAAATATATTAAGGACAAAAGAGTAACAAGAGAGAGAATAGAGCCCCTTAAAGATCAGCAAGGCCAACAATGAGTGGAAATGCAGGAGATGGGAGAGATACTAAACAAATATTTTACATTAGTGTTTACTGTGGAGAAGAATATGGAAGCTAGAGAATGTAGGGAAATAAATATCTTGAAAAATGTACATACTACAGAGGAGGAGGCGCTGGACATCTTAAAACACATAAGGGTGGATAAATCCCCAGGACCTGATCAGGTGTACACGAGAACTCTGTGGGAAGTTAGGGAAGTGATTGCTGGGTCTCTTGCTGAGATATTTGTATCATCGATAGCCACAGGTGAGGTACTGGAAGACTTCAGGTTGGCTAATGTGGTGCCACTATTTAGGAAAAGTGGTAATGAAAAGCCAGGGAACTATACACTGGTGAGCTTGGCATCAGTGGTGGGCAAGTTGTTGGAGGGAATCCTGTGGAAAAGAATTTACATGTATTTGGCAAGGCATGATTAGGGGTAGTCAACATGGCATTATGTGGGGGAAATTGTGTCTCACTAACTTGAGTTTTTTGAAGAAGTAATTAAGAGGATTAATTAGGGCGGAGCGGTGGACATGATCCACATGGACTTCAGTAAGGCGTTCGACAAGGTTCCTCATGGTAGACTGGTTAGCAAGGCTAGATCACATGGAATACAGAGAGAACTAGCCATTTGGATACAGAACTGGCTCATAGGTAGAAGACAGAGGGTGATGGTGGAGGGATGCTTTTCAGACTGGAAGCCTTTGACCAGCGGTGTGCCACAAGGATCAGTGCTGGGTCCACTGCTTTACATCTTATATATAAATGATTTGGATGTGAACATAGGAGGTATGGTTAATAAGTTTGCAGATGACACCAAAATTGGAGGTGTAATGGACAGCTAAGAAGGTTACCTTAGAGTACAACAGGCTCTTAATCAGATGGAACAGTGGGCCGAGGAGTGACAGATTGAGTTTAATTTAGGTAAATGCAAGGTGCTGCATTTTGGAAAGGCAAATCAGGGCAGGACTTATACACATAATGGTAAGGTCCTGGGGGGTGTTGCTAAACAAAGAGAGCTTGAAGCTCAAGTTTATATCTCAGTTAATGTGGAGTCGCAGGTTAAGAGTATAGGGAAGAAGGCATTTGATATGCTTGCCTTATTGGTCAGTGCATTGAGTGTAGGAGTGAGGAGGTCTTGTTGTGGCTATACAGGACATTGGTCAGGTATATTCCAATCTGGTCAACCTGCTATAGGAAGGATGTTGTGAAACTTGAAAGGGTTCAGGAAAGATTTAAAAAGATGTTTCCAGTGTTGGAGGATTTGAGCTATAGGGAGATGCTGGCTAGGGCGGGGCTATTTTCCCTGGAACATCGGAGGCTGAGGGGTGACCTTATAGAGATTTATAAAATCATGAGGGGTATGGATAGGGTGGATAGACAAGGTATTTTCCCTCAGATGGGGGAGTCCAAAACTAGAGGGCATAGGTTTAAGATGAGAGGGAAAAGATTTAAAAGGGACCTAAGGGGCAACCTTTTCACGCAGAGGGTGGTGAGTGTATGGAATGAGCCGCCAGAGGAAGTGGTGGAGGCTGGTACAATTACAACATTTAAAAGGTATCTGGATAGGTATCTGAATAGGAAGGGTTTAGAGGGATTTGGGCCAAATGCTGGCAAATGGGACTAGATTAATTTTGGATATCTGGTCAGCATGGACGAGTTGGATTGAAGGGTCTGCTTCCATGTTGTACAGCTCTATGACTCTATGACTCTATGATTGGCAATCTCATGCAGACTGATACTCCACCTCTTGTGTTTTATTAATGAAAGAGGAGGCTCCACGTTCCTAACAGGGGATTCTGATCAGGACGCTTTCAGAAATGTGAGGCTGTGCTTCTATCATGATAGTTTCCTGGGAGTGCAGAACTGTCAGGGGAAGGCAAACCATGCCCCTCTTACACAGCAACCAACTACCAAATTCTGTAATGTAAAGATCCAGAACCATAGGCAACCATTTAGACAGCTGCAGTCAAATGGTAAGTGTATAAAGTAATTTTCATCAAAATGCACTGAGTTCTCTGATTTAAATGGAGGGTATTGGGGAATTGCCCAGCAGAATCTTCAATTTTCTGGGCAATCCATTCAGAATCTGCCACAAAGGAGATTCCACAGGGTCCCCATGCACAACTCCCATCTGTACTGGGATAGCCCTCTCTGGCCATCCTATCTATCTATCTACCTCTGTTTCTGTGAAAAGCAGATACACAAAGCTTATAGTAGGATAATTATTGTGAGGCCAGGACCTGTCAATTGGTGTTTATTGTTTCTTGTTGGTTTCTACTTGAACTAGCGAATCTAGTTTTTAAGGACAAAAATAGTTTGAACTTTTCCAGCATTTCTCGCAAAAACAGGAGATATTTAAGAGAGTTTTCTTTTAAAAATGATCAACTGTGACAAAATGTCACAGGAGACCAAAAATTACATGGTAGGATTTATTGATAATTAGTTTACAATCACAGGTGTATTTTTCGCATGAATACTTGAAGGATAACATATGGACATCTTGTTCCAGAGTATTCCTTTAATACACTGAAAGTTACATGCCAAGGGATTCCGCTCATGTCCATTAATGAAGTATTTGTTGGAAATGCACCAGGAGATCACAAGATTGTTGAATATGAAGAGGTTATTGCCACCCATCTGATCTCATCTTTCCAGCATATCCACACATTCATCTATCTGTTATCCCTCTGCTGTTTCTTAAATTAAGCTTGACCTCATTCATTCCTCATTCAGCGATCACTCTCTGAGTAAAGAAAACTTCCTGCCCTCTATCTTGAACTTGTTCCTCAAAAATCATTAACCTATGTCTTGCCATTTTGCTGCTCTGGGATTTCAGAAAGCATTGTTCTGTCTTGAATTCTCTGTCATGTTATTTTTGTATTACTGTATAGGTTCCTGTTGGAGATGTCACTTTTCAAAGCTGAAGTTTTCTACCATGGCAGGTCATTCTATGTACTCATTCACTCCTCATGCACCAGGGAGCCTTGTAACACTACAGAGATCTAGAGGATGATGTGGCTAGTCATATTCTGGTTGTGGAACTATAGCTGTATTGGTTGTTGAAGTTATATTTGTGTTGTTGCATCTGCTGCAGAGAAGGATTTTGAAATGAGGTTTTATGGTTATAGTCGTAGAGCAGTATTTTATATTTTAGCAGCAGATGTTATCAGTGACGCATTTAAATCGTTCCATATGGTTCGCATAACTACATGTTCCTCTATTTGTTAACCTGATAACTTGGAAAACAGCTAACCACAGGACAATTTCTGTTCAAACAACCGATTTGACCTTGAAAAGTAAAGAGGAGCATTTACTTGTCAGTTGCAGCATACGTTCTTTGCAGAAAGGTTGCAGTTTTTTTTAGCACACTAATTCAGATTGAAGGTATTTCTGCTGCTTGCAAGTCTTTCAAGGACATCCTCCATGTTCCCTTACAAATTCAAATATTCCTGCAATCTTCCAGCTGAGTCAACACTGATCTCATTTGCATCTTTCAAAGTGGGTGTCAACGGTGGATCAGCTCAGACTGTCCTGAGTTTCTGCTTCTGCTGCGCTCGGGATAAGTTACTTTGGGCTATTTCAAATACAACAACTACCAGGATGATGATAGATGCAGACGTGAGAACTTGTTTTTACTAAGTTATTATTATGTGAACGCCTTGCTGACAAGGTCAAAATTTATTGACAATCCTTAATCACCAGTAGTAGGCAGTAGTGAGCTATTTCCTGGACCTCTTCAATCTATATGATATAGGGACATTTAGAGTGCTGTTGGTGGTGGAGTTCCAAGATTTTGACCCGGTATCATTGAAGGAATGGCAATATAATTCCAAGTCAAGATAGTGTGTGAGTTGGAGGGAAGTGTGCACGTCACAGATTTGAAGGATTCTATTCCAAGAGGATCTGTTATCAATTCATGCAAGTTTGTGCAGTTAGAAAATAATTTCCAAACTTTTATCTTTGCCATTTGCACCTGCTTTTAACTGTATCTTGCAGTATCAGACCACTGGCAGAATTTCAGAGCTCATGCAGGCCCATTCTACAGACTTCTCAGGACTACATGTGTCACTTCTTCCCCAAAACTTCTCAAGAGGTGTATCATTCCAGATCTGCTACCATGGTGTGGGCTTTGCCTCCAGCAGGGTATTTATACCTTAGTTAATTCCCATAACATAAAAAGCCAGTATTTTGGTTTTGATATATTTTTTCCGGAATGAAAATTTGTTTGTTTATTTCTGTTAATTGTTTTACTTTCTTCCCTTTTAGTTTTTCTTTTTCTGTGTCTGTTTCATTTTATCTGTCACTTTTGCTGATCCTTTAAAGGTTTACTGTAACCTAGCTGTGAGATGTGACAGTATTCCCGACCAGTGGAAATGCCTTTATCATCCACACCACAAAATGAAGCAAAGCAGTTTCAGGTAGAATTTTAGAATTTAATGAAAAAAACACTATGATGCATCTTATCATTAAAACTTTATTTCCTTTAGAACACAGTCAATTTTGGCACCACAATCTTACCTCTTCCCACAGAAAGCTATCCTTTCCATCATATGACAATGTAGCAATCTTTTTTTGTCCTTTTCATGACCAAGCCAATTATGATCAATCTACTAAAGACGTCACCATCTCATAAGTGCACTGTTTCTATAATGACACTAACCTGCAATACAAATGAAGCCCAATTTTAGTGATAACACATTTTATTACAGCAAAATTCATAAAGGTTACAATCAACCCACCGTATATGAGCAACATGCATTCCCAGGTGAATAAACATGCTTTTTTTCTTGTATCCTATTTTCATGCTTTAAACGTAGACACTAGCTGAAGACCTGGGTGCTAGTCGGTGGATTGTGCTCTATTTGCAGTTCATGGTGGCAGCAGCTTTGTGTTTGGCAGCTTAGCATGGCTTCCCAAGTCCCACTGTTATAGTGATCTTAGGGGAAAGGATTCAGGTGCTTCTGTCCTGGAAGGTGACCATATCATACAGCAATGCCCTACACCAGGTGACCAGCTTGGTGACTTGTCTTCTTCCTGTAATACTAGATGCTTCAGTTGAACTACAGGAAAGGTGGGTACAGGCCAAATGTGGGTGTAATGGGCATACATCTTGCTGCATGACAGTGTGCTATGTCAATTTCACACCTGCTCCATGTGCCAGAAATCTTATGTGGCAAACACACAGCATGTACAGCAAACAGGCATCCAACTCTCAAAGTCTGAGGGGAGCAGTGTTCACTGAAGACCAGGGAGGCACTCATCAGATTAGTATCTACTCAGTTCTTGGGATATGGATGCCTCTGCATCTCCTCAGGAGCGATCCTAATCTTCTTCTGCGAGGGACAGGATTCTGTCCTCGTAGGGGGTGAGAATCCAAATGTTCGTGCACCACTCTATCTGTACGGCTTCAGTCTGCCCTGCCCTGGGCTGCCTTCTCCTGTAGGAAAAGCGAAGGAGGGATTCAGTGAAATGAAAGTGGCTGCCATGGCCTCAGTGCTGGTGCACGTGAGGTGTTCCAAGGAAGTGAGAAAATAGTGCAGAATCCATGCAGAGTTTGGTGGTTGACAAGGAGTGAGGGGTGACAGTGCAGGCAGTGCTGAGAGTGGCAGAGCACAAGCCTTGATGGAAGGTGGGTACAGTAGAAGAGATAGAGGGACTATGACGATTAGAGGATTAGATAGGGTGGACAGTGGGAGCCTTTTTCCTCGGATGGTGATGGCTAGCACGAGGGGACATAGCTTTAAATTGAGGGGTGATAGATATAGGACAGATGTCAGAGGTAGGTTCTTTACTCAGAGAGTAGTAAGGGCGTGGAATGCCCTGCCTGCAAAAATAGTAGACTCGCCAACTTTAAGGGCATTTAAATGGTCATTGGATAAACATATGGATGATAATGGAATAGTTTAGGTTAGATGGGCTTCAGATTGGTTTCACAGGTCGGCGCAACATCGAGGGCCGAAGGGCCTGTACTGCGCTGTAATGTTCTATGTTCTATGTTCTATGTTCTATGAGATAACAGAGAGAAGAATATGGCATTCACCCTGACAGAGCAGGGAAGATCATTGATGATCTATCGACACTCCTGGTTGTTCCTCTGCATCGTGGAGATGGCACCGACCAAGGTGGCAACCCCGAACCAGGCTGCTTGAGTCTGATGGCATGGCCTCCTCTGCTAGTCTTTTCAAAATGACTTCTCTACTTTGCAACATCCCACCAACTAGGATCTCCAGGTCCCTGTCAGAGAATCATGGTACCATCTTCCTCTTTGCTGTTAAAGCTCCATCCTTAACCAGCAGGGCAGCTGTGGAGTACAAATGCTGATACAAATGCACAGTGACCTTTTAGGGTTGACATGGATGCAAGGGATGCTGGTCTTTCAGCCAATATCCATCAAATGGCAAGTCGATCTGGCAATGGAATCAGAAATGGTGGACGCCATAGAGTTGGAGTAAGTAACTAATGCAGCAAGTTTGGTAAGATATGGTGAGTGTAATTGTTAGGCCTTGCAGCAAAAATGCTCCAAAAAACTTGACACATTTCAGACTTAGCCAAAAAAAGTAAGATTCAGCCCAACGTTTGATTTGATTCAATTTGAATTATTATTGTCACATGTACCTAGGTACAGTTAAAAGCTTTGTTTTGCATGCAGTACAGGTAAATCATATCATACAAAGTTCATAAGGATAATAGAACCGGGTGAGAAATACAATGTAATGGCTGCATAGAAGGTGCACAAACAGCAAGGTCAACATTAAAGTTGAAATTTGAGAGGTCCATTCAGAAATCTAATAACAGCTGGGAAGAAGCTGTTTTTGAATCTGATTGTGTTTAAACTTTTGTATGTTCTGCAAAGGGGTTGGAAGAGTTTATAGCAAGGAAGTATAGATGGAGTCAATGGATGGAAAGCCAAGTATTGTAAACAACAAATCAAAAACTATAAATGCTACAAAATTGGAAACCAAACCAGAAGCTTCTAACAACATTCAATAGGTCTGGCAACCTTTATCAAGAGAACCAATGAGTAGTGTTTGAAGAGGTGTGTATTCTTGCACAAGAATGACTACAAGGTTCTAGCAACCATTTTTTTCCCTCAGAAATTACTAGGAGAGCGCCATAAATCACACCCAACATTAATGATTATTTTCGTGAAGTCAATACACCTGTTTGGTGATATGTTGAAATCCTGGCCTGATCTATACCTTCCTCCAGCAGGATAGAGCAGGCAGCTTCTGCAAAGGCAATACAGTTGGAATGAGGTGGATAGCAGTCTTACATGACAAGGTAAGGATGTGATGGCAATTGTTGGCCCCATAGATTTGTCTCAAAAACATTTCTAAAGAAATTTATTTGGGCAAGGCGAACCTAATAGTTATGCACAAGACCATTCAGTCTCACCACCAAATAAATTGTAAGTGGAATTCTATTGCAAACAAAGCCCCTTAACAAGCTTCTTAGGACATTGAAGGGCACCTTTAATTGGCAGTGACCACATTCCCTGCTTCCTTCCCACTGCCATTTCAAAACTTGAAACAGTCTTGTAGGTGTCAGGATCCCAAGAAGACTTTTGGAACCATGACTTTCTGGGTCCCAATCCTGCAATTCTTCAAACCTCTCCAGCCAAGGCTGAGCCAATCTTTTTCCAGGTCTGTGCTGGTCAGCTAGATATTGTCTTAACTCCGCACAATCAGGAATGTGAAGGAGAGAATATTCTCCTGCTTCATTCATTTAATCTTCACCAAAACAAGATCAGAACTTTTTTTTTGTCCCTTCATGTGCATTACACTGAGACTACATTAGAATTGCAACTTCTACCTCACTCTATTTCAATATATGAAAGATGGCAGTTGATATTGAGCTGTTCAAATGCATTTTATTATTAATGTTTCATATAAAATATATCAATATTGAACATACTAGGTGGCAATAAGAATCATTTTTCCAGGTCACACAGCACCAGAACCAGAGGAGACCCAAACTAATGAAACCAGAAAGAAATAGGACACATGTGTACAATCTGGATTTAATTTTCAGAAACCAGTCAGTGGAAAAGAAAGGACAAAAGAGAGGTGTATTGAACACAAACGAAAAATGTAATTTAGGTTAGTCTTAGTGTTTGAGCAGAATCCCAATGTATTGTCTTATCCTTATGTCTATGAAATTTTAAAAAACACATTATTGAAGGTAAATTTCTATTTTTGTTTAGCAAATCCAATTTATTTTGATAGCTGATTAATAAATAATGCTGAGAATTCTGAAATCTAATCTCACAAAATAAATCCAATCAACATTTAATAAATCCAGAGACAATATTATAGTAAATAAAACAACACAACAAAATGGGATTTACTAAATTATATTTACCCTGGCGGATATTAAATTCCAAGATGCTACCCATTGATTGAAGATATAACTTGTACCTCTTGTCAGTGTTGAATGAGAACTCAGTTATCATTCACTGGCTTTTGTTCCTGCCTTTCTAAAACTGTTATCCTAACCATTAATCCCGCAGTGGATCACTGTCTTAATATTGTAAAAGTATTCAAATATTCACCGACACTTCAGTAAATATTAACTTTTATTTATACTTTATTTAAATATATATACCAATTAGAATACCGTTGCATTAAATTCATCCTGGGACATCCTCCTAATGATCACTTTAATTATTTGTGAATATTTTTCAATAATTATAATAATAACTAATGAGTTGGTGGGGCAACATTGTCATTCTATTATTCCTGGGTAGTGTTCCATTCTATTATTCCTGGGTACTAGTTTTAAGTCATAACTTGTATTACACCAATTGCTTGATTTAGGAATATAACAAACTCTGGAAAGTCTTCAAATGTGATGCCATTAAAATGGACCTTTATTGTTACAAATACAGTATTATCACTGGTAGCCACCTGCATGCATAATTTCCATCAAGCCTAAAGAAGTAAAATCTTGCTATATTATAATAGCTATAAAATGACATTTGTGTACGGTTCCCACCTTTTTAATAATATATACTTTTATAAAATTCACAAAATAATTGCTGAAAATGGTTGAAAAACAGCCAGATCAAAGATCAGAGTATCAATATTATGTTGAAAATATATAAATAGCAGCATAATGTCCAATTATATATGTCATGACATAATTTACAAACATATGAATGAGGAACAGAAATAGAACATTTAACACTCAAGCCTGCTCCACCATTTAATAAGATCATGCTTGATCTACTTGTATGATGCATTTCACATTCCCTTCTAAAACCTTCTCCTACTACTTGGCATTTAAATTTAAAATCTATGGCTCACTTTGAACAACTTCTCCTTTAACTCCTCTCACTTTCTTCAGGTCAAAGGAGACGCTATGTGTATCTGCATGGGCCCAAGTCAAGTCTGGCCCCTTGTTGAGGAACGTGAAACATTCCTTATTCCAGTTCTTCTCCGGGCTCCATCCACTACCCTTTCTCTGGTACATCGATGACATCATCGGTGCTGCTTCCCACTCTCATCTGAAAAGTTTATCAATTTCACTTCCAATTCCACCCCACCCTCACCTTCTCCTGGTCCATCTCTGGCTCCTCTTTTCCCTTCCTTGACATCTCTGTTTCCAGTTCTGGGAATTGGTTGCCCACCAATATTCACTACAAACCAACAGACTCTCACATTTATCTTGACTACACATTCTCACACCCTGCTTCCTGTAAAGACTCTATTCCCAGTTTCCCCATTCCCATTGCATCAGTTCTACCAGGGGGCCTCTGAAATATCCATGTTCTCCTCAACCAAGGATTCCCCACCACAATGGTTGATAGAGTCTATGTCACATCCAACCCATCTCCCACACTTTGGCCCTCATCTCTTCTCTTTTCTCCTATAACAGCAATAGAGTACCCCTAGTCCTCACACCATTCCACTAGCATCCACATCCAAAGGATCATTAGCTGCCATTTCTGCCACGTCCCGCTGGATGCTACCACCAGACACATATTCCCATCCTCTCACTTGTCAGCCTTCCACAGGGATTGTTCCCTCCAGGACACCCTGCTCCACTCCTCTTCCACTCCCCAACATCTCCCCACACCCCCATGGCATCTTCCCATGCAATCACAGAAGGTGCAATACCTCCTGTTTACTTTCTCCGTCCTCAATATCTAAGGCCCCAAACACACCTTCCAGGTGAAGCAATGATTTACCCACACTTCACTCAACTAGCTATTGCATTTGCTGCTCACACTGTGGTCTCCTCTGCACTGAAGAGATGATTTGCAGACTGGGTAACTACTTCACAGAACACCTATGTTCTGCCTGAGCTTCCTGTTGCCTGCCACATCAACACACCACCCTGTTCCCCCTGTTCCTTGGCCAGCATCTCTGACTCAGTCTTCTTATAGTACTCTAGCGAAGCTCAGCGCAAGCTGGAAGAACAGCACCTCATTTTCCATTTGGGGGCCCTGCAGCCTTCAGGACTCACTATCAAATTCAAAAATTTTCTGCCCTGAGCTCTTCTATGTCCTTACCCCAACCTCTCCCAACGCCCCCTCCCCTGCAGGCCCTGTCACCTGGGCTGCCACCATCACCAACCCATTGTCAGCCACCAATGGTCCCCATTAACAGATATTGATTCTCTCAGGCTGAATATTAAGCATTCCTTTGTCTGTCCAACTATTGTTCTCTCTCTCTGGACTCCATCTCCACCTGTTGTTTACTCCTTCCCTCCCCCGACCCCACCTTCAGCATATATACCAACCTTTTCCTAGCTACAATCAGTTCTGAAGAAGGGTCACTAGACCTGAAATAATAACACTGCTTTCTCTTCACAGATGCTTCCAGACTTTCCGAGTTTCTCCAGCAATTTCTGTTTGTGCTTCTAAACAGAATCATTTTGAATCCTTTCTAATGGCTTTCTTCCTCTTTTACGTTAGACCAATGAATTATTTTGAGAGTAAAGTTCAAGAAAAATTGATTTGGGATAAAGGGAGAAAAATATCATGGGGCAGGTCCTGTCTGTTTCTGATCCCCTGAGATTCTTTTTTTAATATATAGGATTGTCCAGTGAAAAGGAAGAACTGTAGGAAAAAGGATAATTAGCCATGGATAACTAAAAAAATAAAGGAATGTATCAAATTGTAAGCTAATGTATACAAAGTGTCAAAGATTAGTGGGAAACTAGAGGATTGGGAAATCTTTAAAGGTCAACAGAAAACCACGAAGAAAGCTATAAAGAAAGGTAAGATAGATTATGTGAGTAATCTCGCTCAGAATATAAAAACAGATAGCAAAAGTTTCTACAATTATATAAAATGAGAAAGAGTGGCTACAGTAAACATTGGTCCTTTCAAGGATGAGAAGGGGAATTTAATAATGCGAAATGAGGAAATGACCAAGGCATTGAACAGGTATTTTTTGCCTGCCTTCACAGCGGAAGACACAAGTAACATGCCAGTAATTGATGACAAGGAGGCTATGGTAGGTGAGAACCTAGAAATGATCATTATCACTAAAGAGGTAGTGTTGGGCAAGCCAGTGAAGCGAAAGGAAGACATGTTTCCTGGCCCTGGAATGCATCCCAGGATACTAAAAGAGATGGCGAGGGAAAGAGCAAATGTGCTCGACATAAATTACCAAAATTTGCAGGACTCTGGGGAAGTTCTGACAGATTGAAAAACAGCAAAAATGATGCCACTGTTTAAAAAGGAGGTAGACAAAAGGCAGGTAACTATAGGCCTGTTAGCTTAACTTCTGTAGTGTAGAGAATACTTGAATCTATCATCAAGGAAGAAATAACAAGATGTCTGGATAGAAATTGTCCTATTGGGCAGATGCAGCATCGGCTCAAGAAAAGCAGACCATATTTAACTAATTTACTGCAATTCTTTGAGGACATTATGGGCATTGTGGATAATGGGGAACCAGTGGATGTGGTGTATTTGGATTTCTGGAGGCATTTGACAAGTTGCCAAAAGGTTGCTGCATAAGATGAAGGTACATGATCTTACGGGCAATATATTAGCAAAGAATGGGGATAAATGGGTCTTTTTCTGATTGGAAATCAGTGGCTAGTTGTGTGCCTCAAGGATCAGTGTTGGGACTGCAATTGTTTATAATTTACATAGATGATTTGGAGATGGGGACTAACAATAGTGTGTCCAAGTTCACAGATGATACTATGATGAATGTCAGAGCAAAGTCTGCAGAGGGATATCAATAGGTTAAATGAGACATCTGGCAGATGGAGTACAATGTTGGCAAATGTGAGATTATCTATTTTGGTGGGAATAACAGCAAAATGGACTATTATTTAGATGGAGAAAAATTGCAGCATGCTGCTGTGCAGAGGGACCAGGGTGTCCTTGTGCATGAATCACAAAAAGTTGGTTTGCAGGTTCAGCAGGTAATTAAGAAGGCAAATAGAATATTAGCCTTCATTGCTAGGGGGATGAAATTTAAAAATAAGGAGGTTATGCTGCCGCTGTATAGGTGCTGATGAGGCCACACCTGGAGTACTGTGTACAATTTTGATCTCCTTACTTGAGAAAGGATGTACTGGCACTGGAGCTGATGCAAAGGAGGTTCACTAAGTTGATTGTGGAGTTGAGAGGGTTGGCCTAGGAGAGATTGAGTAGACTGGGACTATACTCATTGGAATTTAGAAGAATGAGGGGAGATCTCATAGAAACAGATAAATTGATGTAAAGAATAGATAAGATTGAAGCAGGGAGATGGTTTCCACTGACATGTGAAACTAGAACTAGGGGGCATAGCCTCAACATATGGAAGAGTAGGTTCAGGACTGAGTTGAGGAGGAACATCTTCTCCCAAAGGATTGTGAATCTGTGGAATTCCCTGCCCAATGAAGCAGTTGAGGCTACCTTGTTGAATGTTCTTAAGGCAAAGATAGATTTTTGAACCGTGAAGGATTTAAGGGTAATGGTGAGCGGACGGTTAAGTGGACCTGAATCCACAAGAAGATCAGCCGTGATCTTATTTAATTGAGGAGCAAGCTTGAGGGACCAAATGGCCCACTCCTGCTCCTGTTTCCTACCTTATTATATCCAGAACAAGCTTTTTTTTGATTGTCAATGTATATGTCATTCTGCGTTTGGAGAAAGTTGGTAGTCCAGTTAATCCAGAAGATACTGACCTGTCAGATCTTGTATTTGCTTTAATATCAAGGTGGGTGGTGTGGTTTCATTCACAGCAAGCTCAGCAGCAAATCTCTTCTTTCTTAAATATCCTTTAATGGAGGTTTAGGGATAGTATACAAATTCCTGTTTTGAGAACAGATTGGTCTCTAACTTAAATGTTTAGATCTAAGGATATACTGAAAAAATAATATATAACCTCCCCAAAAATCAAAAAAGTAGCACACAGGAAAATCTCAGAGAGAGACCTTGAAGAGAAGAAACATTTTTTACTTCTGCTGGCAAGGTCAGCATTGACTTCCCATTCCTAAATACCACCGAGAATGTGGTAGTAAGGTGCCTCCCTGAATTATTACAGCTCTTGTTGCAAGGGTACATTCACAATTCTGTTGGGATGGCAGTCTACGATCTTAATGCAGCGACAGTGAAGACACAGAATATGATTCCAACTCAGGATGATGTGTGGTTTGAAGAGAATATGTAGATAGCAATGTTTTTAAGTGACTGCTGTCTTTGTGTTCTGGGTGATAAAAGTCATGTGTTTGGGAAGCTCTGTCAAAGAAGCTTTGACAAGTTGTTGGTGAGCGTAGCACACACAGCTACCATACTATGAAATGACTCCTATATTTTTCATTTGAACATACTGTTTTGATTATTATGCCTACACACAAATGGAATAGTAGCTTACTGTCCCTTGTATTTTTTACAAAAGAATAGTGAAAACTGTTTATGTCGCCATAACATGGTGCCCATATTAACAACAGAAGGCATAGACGAGAAAAAATAATAAATAAAAATCTGTGGAAGTTTGGGGGGGTAAGGGTTTTGTTGGGGCACAGGCAGAACAACACCTTTTGATTCATTTTGATGATTATTATTGTTTAAATGTAGCTAGAGGTTCTACATCAGACACCTGCAGGTTCAACATTCAAGTGCTAATGAGACATAATTTGCCTGGAGTGGTATATGTGGATTCCATTCAGTCATTTTAACTGGAGGTGTGGAATGAGCTGGTTGATGCCATGCAACCTGTTTCAGGATGGGCCAGGGATTCCATAAGACAGTGCATTCTTGGATGAGACATTAGAGGTGCTGCATGGGGAGATGCAGATGCCCTGTGCCCTCCCTGGGATGAAGTCTGCTGTGTAAGACTGAAGACTGCTTTATAAGGAGTTGAAAATCTTAACTGCCATTATGAGATAGACTGCCTGTCAGAATATCAATAACTGCTCCTGGGAGAAGCTAACCCACTGAGTGGGGAGTTTCCTGCTCTTTACCAATGCTGTGTGAGAACGTGTAGCAACTATAATGGGAACTTACTGTTCAATTGAGCCTGATGTCTCCCAAGAGCTGATCTTCCATCTTGGATGTAGTGTTACCAGCTTTGAAATATTTAATAGGTTTCTTTATTGTGTTTCATGATTGATCCTATCTTCTACTCAAGACTTTGTGTGTGAATCCTTCCCATCATAGTATCAGTTGCCTAGTCTAAATGAGCAACAAACATTGGTGGCAGTGAATCTATCCAACACTTCACAGATTGCTACAGGAGAAATTAACATTCAGAAGAAACTCTGCCTCTCTCTCCTTTCTGTTTTATCCATGGGGGTTGCAACAAATGGCTCTGCACCACCTGGCCTCAACCTCCCCTCATTTCTCCTTCAAACCAAGGTTGGCCCCAAAGAAGACACACATGACTACATGTTTGCTTTCTCCTGGTAATACCTATAAGGTTTCCTGTGAGGCAGCATATTGCAGCATTTATTCTTTTCAGGTAAAGTCCTTAGAGGATTTCCAGACTAACTCTTCAGAATGTTGGTGCTTGACAAACGCACCCTGTGTGTCTTTAAAGTACTGTTCAAACCTCCAGCAGCAAAAGAACAGTAAAAGTGGTGACTAGTTTACTGCAAATCAGCTGGTGGCTGGTAGGAAAAGGTGTTTGCAAGCAGTAGGAACCAAAATCCCATGAAGCCTCATTAATGAGTGTGAGCATGCATTTTAGTGGCACTCAGCTGCTTTATGATCCACCAGGTGACCATTTGTACCATGTGCCTCAAATCCTTTACCAAGTTGGCATCTTGTGTTAAATGCTGGTTAAACTGATGTTTCAGCGTAAGACCCTATTGTGGCTAGCTCAGAAGCTCTTTATTACCTCAAGCATCAAGGAAAATCACCCACTGTAACTTCAGCTATGTAAAAGCTGCTGAAAGAACATAAAGTTTATTTCTTTTCACCTCATATACTGTAATATTAAAAGCAATAATAATGGTTCCTAATAATAATAAGACTAGCTTTGGTAGTTATATCAGTCTACTTCATTTATGTGAAATGGCCCATGGCCAGTCAAGGCTCTGTTTGCACTGTGCCAAGTTTTATTTCCCATTGAATAGATACAAAACAAGCTGTCGAATGGCTATGTTTCACACTAGAGGTATGAACTAATCTCACTCCCTTTTTCAGTTTAACGACTATGAAAATAGGTGCAGAAGATATTGTTCTAATTTAAGAATTAAATGCTTTCATTTTGGTAACCCTACCATCCCTATTTTCTTTTAACTCCTTTCGTATGTTCTTGAGGTTTGAATAATGCTGGGAAAGTTGCATTTCAATACCTGTCCTTAGCTGTTGTAAGGAAATGACAGTGATCCTTCTTCTTCAGCCGCTCTAGTTCTTGTAGTTTCATTGTTTAATTATCCTGTTTTCTATCTTCTCTTTCTCCATTTCAAATTTTATTGATTATTCTGTCTCTTCTCATCATTAATCACTGTATAAGATGATATTATGTGAAAATTAGATGTATATGTTAGTTTTCAAATTAAAGCTTAAACTCATGAGACTGATCCAGCCGAAGTAGGTAAATCTTTGACGGGCTTATGTATCAAAAAGGAAGAGGACTATTAAGGGTTAAACTCACGGGCTGCCTCTAGAGTCGTACAATCCTCTGTGAACTAAACTCATTGAGGACTCTCACAGAGTTAATAGTTTCATTCAGTTCATTAATAATAATTTCGTGTGTGACAAAATTCCCAGGACTTCTGAGGCACACGGCTGACCATAACTATCCAGTCAGAGCAATTAACATTGATCACTATCTGTTGTTTCATATTATTTAGCTAATTCATCAAACAATTTACAAAGTGCAATTATAATGAGAAACCTTTCATTTCAGTTGCAGGACAATAATAAAGTACATTATCAAATGCATCCTGAAAGCCAAGAGATCAAATATCCACTACATCACCACCACCCATTAAATTTCTGTCATCCTCAAAAAAAAGTAATAATCATTTTAGACATTAGCTACTTTTAATAAATCATATTGTCCTAGGTTTATTGTTAGTAACCTCATTACATGCTCTTTAATTGCTTATTTTAGAAGTCTGCTATGTTTTTTTCCTAGGATAGGTGTCAACATAACCTGCCCAACAACTCTCAGTTCATGTTTCTGACCTGTTCTAATAATTAGCATATTAGCTATTTTTGGCTCATTTGTTACTACAACTAGATTAAATGAACCACAGTTCCTTTTACTTCTACCCTCATTTTATAAACTACTTCTGGATTAATTCCATTTAGTTCTGTTTCTGTATGAATATTCAACTCGTCCAGTTTATCTTAATGGCCTTTTTATTATTAATTTATTTTGCGACAATGATCACTAATGCATTGCAGCTAATTTAACTGTTGGAAAGAGCATATTATGAAATATTTTTAGAAAATGGTCATCGCTGATGTTCTCTATTTCTACCTAAATGACATGACTTGGTACTCAATGCATTTCACAAACATATCCACTTTTATTCTTTTGAAGCCCTTGATAATTTTATGTTTCATTGTAGAAGTGTGCAATTTAGTTTTGTGTCACCTGAATTCCCACGTCACCTATTTTCTTAAATCGCTATTAAAAACTGTGTCTTACATCTATAAGTATGACATTTATCTTCAAAAATACGACACACAGAGATGAGGTATGATTGGTTCCACTTTACTCAGACCCTGATAGAATAGGCCACAGACTTCTGAAGTAATGATTTCCACTGCCTAAATATTTCTGGAGGTTTCCTAGACACTCGATCTTGTTTGTTGCAAAACTGTGCCACTTTTCTATTGACCCAATTGCAAAGGAATGTGTGGAGCTGAGGGAGCAAAAGCGACACAAAAACACTGAGAATGATGAGGCATAGCCAGGTCTACCTGCTTACAGTATGTGAAGTTAATGTTGATTCCCATATGCTCCCTATATTCCCCACTCCACCTAATCTGTACATCCTATAACAGCAAAGACCAAGATCTATGATTACATAAACTTTTCACTTCAGTTCATGATTCTTAAGTTTCAGATATTTTAACAACTTAAGTCTGGTAAACAGACTAAACTGTAAGTGTTTGCATTTAATACTTCTTTAAGGGAGTGACAAAGCATTACTTTAGGAGTAGTTTTTACTTTGTCATCATTTTCTTTCTCGACCATGTTCTTTCGCATAAATTATTATTGCTGGAGCAATTCACTTCAATCTTTTTTTTCACTGAAAATGTTTAATTTAATGAATCCAGTTAAACATTGTAAGAAATCGTCAGCGAATAAATGACACTGAGGAGGAATATGAAGTCAGCTTTTGAATGGTTAGGCACATCATTACAAACTAGATTATGAATGATTTTTGTTTCACTTTCTCTAATTGCATTCTCCTCTCTGCAAACTTCCACCTACCCCATTGACACCTTTGTCACCTCAACTCAACTTTCCACTGGCATCTCTTCTAAGTCCCCTTGACACAACTTCGTTCATCATGGTTTAACAGGCTATAAGTAGAACTGTTTGACAATCAGTGGAACTAGTTTGACTACATGAAGCAGTATGCCCTCTTTCTCGTTGGGGTGAATACATGTTAATGATGCAGTTTTCGGATAGAAGAGTAGAAAATCAATAAACTAATGGACACCCAGTCGATGGACAAAGTGACAATCATAGAATCATAGAATTTACAGTCCAGAAGGAGGCCATTGTGTCTGTACCGGCTCCCAAAAGAGTGAGCCAGGTCGTCACAATTTTCCATGCCTATCTCTGTAACCCTCTAAGTTAATCACTTTTGAATATATATCCAGCTTTGTTTTGAAACCTCGTATGGAACCCACCTCTACCAACCTCCCAGACAGGCCATTCCAAATCCTAACAACTCTTGGAGTGAAACGGTTTCTCCTTATCTCACTCTGAGCTTTCTTGCTGACAATCTTGAAATTAACTGACATAACAAATAGTGAAAACAGAATATCCCTCCTTACCCTCTCAAAATTGTGATAGTAAATGGTGTACTATGGGACTTCTTGATGTGGCTTAAAAGTGGAGAAGCTGTATGACTTCAACAAAGTGAATTAGTAAACTGTTTAATGTGCTGAGGCCAAATACACCAATGAGTCATCATGGACTGAATTTTCCAAGAAGTAGCAATCACAGTCAGATTTCCCAGTTTTTCTACATTAAAAAGAAAATTCTGATCATAGCTCATTCAGAAATGTGGAGTTTGCCTTAAATCTAACAGGATCCTCAAAGTACAAACAGTGAGGGGAAATCAAACATTGTTTCCTTTTTGCAGCTGTAGTTGGTGTATTGTATGATTTACATGTTGAACAGCCACTTTGACAGCTCTTGTGAATGGGTAAGTAGATAAGCTAAGTGTGGAGTTACAGTGCCAGGTGGGTATGGTGCTTGGGTGATATGTTTGAAGGATACCAGAGCATACCAGAGTGGTTGGTTAGTGTGCCAGGATGCGTGTTTAGAAGTGTGCCTGGTGGTTAGTGGGCCAGGTACATGTTGTAGAGTTTCGCATATAGGGTGGGTGGGGTAAATCCAGTCCCGAGGGTGAGGCGGAATGTCAGTTCTGGTGGCGGCAGAGGAGAATATTTCAGATCTTGGAGGAGGTGGGAGATGTTGGATCCCAGAGATTGGAAGGGGTCTCGGAGAGGTATAGCTGGGATCACTGGGAATGCGTGCGAATCATTGATGGGAGTGGTTTAATAGTTACCTCAGAATTAGACCAGGTTATTAATTTTCTAATTTTACCTGGGTAACCATTAAATGAACTTCAATGGCATCCTCAGAATTCTCTGAATTTAAATGGATACTTTTGGAGGGTTTCAGGTGTAGGGGAATTGCCAGAGAAATTGAAGAATATCCGAAAATCCTAGCATAGGTGTAGGTCAATTACAGGGGGAAATGTAAATCTGATGGAAAGTTGAAGGTACCCACTTACATTACCATATGATGATATTGTTTAATATGAAGTTACACTTTAAAGTGCATATTGTAGAAGGTGAAAAGACCCACTTGAAACAGCATTTGAGGCTATGTAAGCACATGATAGGAAGCTCAGATGAAATAAAGGTGGAACAAAAAATAAAAGTAGTCTGAAAAAATATCAATATTAACACTGAAACTGATAAGGCACCTGCTGGCATCATTCACAGGAAGGTCCCATGGAGGAGCATGCTGAAAGACAGGGCTGATCTGCTTATAATCTGATGTTCACACTGGTGTCACATTGACAGAAATTGTTGCAAACACACTAGACAGCAATAGAATAGCATTGCAGAATATCTGTACTGGCCATACTTCAGCAATGCTAGTAACAGTACTAACATATCATTTACCTGTTTGACTGCAATGGGGCAACACTAGAAAAAAATTCAACCTTCCCAATGAGGATCCATCTCTAAAATCAAGAAGCTCGTGTCTCAAATCAGCAAAGAATCCTTTACATCAGGAACTTATTTTACAGCATACTGGATCAACAACATGGTTTCAAGTGTCCTGGAGTATGAAAGCAATGGATTACCAGAACGATCAGCATCTGAATCAAAATTACAATTATAATGGTCTGTATTAATCCTTTCAAAAAGTACGATCGAGTTGGTCAAACCAGATTTCTGTTTTTAGGAATCATTTGGAGTTCATAGACCTGAGTGCAGTCAGTGATGGCTAATGCAAATTTTCTTAGTGTTTTTTTTCATTTGATTTCCCATCACTGAAGTCAGACTCAATGATTTACAATTATTTGCTTGTTTTTATTTAATAAAGGGCATCAAATGAGTCTCTGCCAAATCATGTGGCTGTGCTCTCAGTGAATGTTAACAAATATTTACAAACAGTCTTCTCCATTTCTTTCCACACCGAAGAATAAATTAAATCTAAAATAGAAGAGTAATTTATCGTTACTTGTATCTTTTGCAAAAAAAAAGTGAAAAGTATTTAAGTTGTCATACCACAGTGCCTGTATAAATAATAGAAGGCATAGATAAGAAATAATACAAAAAAATTAAGACCAAGTCCACCGTAGTTAAATTCACGGTTCCTGGTTTCAGGAATAAACAGTACCACGGCAGAAAGCTGTCAAAGTTGTTGCCGAAGAAGAGGCCACCATGCTGGCCACTGGAATCTTAAGCCACAAGACTCTGCAGGACCCTGAAGCTGCCCGAAGGACACATTTCATCACCGATCCTGCTCCGGGAGACACCGCAGAAGCCGCCCAAAGGAATCCCAGGCAGCCACATGTTGGGCCGAAACCACGACATCACCAAAGCCGCTGTCGACCCAAACCAGGGGAATTTCAGGCCATTCTGCCGAAACAGACCACCACCGGATGCGGTAGCAATGGCAATGCGGAACTACCATCACCGCCGCAGTAGCCACCCAAAAGACCCCTCCTCCACCGAAGCCGTTAAAAGGGGGTAACATGAATATTGGTGTTAAAAATAATAAATGGAAAAAATAAAAAAGTAAAAGATGTTATGGGCGTGGTAACCAGAAGCAGATGGGTCCTGGGGCCCTAACACATCTTGGTGTCCTTCGACGGTGAGTCCTTTGAATTTATCCTACATCATTTCCCCTTCAATTATAAACGTATCTGATGTACAAGAAGCTGATGAAAACAGATATAAATTATCATCAAATCTTCCATTATGCCCATACTGGCATTTATGATTCTGCCCATGTCACTAAATGATCAAATAGTGTTCCACTACTCTCTGACTCCTGACTTAGCCAAAATGATGATAATCAACTATCCTTTCAGGGTTCATTTTAATTTATCTACTATTTCTATTAGTTAATGCTAAAAGCTTTGTTTTTTGTACTAAGTGAAGGAAAGGAAGCACAGATGGAAGATTTTTATTAAGCACTCATCACTAAACTTGGCACATTATCATCTATCAGTTCTGTTGAAAATACAGATAAAATAGCTTCTATGCCGATGTGTAGCTGCTAAGTGTTTTTTACAAGTCTGTCTTTGTTGTTCCAATCCTAGTTTATATTGTACAGTGTTTCAAAGACTCTGGAACTTGACAAATAATATCTCACATCTATTTACCAAGCTAAACAAGACTTATGGTAGCAATTTTTGTTAATGTTCATTGCAATAGTTTACAAGGAAGAATTTTCAGGAGAAATACCAAGAAGACACTAACAATTCAATCAACCCACAGAATTACTCAGGATCAAAGTTTGCCTTATTCAGGAAATAAGTATATTGATCAGATGAATTTCACCCTGAGTTATTTATTCAGTGGTCTGTTTAATTCTTTACAAAACTGTATTTGAATACAGCAGTTTACAACCAAATTTCCAAGAATAATGCCACACAAATGTTCTTGTAACTGAACTAAAAAGGATTTAGAATGTTATTTGTAAGTCAAAGCCAAATGAAAGCACAACATATGGTATTGATTGCTCCTGAGTTTGAATCCACAAGGCCCCAAAAGTTACCGATAAATAATTCTATGCACTGTGTATCTTCATTAAAATAGAGTCCATGGGAGATGCACTGTCACTGACCATTACTTGTGGAAATACTACCTTACTTTTCCAAATGTGTGAACCCTTTGCATATGTTAGTTCGACAAAATGACTAATAGTTAATAGAGAATCACTTATCAACAGAAGCCTTTTCCTTCTTTGCCATAGACAGTGGGAACTACAAATGTATTTTAGTTGAACAAGGGAATAAGACATTTTGAATGTGTATGTTGGAATGACAATGAGGTAGTGGAAGAAAATGACATACCAATCATCTGCTGGAAATGTCACTGTAAGAAGTAAATGAGTCGTAGCCCACCGCTGTGCAAGTATGTATGATTTCATGATTAAGGCACAAGGGAGCAATTAGACTGAAAACTGTTGCTAACCTTCACATATTCTGCAGCTTGAGTAGTTTCAGACAAGGACCAATTATAGCTTTAACCTTTCCCAATGGGGCATGAATGACTGCTAAATAAAACTAAGAACATACCCTGCCCGGCTTAGATCCCAATTGTGCAATAGACTCCATGTTCCTTTAAATTCTATCAGTAAAACACATTTTCCTCACCTTCTTCATCAAAAGTATCAGCTATGACTCACTTCAAATTAGTGCTGCCTTGAGATAAATTCTTTCTCACTGGGGAAATCTTCATCCTTTTAAAAATACTTCTTTGTGTAAATCTGTTATTGAATTGCTGTCGTTAAAACTATATCCTGTTTATGAGTGGCTTGGGGACTGATAGTTTGAAAAGGGTTTTACGTCTTGTTTTGGAGCACCTGACAAGTTTATCCATTAACGTTATCTCTTTACTTATATTGAGAAATGAACAGGAAGAACCAAGGCTCACCATATATGACAGCACAGAGGCTGAAATGAACAACTGAAAATGAAGTTCAATCAACAACTCACAAAGATTGTAAGAGGGAAGACTGCAAAGTTAAGAGTTTCAATTTTGACAGTCTGGATAAAATAATTTTGAACTGAAAATTATGTGATCAGCAATAAAAACAGAAATTGCTGGAAATAATAAGCAGTTCAGGCATGATATCTGTAGAGAGAGAAGTTTCAGGCCAGTGATCTTTCTTGATAGTTCCAGCAAATTTTTAATTTATAATATCCAGCTTCCGCAGCATTTTGCTTTTGTACTGTGTGATCAGCCATGTCTTCTATAGTAAGGATGGAAGAGGAATATTGGAATTTGAGTCAGTAATTCAGTCTTGGAACCTGTTCCGCTATTCACTTAAATTACAGATCTTTTATATGGCAGCTCCATTTACCTGTTTCACTACCATTATTGCTAGGTGAAAAGTTTGAAACTGGCTACCTAACAGCACTGTGAGAGTATCTACACCACACAGACTGCAGCAGTTCAAGAAAAATATCCATCACCACCATAAAGGCCAAATAAGAATGGAAATAAAATCTAGGCATCAAGTTCATGACCCAGAGATAGTAGGAACTGCCGATGCTGGAGAATCTG
>NC_063336.1:48661300-48838336 GCF_021869965.1 Rhincodon typus
AGATAGTAGGAACTGCCGATGCTGGAGAATCTGAGGTAACAAGGTGGAGAGCTGGATGAACACAGCAGGCCAAGCAGCATAAGAGGAGTAGAAAAGCTGAAGTTTCGGGTCTAGACCCTTCTTCAGAAATGTCTGAAGAAGGGTCTAGACCTGAAACGTCAGCTTTCCTGCTCCTCTGATGCTGCTTGGCCTGCTGTGTTCATCCAGCTCGACACCTTGTTATCTCCAATCTTCAATTATTTGTTCACATATAAACCCAGATCCCTCAGTACCTAAAAATGTACCTTTTATGTTATTTTCTTTGAGTTCTTCCTATTAAAATGAATCACTCTTCCACACTCTTCTGTAATTTGTCCACCCATTCCACTAACTCCTACTTATCCTTTTGGAGTTCCACTCTATTCTTTTCACAGTTATAACAATGTTTTCAAGTTTTGTATCATCCCCAAATGTTGAGATTGTGCCTTGTATACTAAAGTCTCAATCATTCATTTAAGTTAGGAAGAGCAAGGGTCCTAATACCAACCCTGGAGAACTCCACCAGAAACCTTCCTTGAGTCAAAAAAATTCATTAATCATTATTCTCTATTTCCCTGTCACTCAGCCAAGTTCATGTTTATGCTGCTACAATTTTTTTTTATTCCTGAATTGATCAATTTGAGCAAAGCCAAGTGCAAAATGCTAAAATGTTTCGTGTTATGCAAAATCTAGAGAAGCAGACATTGTTGTGTTGATTAGAATAATTATATTCCTATAGTTATAATCTATAGAAAAAAATCTACATGAATTTAGAAATGTTAATGAATTTGTTGTAATCTTTTTTTAAAAAGAAACAGAGACAATGTTCCATTCAATTTAGTACAGTTTCCTTTTAACTACACCTAAGGGAATGTGTGGAAATTGAATGTCGTATATTTTGAGCAATTCCTTCAGGATCTTCAAGCAATTTTTTTTTATTGAGGAATGTACATGGAAGTTCTGATGATAATAGTACATGAATTTGTAAGAAGCCTATTGGAAAATGCATACTTGTGAGGGAAATAATGAGACTGAGTGCAATAATAAGATAAATCTGCCTCAAGGAACATTGTTCACAGTGAAGATTTCAGACATCATTAAATTGGATTTTATTCAGAACAGCACACCACAACCATATAGTGACAATAAAAAGTGATATTGAATTCAAAAAATTAAGACATATTGGGGTTGAAATTAGTTTAGTCCAATTCTCAGGCACCAAATGGATAAAAGGAATGACCGTTGTGCCCAAAGCCAGAGGCACCATGATTGCAAGGAATTGATCCTTGGGCTCATTGCAACAATTACAGTGAGCTTCAGGCTCTGTCTAGCCATTTGCCAGCAGGTTGAAAAGTGTGAGAAAGTTTATTATTCATAGTTCCATGACTATACCTTCTAAACACATAATTACTCTCACCAACACATGTAAAGCCAACATGTGTAGGAAACATTATTATTGCAAGTTACATACAATCCTGATTTGGAACGGCACCATCCCTCCTTCACTAACACACAACCAAAATAAAGGAGCACAAAATAAAGGATTCAAGAATGAGATCAAAAACATTTCTTCACATTAAGAGTAATAAAAATGTGGAATTGTTTCAACAAAAGACTGTGGCTGCTTGGTCAATTGAAGACTGATCTTGTTTTATAATATGTCAAGGATGTGGATAAAATGTGAGTAAGTGAAGCTGAGGTGCACACCAGTCATGATCTAATTGAATGATGGACAAGGTTTGAAGGGCTGAATGATCTACTACTATTCCTATTTTCCTATGACTGATGTCTGTAGATCTACAAAATTAGCCAGAGCATGCATCAAATCCCTTTGTGTACATTTATTTTGCCTTTATTAATTAGACTCTTGCCCAAGTTTGTCAGAAACATTACTTGCTGCTAGCATCAGCTGGATTAAAATGGGAAATAAACAGGAATCGAGCAGAAAATAGAACTTCCCAATTTTAGCTGCTCCACTATTACTTTTCATCAAACATGATTAAGAATTAGTTAATTGGATGGTTGAAGAAACAGAAAAGAAAGGAATGTGGGTGGTCATGTAGATTCGGGAACGACATTCATGTGGACGAATCACATCAAGATACATTGGTTGAACCAAATGCTTTGTTTAATCACTGCACTTTTTAGCTGGTGTACTTTAGAGGAGAAATCCCCAGAGGTATTCATATAGCCACTGACACAGGGATGTTTTAAAATGTACGCAAAACATGTGGCTCAGAATAATGCCAATAGTATATGTTCAGTTTCTGTTCTGCCTGAGGTACATTTGGGACCAGTCTCCTCACACTACCCCTGACAATGGAAGGCCAAACTGCCAAGAGTGAATGACTCAGGATGAAGCATTAACAGACAATAAGCCGAGCACAAGCCTCTAGGCGGAGTTTCCATTCAAGTTAATAGTTAAAATGAGAGAAACTCATTGTTGTAGATCTAGGTGAGGTGTTCAACTAGTAAATTCATTCATTTGGAAGCGATGCAAAGGCTGAGGTGAAGCAACAGTGCCCTTACAGAACCTTGCTGACAACAAGCAGATTTAGAGTTAGAGTTCATATTACAAGCCCTTTCCCCAACACACACTGGCCATGATCCAAGCTGTTTGACAACAGTGAAATCATATCAATAATTCTGGTCTTGTTTACATTAAAATTTTAAGATCTGCAGTGTGACACATGGAAATCAGGTTTTTGTTGTGATTGATAGAGATTCATTTGACGTGAATGGGTTTATTAATATGCATGAGAATGATTTGAATGAGATTATCAGTCACTGTCTGAATCTCTTGACTAAAGCATACTTCTCTAGTCATTCTCATCCAATTTAAAGTTTAGATTTACTCATAATCCAGTTTATGTTTCTTTATGGATTCTGCAGAAGTCAATTAAGAAAGATTAATCAAAATGGGTTTGTGTTATCTTCTGCACAGTTTTGATCTTTGGATTATACTTTCAAGCACAAGAAAGCAACAACTGGTCTTCTCGGTGCAGGAGTATGAGAAGGTGAAAGCACAGCTGCATCCAGCAGAAGAAGGAAGTCGAGCAATCGACTGGGGATCACCATCAACAAAAACTCAACCAGATCAGCCATTTTTATTCTATGTAGTGAGGCCCCTCAGAAATTCAGATTTTTTTTTAGATTTAGATTTTATTGTCATGTGTACTCAAGTACAGAAGTACAGTGAAAAGCGTATAACGTCGCCGCACACGGTGCCATCTTAGGTACCAAGGTACCAAATACAAAAAACTTAGATACAAAGTAGTAAGAGAAACAGAGTTAAAAAGTTAAGCATTACTTCATAGAATAAGTAGAAAAATTAAGAAATAAAGTAATAGTTAACATTAAAGTCTTTCTTAATGTAAACTAGGAAAATAAAGGAATAAGTTAGAAGTTCAACAGTCTTTGATGAGTCCTCCACTTATCTCGCTCTCCGGGGGACCTCAGCTGCCTGTTCTCGATGCCGCTGCTGCAGATACCATCGCAGCTGCTAAAGCTACTGCTTCTCCAATCTCCCCCAGTGCCAGGGTCTGGGGAGACAGTTACGGGGAACAAGGAAATGGTCAAGGAGTTAAGCAGGTATTAAGTTGATATAAATCAATATTTGCATCAGTTTTTATGGTCAAAGATATTTCAAACATCCAGTTCATACTAAGGAATGTGGGGGAGGAATTAACTATCATCACCATCACTAGAGAAGTAGTATTTAACAAACTAATGGGGCTAAAGGCAGGTAAGTCCCCAGGCCTGATGGCTTGCATGCTGGGATCCTAAAAGAGTAGCTACAGAGATAGTGGATGCATTGGTGGTAATTTTAGAAAAATCCGTGGATTCTGGAGAAGCACCAGAGGTTTAGAAAAATACCAATGTGACCCTACTATTCAGAAAGGGAGGGATGTAAACAGTGGGTAGCTATAGGCCAATTAGCCTAACACCTATTGTTGGAAAAGTACAGGAATCAAGAAAACAATAACAGAACATTTGGAAAATCATAATCTAATCAAGCAGAGTCAGCATGACTTCATGACAGGGAAATCGTATCTGACTAATTTATTACAATTTTTCAAAGAAGCCTCAACCAGGAAAGATAGTAAAGAACCAGTAGATGCATTGTATTTGGACTTCCAGATGGCATTAGACAAGGTACCTCACAAAAGGTTAGGTCATAAAATAAGATTCCATGATATTGGAGGTAGCTTATTGGCAAGGATAGAGAATTAGCCAAAGGGAAGGAAACAGCAAGTGGGGGTAAGAGTTCTTTTTAAGGTCGGTGACCTGTGACCAGTAGGATTCCACCGGGGTCAGTGCTGGGACAACAAATGTTTACAATATATGTTAATGCTTGGAGGAAGGAAGTGAATGTACGATAGCCAAATTTGCAGACACCCTAAAATAGGTGGAAAGGCAGTTTCGAAGAGGGAAATAAACAGTTTACAGAGAGATATTGGTAAGTCAAGTACATGAACTACATGTTAACAAATGGTGTATAATGTGGGAAAATGTGAAATTGTTCATTTGGAAGGGACAACAAAAGAATAGTATTTTATATAAATGGAGAAAAAGTCTGCAGAAAGCTGCAACAAAGGTACTTGAGGGTGAAACACAGAAAACTAGCGCACAGGTGCAGCAAGTAATCAAGAAGGCTAATGGAACGTTAGCCCTTATTTCAAGGGAGTTGGAGTTTAAGAGTCGGGAAATCTTTCTGCAACTATACAAGGTGTTGGTGAGACCAAATCTGGAGTACAGTGAGCAGTTTTAATCCCCTTATTTGAGGAAAGAGATTACTTCATTGGAGGCAGTTCAGAGAAGGTTCACAGGATGTGGAGGGATTATTTTATAAGCAAATGTTGAACAGGTTGGGACTGTACTCACTGGAATTCAAAAGAATGAGAGATGATTTCATTGAAACAGATTGGATTCTTAAGGGGCTTGACAGCATGAAGTCCCAAAGAAGACAATGTATCATCTCTGGTTCCTGAGTGTTGTTGGAATTATACCTGACAAATCAATGCAATATGTACATATTGTTATTTTACAATAAAATACATAATGTTGTTAAGACAGGGGAATCTTCTCAATAAGGCTCAATGGCTGTTTATCCTCTATCACTTCTAAATAGATAAACCCTTAGATTCAGCATTGAAAGGACAATTCCTTCCAAAATGGCATTTCAATTTCAATTTGCAAGTTTTATTTGTGATTTGGACTTTGTTACATGCCGTCAGGGGCTGCCAATCCTATTTTTACTTAATTTTTGAAATAATGGAAAGGAGATTGACACTTTACCCCAACCGTACACTACCAATGGTTCTTACCACAATATATGACAAGTACGGATGCAGTTAATATTTAATACATTGAACATCATCCAGGATAAAACCACTTGATGAACAATTCATTCACGAGTCAAAGATCTGCTCACTCTACTAGCATTGTACTGTGGTGATTCTGTGTTCAATTCACAAGAGGATTGCATCAACTCATTTATGCTTCTTCAGAGGCCCCTCTCAAACTCACAATCTCCACCAACAGAATTTCATTTACACAGTTTGGGGAACGCCCTCTGCCTGCTATTGTGTACATTCCTCAAGGGTTGACTTAGTTTTCTCTCTCTGATTAATATACACAATAAAATATTGGGTTGACTCTTACCACATGTTACCAATGGGTCATTGTCGTCAGATTTCCCTCCCAGAAATCCCCACACAGGACATTCCAGAGGTGACTGACTTTGCCTGTCACCCTCAACCCTGTGGGAATTCAAGCTGGGGATAGTGCCATTGTTTCTGGCAAGGCCACACACAATGTCTAGGCTTTTGAGACAAAAACACCCCTGGAGTCACCAGACCAGACTTTCAAGGTCAAAGGGCCCCACTGTAGGACAGGGTCCCTCCACGCCAGCTGCGGAAGCGAGGTCTGCATTGAAATGTCGGGAAAGAAGGAAAGAAAGAAGATCTCCTGAAGGCACATCTGGGCACGGGTGATACTTCATTGTAAAAATGCTTTGGCTTTTTGAAATTTATGTTTTCTCTCTTCATGTGTGTGTGTGAGTCTCTGTTGTCCCACAAATGAAATAATGAAGGTACTAAAGCCACACATCCTCATCTCTGGAAGATGCTCCATGGAGCAAGGTGTGGAGTTAGCAGCTTTGGCGCCATGTACAGGCAGTGGGTAAATGGCTGGTGACTGTGACCTTGGGAACCAGCCTCCATCTTTCAGTGACACAGACATTGTTACTGTATCACAGCCATTCGTGGGATTCAGTCATTATCTGCTATGAAATGGTCAGGGGTAGCTTGGGCAGTGAGTGGACTGTTCATAATTGGCTAATGCCTAAGGGTCATAAGGAATACACACAAAGAAGAGTCACAGCTCTCATTGGTGGCACGGTGGCACAATGGTTAGCACCGCTGCCTCACGGTGTTAGGGACTCAGGTTCGATTCCAGCCTCGGGCAACTGTCTGTGTGGAGTTTGCACGTTCTCCCTGTGTCTGTGTGGGTTTGCTCTGGTTTCCTCCCACAGTCCAAAGATGTGCAGGTTAGGTGGATTGACCATGCTAAATTGCCTGTAGTGTTCAGGGAGGTGTAGATTAGGTGGGTTATAGGGGGATGGGTCTAGGTGGGATGCTCTGAGGTTCGGTGTGGACTTGGTGGGTCAAAGGGCCTGTTTCCACACTGTAAGGATTCTATGTTCTATAACAGCTCATTGGTTATGTTTCAACTTCAGTGCATGGGGGTGAATCTAATGGTGTTATCTTTTGAAGGGCCTTACAATGTTTGATCCTGCAGACCCTTTCTTCACAGAATGAAGCACTTACCCTCCTAACCCCTTCCCCCTCCACCCCCATCCACCACTCCGGGTGTGGTCTCAGCTATACCCATAGTGCACTGTGATTTATAGGATGATGGAAGATAACAGATAACAGCTCCTTGGACAGTGATGTACAGGCTCCACCTCTCTGTTGGTGGACCCCCAAACAACAGCATCCCCTTCTTGGTGACCCACCCTGTTAACCCTAGAGGTGTAGCACTAACCCAAGCCCCCATCCCAACATGTCTATCTGAGTCTGCACCTGCCCACGTTACCCTGCCAACTCCAGGAGTGAGGTAAACATGCCAGGTATGGGCATTTACTGCCCCCACTAGAAACCATGATGCTGTCCCCCACCCCTGTCCTCCCACATGACCATTTTCTCTGCCACATTCCATTGTCGCCCTCCCCATTGTATATTGAGCAGCGCCCCTGCCCCCTTTAGTATTGTCATTCCTCTATATCCAAGACATATAACTCCCAATCTTCACAATTAAATGCTGCAGCCTCCATCCTACAGCATTGGCCCCTGACAGCCTCTCCTTTGACATTTAAAGAACAACCACCAGAAGTGACCATGGGTCCCCCCGTTTGAGTGACTTAGTCTGACAATGAGTTATCAGCTCCCTGACTGAGGTCTGTACAGCCCCCTGACTGAGGTCTGTACAGCTCCCTGATTATCTTCCCATGATTGTTAAGATTGATTGCACTGCACCCACAGGGCAGACCTTGCCTCACTCCCTGGACTGAAGAAGTGTGAGCCTCCTGAATATGAGTACCTCGACTGGCTGCTTAACTGTGATCAAGCCCCTGAGCTGAAATTGGAGATTACCCTTCACTTACTGTGCTGAGACTCCCTGACTGATGGGTTCCTGCCTGCACTACAGTGAAGACAAATCCCCTTAAACTCTGAGACATAGACAATTGCTTGCTGAACATTCAGTGTGTTTCCTGCATCGGCTGCTGGCACATGGTGGAGGTATGAGATTGACACAGTAATGAACGATACAGCAGGATTCTTCCCCCTTGACTGATGTCTGTTGACAAGATTCCTGGCTTTGTATCTATAATGAAAGGCAAGGCAATACAGCAGTTCTGTAAGCCTTTTATCTCTGGCTGAGAGACCAAGGCACGAGAAAGCAAGGACAGGCAGGGATGCTGCAAGCATCTAGACAAGTGAGCGAGTGCTAAAACAGGCAAGTGAGCAGCCCTGTCATACAAATCTCAGGTAGAGAAATACATTTACTGAAGTCATGGAGTCATATAGTTCAGTCCAAAGACAAATGTTACACCACACACAAAAAGCTTTTCCAACAGCAAAAAATTTTCCTGAAGCTAAAAGGCCAGAAGTAGTAACAGGCATGAGTGACAAAATCAAGGTGAAATGGCAGAAAGCTGAATTTCACTTTTACAAAACTTTTGCCAAAGTTGAGCAATTGAGAACCAGTCAGGATGTAAAACTTCAACACTCTCAACAAGAATGAGCCCAATTGTAAATGTGGGGCCTGCATAAAGCAGTTGACACCCCAATGGTACACATTGCACATGAATGATCACCTGTTCCATCACAACTGCAGGCACATATCCACAACTGGAGAAGCTAATTCTTCACTGCAGGGAGGTGATCAGGAAGATGAGAAATCACAGTCTGCACAGACTACACATCTCTATGCACTTGTGCTTGACAGGATGAGGTCCACAGCATTCCAAAAATAGAAATTACATGACAGGAACCACGGCAACCACAAGCGACACAGAAACAATACTTTCTGTAAAAGGAATGTCATCTGGATGAACAGCTAACAAGAAGCACTTCAATCCAAATAAAAAACCTTCATGTTTTAAAGACTATGTGTGCAATGCACATGCAGAGACTGACAAATAATGAGTACTAATGAATGAGTACAGTGCAAAGTGAGTAAGTTGGTAACTGAAATTGTAAATGATCTTTTTTCTGTATAAAAAAGTAAATGTTTAGAACTGAAATGTGATACTGTACTAATGTGCCTCCTGGCTTGCTGTAGTCACATAATCTCGACAATGAGGGTCTCAGTGTCCTGCTAACTCATAATAAGAGATTGCAGGGCCCTTGCTGAGATATTTGTATCATCAACAGCCACAAGTGAGGTGCGGAAGACTGGAGGCTGGCTAATGTTGTGCCATTATTTAACAAAGTCTGCAAGGAAAAGCCAAGGAATTATAGACCAGTGAGCCTGATGTCAGTGGTGGTTAAGTTGTTAGAGGGGATTCTAAGAGATAGGATTCACATGCATTTGGAAAGTCACTGACTGATTAGGGATAGTCAACATGGCTGTATGTGTGGCAAATGGTGTCTCACAAATTTGATTGTGTTTTTTGAAGAGGTTACCAAGAAGTCAGATGAAGGCAGAGCAGTAGATATTATCTACATGGACTTTAGCCAGGCCTTTGTCAAGGTCCCGCAAGGTAGACTGTTTAGTAAGGTTAGATCACATGGGATCCAGAGGGAGCTAGCCAATTAGATACAATACTTGTTTGATGATAGAAGACAGAGGGTGGTGGTGCAGGGTTGTTTTTCTGACTGGATGCCTGTGACCAATAGTACAACACAAAGATCAGTGCTGGATCCACTGCTTTTCGACATTTATCTCAATGATTTAGATGACAATATAAGAGATATGGTTAGCAAGTTTGCAGATGATGTCAAAATTGGTGGTATAGTGAACTGTGAAGAAGGTTATCTAAGAGTACAATGAGATCTTGATGAGATGAGCCGATGGGCCGAGAAGTGGCAGATGGAGTTTAATTTAGGTAAATGTGAGGGGTTGCATTTTGATAAGGCAAACCAGAGCAGGACTCACACAGCTAACAGTAGGGTCCTGGGAGTGTTGTTGAACAGAAGGATCTAGGGGTGCAAGTTCATAGTTCCTTGAAAGTGGCATCACTGGTAGACAGGGTGGTGAAGAAGGTGTTTGGCATGCTTGCCTTCATTGGTCAGAGCATCGAGTATAGAAGCTGGGATGTCATGTTCAGTTGTACACGATATTTGTTAGGCCACTTTAGGAACACTGCATTCAATTATACTCAGCCTGCTACAAGAAGAATGTTGTTAAACCAGAAAGAGTACAGAAAAAATTACCAAGGATGTTGCCAAGACTGGAGGGTTTGAGTTATAAAGAGAGGTTGAATAGGCTGGCATTATTTTTCCCTGGAGTGTTGGAGGTTGACCTTATAGAGGGGTATACATAAGGTGAATAGCTAAGGTCTTTTTTCCAGGGTAGGGGAGTCCAGAACTAGAGGGAATAGGTTTAAGGTGAGAGGTGAAAGATTTAAAAGGAACCTAAGAGGCAACCTTTTCATTTAGAGGGTGGTGAATATATGGAATGACCTGCCAGATGAGGTGGTGGAGGTGGGTACATTTACAACATTTAAAAGACATTTGGACAGGTACATGAGTAAGAACGGTTTAGAGTGTTATGGGCTGAACATGGGCAAATGGGATTAGTTCGGTTTAGGTCGGAAGAGGCGAGTTGGAATGAAGGATCTGTTTCTGTGCTGTGTAACTCTATGCTTCAATGATCACTGCAATGCTTATGCAATGTTTTCCCTAAAACAACATTAGCTGTAAAGCAGTTATGATACAATAAACACTTCCACTTCCTTCTGATGTTTGCACTAAAACAGTCCCTGTGCCAATAACGTGGAAGGGAATCCATTCTATTATGAAGATTGCTGAGTTGTCCCTCACCCTGAGAATGCTCCTTGTGAGTATGTAACCATCACTATCTCTGCAGTGCTCCATAATCCATTGAGTATATTCTCTTGTAAAACATCCATGACTATGGGCTTCAATTAATGTACTTATTTCCTCCAACATGTTGTGCTATGATAACTAACTGATCTTGTGTGTTTCCCATTGGCCTCCTCACAACTTTAAATATTGCAACCCATCAATGCGACAAACCTTTCCCTCCTGTTATCTGTGAAAGCATGACAGACTCCATCATGTCTTCTAAAAGTACCTATGCAAGACCTACTAATTGCACATCCCAGGCTCTGGCTCCTCTCCTAGATGTTGTCATTACCATCACTCTCCCTCAGATTCATGTGCAGAGCCTTGGCTGGAATTTCCAACATCCAGATAGTGTTTCCCTGGTGGAACAGTGTATCTGCATTCATCCACCTAGAACATTATGTATCTTTCACATCTTTCACATTGGATCAATTTACTTACTGCTATTGGGCCAATAAGATGTTATACAGTGTCAGTAATTATGTATTTATAAGAGTACAGAAAACATATAGTGATTTAGCATCCATGCCACTGGTATGCGCTCATGTTATTTCCTTCTTCCTCTCCCTTCCTTTACATCAAGGTGCAGGTCTTGCCTCCTGAGCTGGTGTAGATTGAGCCTGCTTTGTGGTACACCTTGATGACTTTGCAAGCTTGGACTGACAACCCTTACTCTCTTTGAGCCTAGAGGACCCAGGCCTGTTGAGAGTGTGTCTTGCTGAGATACAGGCTCAGCCTTAATGGTCTGAGCTGCTGGAGGCAGCAATTTGCCTAACCAGGAGGCACGGCATCTGCAGTGAGTGAGTAGCAAGCACAGAAAACAGGATGGGGCAGAGGATGAGGTAGATGTTTGGGTAGATATATTGTATGTGATGCTGAGGCTTGCAGGCTATGAGGCCTTGTGAGATACCTGCACAGTCGCAGAACTTGACTAAGTGATGTGCTTGTAATTGTGAGATAGCAAAGAAAAAATGGCACCAATTATCCTTGTGAAGTTTCAAGGCCTGTTCGCTGCCTCTTTTGTGGTGTCCAACAACACTGACCTGCAATCTGCAGTACTCAGGTTGAATTGGGATGACACCAAGGACTCTTGTTTCTATTGAAACAGAGGAGAATGTCCCACCTTTCTGTGACTGCATCAAACAGCATCTGAATGGCCCTTTTTGTGTGAAGCAGGGAGCTAATGGAGGCTTTCTTTTAATTTCTCTGGAACCTCTTGTGTGGTTGGACTGACTGTCACAGACTGAAGTAAACATCCTGGCTTTCAGGGTCAAAAATGCTGGCCGTTAAATACAGCACCACACAGTGGCAAGTGACAAGTACCTCCATATCATTCCATCGAGTCACACAACATCTCAATTGCATAGGCAATGAACCAGAATCACATAAGACCATAAGACCATAAGACGTAGGAGTAGAAATTAGGCCATTCGGCCCATCGAGTCTGCTCCACCATTCAATCATGGCTGATAAGTTCCTCAACTCCATTCTCCTGCATTCCCTCCATAACCCTTGATCATCAAGAACCTATCTATCTCAGTCTTAAATGACCTGGCCTCCACAGCCTTCTGTGGCAGTGAATTCCATAGATTCATCAGTCTCTGGCTGAAGAAGTTTCTCCTTATCTCTATTCTAAAAAGGTCTTCCCTTTACTCTAAGGCTGTGCCCTTGGCTCCTAGATTCTCCTACCAATGGAAGCATCTTCCCAACATCCACTTTGTTCAGGCCATTCAGTATTCTGAAAGTTTCAATTAGATCCCCCATCATCCTTCTAAACTCCAATGAGTATAGTCCCAGAGTCCTCAAACATATGAGTCCTCATATGTTAAGTTTTCCATTCCTGGGACCATTCTCGTGAACCTCCTCTGAACCTGCTCCAGGGCCAGTACATCCTTCCTGAGATATGGCGCCCAAAACTGCACACAATACTCCAAATGTGGCCTGACCAGAGCCTTATAAAGCTTGCTTTTATATTCAAGTCGTCTCAAAATAAATGCCAACATTGCATTTGCATTCCTGACTACTGACTCAACCTGCAAGTTTACCTTGAGATAATCCAGGGCTAGAACTCCCAAGTCTCTTTGCACTTCAGACTTCTGAATTTTCTCCCCATTTAGAAAACAGTCCATGCTTTTATTCTTCTTACCAAAGTGCATGATCTCACACTTTCCCACGTTGTACTCCATCTGCCACTTCTTTGCCCACTCTCCTAACCTGTCCAAATCCTTCTGGAGCCTTGCCACCTCCTCAATACTACCTGTCCCTCCACCTATCTTTGTTGTCTGCAAACTTAGCCAGAATGCCCACAGTTCCTTCACCTAGATCATTAATGTACAAAGTGAAAAGTTGTGATCCCAGCACTGACCTTTGCGGAACACCACGTGTCACCGGCTACCATCCTGAGAAAGACCCCTTTATCCCCACTCTCTGCTCTCTGCCAGACAGCCAATCTTCTATCCATGCTAGTACCTTGCCTCTAACACCATGGGCCCTTATCTTACTCAGCAGCCTCCCATGTGGCACATTATCAAAGGCCTTGGAGTCCAGGTAGATAATATCCATTGGCACTCCTTGGTCTCCCCTGCTCGTTACTTCCTCAAAGAATTCTAGCAGATTTGTCGGGCATGACCTCTCTCCATGATCGGGTGAGATAAGTCAGCCCCAGAATTGACGGATATGAGGCCATCCAATGTGGTAACAACAAGCTTTAACTCCAAATAGGAAAATTTTACCCATATGGTTGTACCAGTCAAGCTGTAAATAAAGACTTCCTGCAGCAACAAAACCTGGTGTCAGCGCACAAGGCAAAAGAAAAGCATTAAATTCAGCAAGTGAAGTGAACCATGTGATCAAGAGGAAATGTTGTGAAGACTCACCAAGATATTTGAAGATATTATAGGCACAGCAGAAGGCTGGAAAGCACTCCCAACAGACACTGGAACTGCCCCAGGGTTCAGGAAAAATCTAGAAGCCTACCTACCACTATCAGAAACATTCCAGACAATTGAGGGACTAGACCAGGCCCAGGAATGAGAGAATTGGAACAGAATATTCACCAGGTACAGACCTACTTCAGTATTGGATAAGAAAGGCCTTGAAAGACCAGGCCAGTACATTATTCTGTGCTGTAAGCACCATCACAAACAAAATTATTAGCAAGACAAGACACTAAAAAGATTGCAGCATCATAGGAAGTGGCATTACAGTTGTTCAGTGTTTATCAAATGCTTGTCACAATTTAGTTACTGAATGGGTGAAGTTTAATAGAAGGAAACAGAGGCTGGGAAAACATGGATTCATCAAATGATCATCAGAATTGTCCTTATGAAAAGTTAAAGGCAGAATTGCGAATGGATTGTAGCCAGGGTGGCAGATGAGGCTTTGTCATGTGTTTTACAAGCTAGAGAACATTTAACATTAGAGAAAATGGTACAGATCATTAGGTAAATAGAATTTTCGAAACAAAATAGGGTGCCAATTGAAGCAGCAACTGATTCAGTACCAATGGAAAAAGAAAATTATCATTCAATTCGTCAATGTTAATGTAAAGTTACTGATTGTGCAAATTTATTTTCTGAAGTAGAGAACATGGACATTGTTTTATTGTATTTTGGGGTCTAACTTTGTTCAATCTCACAGAGCAATGTTGCTGGAGTCGGTGGAACTGTTTGCAAGGACTTTTGGATCATTCTTTTCAGCCAAGGTTACAGCTTCTGTTCCCTCTTGCAGCTTTCACAGGTTAACCATGTGATTCTGGCATCATTATTACCGATGCTTCTGATGTTAATCCCATTGTTCTATCTCTCCCCCAAGCCTTTTTTCCCCTTTACATTTACACGGTAAATATCTCCCTCCAGACTGTTAGACTTGACTACTTTCTGTAGTGCTTTGACTAATCTCCCTGATATGGCTCTGATCTTATTTTGAGGTCAAGAAAGTTCCTCATTTTGCCTTGTATCAGTGAGTTAAACTATTACTGCCTCTTTTGTGATACTGTATGGATGATGAACTTCAGCCCATCTTGACTAATGATAAATTATGTTGATAAAGATCTTTCCTTTGAACTCACGTAAACATGATCCCAGGCCTTCCCATGGTCTTGATAGATAACGTGAGGAAAGGATCAGTCCAAGCAGAGACAGCAGCAGCAACAGCATGAAGGAGGGTGAACCTGGGGTTGGACATCAAGAAGGCAGGGACATTTGGTGGAATGGACACCAGGAGGGGATGGACAATGGGAGGGGGTGGACATTGAGAGGGGGTGGAGACCGGGAGGGGATTGATGGCAGAAGGGAATGGATATTGAGAGCATATGGACTTTGCAACCAGATGGACATTGGGAGAGAATGGACATTGAGGGGAATAGATAGCAGGGCGGAAGTGTGCATTGGAAGAGGAATGACAATCAGAAAGGATGCAAACATTAGCTCACCAGGGCATATTGGGAATGGTAAGGTTTGTGTTGTTATTGCTTAGGTTTCAGACCAGGCAGCTTGTGTACTTTTAAATCCGGGACTTGACATCACGACCCTTGTTATTCTTGTTCCCACACCTTTGGCCACTGTCAGTGCAATGGAATCAATGTAATGTGTTAAGTTCATCAGATATGTGTATTTATTGTACAGTAACATTTGTAAGGACAAAGTTTGTACGTCTGTGATACTATCACAATGCACATCATTAGCATTGCTAATAAATTTGAAGACATCTGTCTGAACAATTACCTAATCTTTGTGGAATATGTGGTGTGAGCTAACATAAAGGGCAACATTCAAACCATAACACATTGGCAACAATGTATGATGGAAAAAGTCATGTCGAGGTTGTCCATGGGATGATTTACGGGTAAGCTTAGAAGCTAAGAACGTTCTTTTGCTCTCTTGCCTCGCAAGTAGTGCAGAATACAACAAATCCATCCAACTGCTTCTGAATCCCTGAATTGAACAGCCAGTTTTCCCAATGCCTGGGTAGCTCAGTTGGCTAGTCCTAAACTTAAAGCAGCTAAACTGTGTAAAATTGTGAAGGGAAGGCTGAGATAGGATTTCAGATTTTTTAAGCTATTTCCCCTTTCTCCAGCCTGCCGATCTTATAATGTTAAAATTCCTTTCATAATGTCCATGGTTCTATCCCATGAGACAGAAAATAGTAGAGCAAGAGAAAGGTAACAAGACCAGTCACGTTCCATAAAATACACATCGAGACCATCAGTCATGGAGTGGCCTTTACTGTGCAGTGGGTAATGAGAGCTCTGTCAAAGACTCCTGCAGTTCGAAATCTGGAAAATAAAAGGTAACAGTTAAGATGCCTAACAGATTAATAAAGGTAAAATAATTCACATTTCAAAACGTCTGCTCTGAGGATGTTGAGCAATAGAAGCCTAACCAGCTTTGACTTTGAGTATCATGACAGTCATATCTTTAGATAGCCAGTTTGGGAAAAAAAAACATATCAATCAACTGACAAAATCAGAAACGATTGATGATAATGTAAAAGACTGACAGAATTCTTGTATAAATGTGACAAGATATTCCAGAAACTTAGAGGACAAAAGTAAATGTTGGGTGCAAGAGCTGAAATGGATGCTAAGAAAGAAGGTAAATGCTAAGTGTGAGCATAAAGGGGTTTTTTTTGTACACCTGAAGAACATCTGGAAAATTTTCAAAAGGTAGCAGTGACCTATCATAGGTGGTTACTACAGAAATTCTTTTCTGGACTTTGTGAATATTTGCTTTCTTCTTCAGAAAAGAATGAAGCTTTTAAAATATGATTAGTGTGTTTCAATAGTTAATTATTACAATCTAAGAGTGGTAAGTAAAAGGAAATCATGCTCTGAAGATCTTTCACAGATTTTATATAGGTTTCGAGTGAACGTAAGGTTCAGCACATAGGGGCAGATTCTTTCATTATGATGTATAATGTCTTTTACTAAATCTGGCAAGTGTTGGCTAACATTAATTAACTAATTTAGGTTAGCATTAAATTTCTGATTTAACCTTGATCAAATGCCATTCAGCTTAGTACGTTCTTATGCCGAGTAACAAGACTAAAGCTATTCTTCCTCACACTGCAATTTTTGGGGGTTTTCCTGAAAAAAAATTAGAGAATATGCCTCTCTTTTAAATTAAACAGTATGTTATTTAAATCTGAATTATATACAATCAATTGAAATTAATTTTGATAATGTGCAGTCTAGTCAAAGACAAGTGAGGAGTATATATTGTATGAACTGTTATGTAGCAGCTAACAATGGATAATAATTTGCATTGGCACAAAGTAAAGGATTAGTATGAGCAATTTTTCCATTCAATTTTTTTCAGTATTACCTCCCAAACCCATGATGCTAATAGCTATAAAGAGGGGGCAGCAAGTATATGGAAACACCATCGCCATTTCATTATTGTTGCTGGATCAAATTCCTGGAACTCCATTCCTAACAGCCTTGTTCGAGCACTTTCACCACAAAGACTGTAAAGGTTCAAGAAAGCGACTCATTGCCTCTTCTCAAGGACATTCCAAGAATGCTTTCTTTTTTTAAATTCCATGCCAATTAGGCTTCAAAGGATTAGCAGAGTACTAGCAGAGATAAACATGGATCAGCTATGCCAGGGGTAAACATAACCAAGTTCATGTTGGTTGTTTGCTAGTAGAACATTGGTTTCCACTGTCCTGATAATGTTAAAATCACACTTCTATATTCAAACATTAAAATTCATCTTCTATCTCGTTCAAAGTAACATCTATGTGTTTATTTTAAACGGGTTAATGGACTAAAACATCCTCTAGTCTGAAGAGAATCTAACCAGTGCACTTTCACAACTGACAATCTGCACACCAATCCATGTAAATTTGCACATCCACCTTTGTCTTTTCACACTGGAGTCAGATTTTAAGGACACTTTGCTAGCCATGCTGGAGTCCTTGAGTTAATGTGTACGTAGGTGAATAGATCAGAAGGCCTACCTATGTTCTCTGATACAGTATCCCAATTCCCAACCATGTTTATTTCCCCCTGAACCTCACCACTCACCTCCCCCACTCATTACCTATCCAGATGACCAGCCCAAACCCCCTCAAAATACGTTAAGAAGATAGCCTAGACACCCAATATTCTCTTATGTTTTAAAGATACTATCTAAGGTGCTATGTTCCGGATTCAATTTGATTGATCAAACTACCAGCCTTGAAGCAAAACACACTTTATTCTTGCACTATAGTTAAAGTACAGACAAAATAAGATTTTAAAAAAAGCTTAACTGTAACTCTATCAACATACTTAACAAGATAATATGTATACTAACCACCACTGATTAGCTGTTCCATAGCAACATCCCATAAACACACCATTTGGCAGATGCAAATTTAGTAAAATTGATTGTCTCAAATGTGACATTTCTCCAGTCCAGGAGGAAAGAACATCAAGAGAAAATTATGCGAGAAACAGAACTCAACTGTTTTGCTGTGGCAGGGAGAGATGTATAGCAGCTTCCAAACCCCAATATCAACTGAAAGTTAAACTAAAGTCTTGGTACTGTGGGAGCTTGACCCCACCCCTTCATGCTGCTTCTATTGTTCCAACTTTCAAAAAAACCCCAAGTCCTCACAAGTTGTTTACTTTATTGTCTTGGGAGAAACTGCTTGACACCTTTGTCTCAACCTCTCTCACAAAAAAAGGACAAAATACACTTCTTAAAGCCATAGCATCATCACAAGATGAACCTCAGATTGCCAGTGTGAACCCATGCCACATCTTATCCGATGTCTTTTCTATGCTGTCTCAAGTTGTTTATGCTACTTCAATGCCCCATCCATCCTCCATCTTCCTCAGATCATGCATGCTTCCTCTATTCACCATGCAACTTCCATGCCCCACAGACCAACAATGCCATGTAATTTCACCTCTATGTTTCCACTGTATCCTTCATGCTATCTCAAATCATCTATGCCAGTTTTACATCCACGTGTACCCTCTACACCCTCAGACCATCCCATTCTAAATCTATTCCCCATACTTCGTTTTTATCCACTCATTCCAGTATGCACTATATAGAGTTCACAGATACCATGCAATATCCGTAGAAAATATTTTACATTCCTTGAGGAGAAAATGAACTTCTCAGCATCTAACAAAATCTGAGAAAAAAATGTATTTTGCCATGTTAAAGAAATTTGAAATATTTATAATCCTATTAACTTGTTATAACAACCCAGAAATCACAATAAAGGCACAATCTGCTATTATAACTTCTTCAACAGTCATTCATTCTCAGGCGAATGGAATACATACTGTGTTGAAACTGATTAACATTTGAAACTCAGCCAAGCACTGAGAATAGTCACAGCTGTCGAAACAAAGTTATATGCTCTGGGAAGGAAGAAACAGGAGGTTTTATTTCAATTTCAATGTAGACTCAATTAATGCAGGTGAGCCCTGGTTAGTGTTTTTTTGAAGTGACAAAACCAGAGTTTTATTTTAATCATGACTGAAAAAAAATGACAGCGCAGGATGCCAGAACAATGGTGCTTTAAATGTCAACTTACTTTAAAGGACAGATGCCTATAATGATTCAGTACTTTATAATACAGTGCATAAGAGTAATATTTCAAGATCTAAGCTTCACACTTTGGTCTCCAATGTTTATCCCGAGGATGCCGAGCATGCGGGATTCAAAGGTGTTAATGCCATTGATAGATACATTCTTTCTTGTTGGAGATGGTAATTGCCTGGCAATTCTGTGGGCAAATGTTACTTGCCGCTTGTCAAAACCAGCCTGGATATTGTTCCAGTCTTGCTGCAGCTGGACAGAGACTGGTTCACCATCTGAGGAGTTTTCCTTTCCTGTCTCCCCTTTCCCATTCATCTCTCTGCCCTCTCTTTCGCACCCCTTCCGTCTTTTCCCAGGTGTTCCTTCCTTTCTGATCCCCTTCTTTCCCTTTTTCCTCCATCTTCTTCACTAAATATTCTTATCTATTCACCTCTCACCTCCCTCCAAATTTCCTTTCCCTTCCCCCCTTGTATACTGCCCTTCATTCCTTCATGTCCTATCATTTCTATCCATTCTCCCTCTCTCCTCCTGTTTCCCTTCTCCTTTCCTCCTCTTCCCTTCTTCCTATCTCTGGCCAGCTGTTATTTTTTTCTCTGAAATAACTCCATAGAGGCTGGATACCCATCACCAAGTCACCCTTTGTTTACACATGGAGAGTCCCTGACACTGATCCAGCTCCCTCAGAGCCAGTGCTCAGAGTGAACAGGATGTCAGACCCTCCTATTCTTATCTGTCAGCCAGGACTCCCTGCCTGGACCAGATTAACAGCCCCAGTTAGGAAACACATTTTCTCTGAGGTCCACCTGGTAGACCTCATTACAATCACTACATTTCCTCCTCTTTCTTTCCTCCAGAATGACTCTGGTGTAATAATTATAAAACTTCTTTGGTCCTGCCAAACTCCACTACTTCCCATCCAGTGTCCCATTAGCTAAGCTTTAAACAAGTATAATAAAATTCCCTACATACTAAACATATCAGTCATGAAGGACATGGCCCAAGTATCTATGCACACGATCAGCGATAATACACCTTCTTCCTGTCACACCATGAGCAAAATCCTGGGAAATTTACACTTTTCAAAAAAAATCTGAAGAATGAATTAAACTTGTTGACATTAAAGAGGAAAGGCAGGAAAGGAAAGCAGAACAGTAAAGCCAGGCATAAGCCCCACCAGCATGTCAAAGCATAAATACTGGCTTACATCTGCTGCCTACAACTTTTCAAATGGAATTGAAGTGATTTTGCCTTATCTAGCACATTAATTAATTTAAAAATTACAAAGATTTAAAAAAAGTCAGTTTTGAGATGTATAACCAACAGGTTGGGTACACTATTGGATTGGCATTCATCAGTTTAATTGAAGTTGCATTTCAGCTATGTTTTTTCAGATTATGTTATTATAGGCACACAGCAGTCTGAATTTACCAAGTCTCCTTAGACAACACCTTCCAAACCCACAACTACTTCCATCTGAAAGGACAAGGGCAGCAGTTACATGGCAATACCATCACCTACAAGTTCCTCTCCAAGCCGCTCACCAACCTAACTTGGAAATAATCACCTTTCCTTTAATGTTGCTTGGTCAAAATCCTGAAATTCCCTCCAGAACAACATGTGGGTATACCTATAGCACATGGACTGCAGCGGTTCAATAATACAACTGACCAACACTTTCTTGAGTGCAACCAAAGTCGGACAATAAATGAATGTCCACATTCCATAAGTGATTAAAAAAATTTTGCATTGGCCAACGAATGGATGAAAATCATATGATGCTGCCACCGCAGGCTGAGGGAAATGTCAGTTTTCCAAACACAAGGTTGGCAACCAACCTTTGCAGTTCATTAATATAGAAAGGAGCAGGGGAATTGGTGAAGGAGGGTCAGTTACCTCAGTTGGCTGAACAGCAGGTTTATGATTAACAGTGACACCAACAGAGCAGATTCAGTTTGCATACTGGCTGAGGTGACCATGCATGTCCTTCCTTCCAAACCTCACCCTTTGGTGACCTTCAGGTTAAACTTACTACCAGTCATTTTCTCTAATGAGAGAGCAGCCCTATGTGACTGTGGCAATTTTGCTTTTACTTTTACAGTCACAGCGTCATAGAGATATACAGCACAGAAACAGACCCTTTGGTCCAACTTGTCTGTGCTGACCAGATATCCCAAAATGTCCAGTCCCATTTGGCAGCATTTGGCCTATATCCCTTCAAACGCTTTTGATTCACATGCCCATCCAGATGCCTTTTAAATGTTGTAATTTTTTTAATGGAATGGAATATCTTATGGGTGAGGCATTAAACATGTATCAGGGAATGACAGGCATCTCTTAAGGAAAGCAAGTTAACTCATTGAAAATTGAAAAAGAGCACTGAGTTGAGGCAGAGTGTTTAGTATTGATTGCCAAGCCACTTTTTTTTGTGTTTTTCTTTTTCTCTGAGTTATATCCCAGCTCACTCAACCCCTGTAATAATAGTATGTTTTTGCTGCCTATCAAGAAATTCATCTCCATTTCTAATGCTACTACAATGCCCACTGCAAGCTCATTCCAAGCTGTGTTCAATTCCTCCTTGGTGGTAAGGTCCCCATTGGTGGCCTAGAAGATATGCAATGTCTCCCAACTCAGTAAAATGGGTCAGCTTGGAAGCAGGTTCATGATGGTAAGTGTGGCATCCAGCAACCATCTATCTGCAGAACCAGAGGGGAATTAAGGATTGACTAGTGGCATGAAAATCCAATACAGTCTCTGCTATCAGCTGCTAAACGTTCTAAAAGTTGTCTTGTTGACATCTGCTTGAATTGGATAAATGCTTGTGATTTGAGAACCAAGTGATGAATGATGTCGTAGGGATGTGAACAACATATAACTGCATGTCATTCCCTCAAGATGTCATTTTACACTAAATATATTCATTTAGCTGTATTTTTCCACCATCCACTCGAAACCCAATTGGAAAATGACATGGCAAAAACTGGGGGAAAATCAGAGAGGATTTCTTTCCACTCTAATACTCACTCTCGTACTCCCCTATCAATGGGGCACAATGGATACAAAATAAGCCTCACCATCTCTGAAAATGTATATATATGTTTTGATTAAAAGTTACATTTTAATTGTATTCTACACTCAAGATGTTTAAAGTATTGAGAATACTATGAAGTAAGAAATTATATTTATATGGTGTCTTTAATAACCTCAAGTGGATCAAATTTCTTTATGTATTGCCATTGGTGCAAAGTGGGAAATGCAGCAGTCAATTTGCACACAGTGAAGTAGCTTGAACATCAGTGTAATCAATTACCATGTCAGCTACTTAGAAAATTTCATCAATGGTATTTCCAATTTCCACCCTTCTCTCATCTTTACAAAGTCCATCTTTGACTCTTCCCTTCTCTTCCTACACTCCTCTTTCTGGAGCTGGGCTACCAACGAATCTTCATGAGAAAGGGCCATTGATTCCCACAGTTGCCTTCACCGTACTTATTCACAACCCACATCCTGTAAGGACATTATTCCATCTGCCAATTTAATTTTTTCTTTCAGAGCTGTTTCAATGACACAATATATTGCATCAGTGATTCTGCTATTCCTTCCTTTTTCCCAAACTGAAGTTCCTCTCTCCCAGCAACAGAAGATGCCTATAACATGTCCAACCCATTTCTCACATTTTTGCTCTAACCCCTTTCCGTCCCTGGTGGAAACAAATAGGTTTCCTCTTGACCTCAGTATCCCATCCCTTATTCAATGGATCAACTTCTGCCATTTTGACTACCTCCAATATGATGCTTCCACAGATCACATCTTTCTCTCTCCTCACTGTTCAGTGTTTGAGAAAAATGGTTCCTTACTTCCCTTGCCCATTCCATAATCAGGACCAACCCTTTCCCCTTCCCATGGGATGATTTCATGCAAGCACAGGAGATACAACAACTGTCCCTTTACCTCCTCTGTTTTTGCTGTTCAACGTTTCAAACACTTCTTCCAGGTGAAACAGTGCTGTCAAACACTTATGTCAATTTAATATCTCGTATTCATTGGTCACAATGTTGTTTCCTTTACTTTGGGGAGACCAAATGCAGATTATACAGCGGGTTTGAACAACACTTCCATTCTGTCCACAAGCTTGACCTGTAACTTCCACTCATCTGTCATGTTAAGTCTCCACTTTACTCTCATGTTGACTTATCTGTTCATAGTCTCCTGCAGTGTGCATGATGCTAAACGCCAGTTCAGAAAACAGTACTTCAATTATCAATTACTCTCCAGGCATAAGCTACCGCTATTTTGTTTCCATTTACTTATCTGGTTTCGGTTTTACTCTTTTTTACTCTACTTTTAGACAGCAGCTTTTCATTATTGTGCTATTCACATCTCCTCTGGACAAATCTTTTATTTCTTTACTTATCCTATAACCATTCCTTCCAACTCATTTGTTTTTTTTATTATTTCAGCCCCATCATAGAACTTCTCTTTCAGTTCTTTTTACCTAATCTACTTCATATTTTAAAACTTATGTTTATAACTTTCCTCAGTTCTGGTTAAAAAAAACATTGAATTGAAATTTTAACTCTGGCTCCTCCCTCCATGGACACCAATTTACATGCTGAGCATTTTCAACACTTTCTATTTGTACTTTTCCGATTTAAATGTTGAATTGCCTTGCTAGTCTTAAAATAAAACCCTGAAATCTTTAATACACACTCGAGACAATGTCTGTTCTGAAAGGCAACATCACCAACAGCACCACAACACACTTGATATGACACTGAGGTGCTATTCTGGATTATGCGCTTAAGTGGCTGAAATGAGATTTGGAACCTGTGACCTTTTAACTCAAAGGTAACAGTAAGAACAGCCAGCGAAACCTGATATTTTAGACAATATGCCATTACAGTAGCATCAAATCTTTGGAGACTTCTGTGTTTAATGGACTGCATGAAAACACATTCTCATCTTAAATCACGTTTCTAATGTCCTAGTTGAGTGCTGAGTTTGGCAAGAAGCGTTATGCATGGATCAGCTTTTATAAAACAAAACATCGCTCAAGCTGCAGGTGAATCTAAATTAAAATGCTTTATTATGCAAAATATGATCTTTTACAGGAGGTCAGTGTTTGAAAGATGACAAACATGTGCTGGAGTGACATTATTCAGTGCGCTAAGCTATGAAATCATGAATAATTGGAAGATTTAATGCATGGTTCAGGATTATATATGGAAGCATGATGTCAGAACTATTTGAGTGCTCAGGATAACAAGAAACAATGTCAGTACCAACAATTAACCATTTTTTTTTGAAGGGAACAGATTGGATGTTAACATTGCATTTCCCCTGCCATTAAAATGAGTTATAGAGAGCTGCAGCTGAGGTCTGGAGAATAAAAGCATCATTACAAACAGATCCTGGGTGACTTTCCAGATGGGACACCCCAAATTGTTAAGCTCCCGATGTGTGAAGGGATGAACTGACTCCCTTTTGATATTCACACACCCTTTTCGGTTGGTTGCAACAAGGTTAATTCAAAAAGGATCTATTCCCTTGGGGAGACCATATTTTTTTCCAGGCCCAAATACATTTATATTTTAAAAGGAGCCATTTACCCTCAGGCTTTCTTGAGGTAACATTGAGTGAGTTTACTGATTCGTAAACATTAGAAGAATCAGCAACGTAAAATACATACACACAGATTGGAATCAAGAGATGAGTCTAAACAAGTAAAAGTCATTTTAAAAAATATATCGATCAGTCTCAGAATTGTTTGTGAAGAGTTGGGTACATGACCCTGAGCACAAATTTTCCTTCCTGCAGCATTACAATGATGGTTGCAGTTGTGTCCCAAAGTGCAGCGTTAATGTACACTAGCAATTTGTGACTAGATTGGAGATGTGCCAGGCTTGTTCTTAAAGGCTGACATGTATCAAATGCCAATGTCCATGGATATAGGCAGCATGTGGCTGGTATCCAGGGATCATACATTGAGATTTTGATGCCTGGTGTCCAACATGGGGCTCAGTTGTAGCTGTAGTCGTCAGGCACATGCTCTGATTTCCTTGTCAAGCATTCTCCAAGTCTACTTTGTTCAGCACATTTACTAAAATAGCAAGCGGAGCAGTAATGAGGTGGTTTGTGTTGTTTATGAGGCGATTGACACGTATAATTCCCCTTCAATGGCAACTCGCCACTGCCTAGCGAGAATCTCATCTCACCACTTGGTAAATCCATAAAAGATGCAGACAGTTGTTCTTGGCACAAGATATGCCTTGTCAGACTTTGAGTGGTCTTCCATAAATTTCACCATAGCCTTGTATCAGTTGCAGTTTAGACGAGTAATAGTGACTCAATAGAAACATATAAGATCCAAAGACATCTTGACAGTGTGGATGTAAAATGGATGATTCCACTTATGGCAGAATTTTGAACTAGTAGCCACTGTTTCAAAATAAGGGGATGCTTATTTAAGACAGAGATCAGAAGAGTACATTTCTCACAGAGGGTCAAGGGTCGATGAAACCGTATTCCTGAAAAGATGGTTGAAATAGAATCTTTGAATATTTTCAAGACAAAAGTGGACAAATTCTTGATATGTAGGGTGAAGATAAGCTTTTGTAGGGTAAGGCAGGAAAGTGGCATAATCAGCCTAGCAATGATCAAATTGAATCACAGAGCATACTGAAGGGGACAAGTGGCCTACACTTGTCCTTAATTTGCAGGTCCACAAGTCACTCCTTTGACATTACCCTTGGCCAACATTTAACCTTCAATCAATATCATTAAAAGCAGGTTATCTGATTTCATCTCACTGATTGTTCTTTGTGAAACCTTGCTGTGCGCACGTTGTCTGCCTTTCTCCCTGCATTACAGCAATCTGCTGTAATTATTGCTTTGTCTGTAAAGTGTTGAGGCTGTGAATAGCCCTACAGAAATGCAAGTTTTCTTTTAAACATCTCTTGCTGTATTAAAAAAATGTTAATTTCATGGCTGCCTCTCAAAGATAACAGTTTTGCAACTGGACATTAGAAGTACAAAAAGGGATAGTTGTTATACTTGTAAAGAAAATTAAGAGGTACACCAGATTGCTTTGCATAAATTTCTGTATTGAATTCTCTCTGAGTTCAGCGCTACCCATTTCCTGCAGGGCTTCATGTCCTGCATACCAAAGATAATTTACCTTTTGCTGCTAAACCTATAGTTATGTAACAGCATGATCCGACAATAATAACTGCAGCCCCTTGTAATGTAAACTGGATACCAAAAGATTGTTTGTGTCCTAATGTGTGGTTACGATATGTCCCACAAGTTCATAAGAAGATGGTGTTCTTGTGACATAGAGCTATTGTCTTTGGGTCAGATGTTCAGGTCGAAGTTCAACATTCCCCTAGAAGTGTGTCAAAATATATCTGCGCAGATGGATTTTTTTGAAGTTCCAGCTGATGGATTGATAAGCACTTCAATAATACAAAGCAATTAATAAACTCGCGAGCTGATTTATTTTACATGTAACAAATGAACAAACACAATACAGTTTAGGGTCAAGTTAAGTCTATTACATAACTTGAACTGTAACATGTAAAATGGAAAAGCACAACTGCAGTATTCTTGTAAAAAGCCAGAATGCCTTCAAAATACAGAAACTGGTTAGGTTCAACCATAGGAAAAGGCTTTTCTTCCCAAGGGACAACTTCATGGTTACTATTGTTGCTGTCAATCATTTTCTGAAACTAAATTCAAATTCTCAAACTGTAATTTTTAGATTTTTCTGCATGTCAATCTGGATTTATAGTCCAAGACTCTAGATTACTAGTCTAGTACCATAACTACCACATCACTGGACCAGACACTCATGGGCAACAATTACCACTATCAATATATCTCATGTCATTGAAACCCTGCTTCTGCAAGATCTTGTTCCTGACCCAGGACAGGGTCAGTGGCGGACTTCTATGTCAGATGTGATCTTAAGGTAATCACTGAAAACAAAACCCTAGAGGCTTTTGGAGGTTGAATTCAATGAGACCAATGAGTTTGCTGGGTATCTTAATAGTTGGCTAGTATCTGATCAATAATTGTGCTTAGGTATGTGTAGAACAATGCATAAATAGTATTTGAAAGAGATTTAAAAAGTCATGATCATAAATTAAGTAAAGGTGTCAAGTCTTTCTCTTTCATTGTATTTGTTTACCTTGATATCTGTCTGCTGAATGATGTTCAATCTCTTATGTCAGGTAATGAAAATATCTGATTAATTCAAGTGCAGGAACTTTGGACAACTTGGCTTAGTTACTGAAATTGTCACATTTTACAATGTTTTAGCATAATCAGTAAGCAAATCATTGAAAGGGATTGTTTATAGATCCGTAGAAGATAATCCAATATCAATAAGACTCATACTTATTAGCTACAGACTACAAAGTATTCTGCAAGTTACATACAAAAACTATGAAATACAAAGAAACAAAACAAAATTCAAAATGACATGTAGCAGCAACTTTAAGTTCTGTGAATCCTTATGTAATTAGTTCCTTGTATTATGATTATAAACAGCATGTGGTTAGGGAATTCAGGAGCCAATCCCCCTTATCTACTCCATCTGGTAAGGCAGAGAGGATGAAATGATGCATATGTGGATGCTACGGTGAGTCAGACTTTGATTCTAATCCTCGGTGATGTAGTAAACAGCTTGTGAGATGCTTCAATTATAAGACTCATACTCTTACAGCCACCTTTTCTTCATAACACTGACATACTAGATTTCAAAAGGGAAGCAGATTCCTCTGGAGCCTAAAGAGCTAATTAGGAAACACCAACTTGCTTCTCTAATCACAAGTGTGTTTTTCCAGTGAAATTTATTAAACTCATTACTTCACTCTGATGAAGCATTATTGAAGCGATGCAGCTTGAAAGCGTGCTGAAAATGTCTAACACCTTTTTATCTTGATTTTTCTGTTTGGACTCTGCTTTTAATAGCTTCGGGTGGTACATTGTATTGATGCATTTGACAAGACATCTGAAGTAAAGCCCATTGAGACACCTCAGTGGCATTTTGAATTAGTCTTATTGTTTGAAACCTTAATAAAAAAAAGTAATCATTTGACTGCTGGATTCATTTAGAATGGAAGTTATAGATTTTAAATGACTTTTGGGGGTTCAGGTCTTTACAGTCATATTATACTGAAGTATATTTTTATTGCTTATAATATTTTAATGTTGTGTGTATTTACTCATGGGTTTCCTACTTCTATCACAGTGGATCTCATTGAAGCCCATTGAAGAATAGAGAACTAAGTAGAAGATTTTCAGAATTTCAGCACCTATAATAAAGTATCTTTGAAGAAAATATCATCGTATTGCACAGAATTGCCCACAAACCCATTAAATTCGACTTGCTGGTAGTCCAGATGTGTAATTTAAGATTTTAAAATATTTCTCACATCAAATGAGCTTTACTGACATTAGAGATTATTAAAAACTCTGTGAACTGATACCAAAGAATAAATGTTATGTAATTTCCTGACAAAATCCAATACATACAATAGTGACATATACGGCAATAACGATGTTAAGATGGATAGACAGCAAACAGGCATAAAATAGCCAATGACCTTAATTGTGTGTATGCACCATATATATGATGGATACATTTTGCAAGCGTAGTGATAGACATACAATGAGATATGAGTCACAATCAGATTGATATGTGACAAATAGTAGATGAAGATAGCCAACATAATGTTTAGTCAACTGACCACCTTAAATATGATGGAGACAACCGTATGAAAAGCAATTATATAGTTATTTAGGCAATATATGCTGAACAAATAGTTAACATTCAACAGAAAGTAATGTATTTGTATAATGCCTTTCACGTCTGCAATACATTACAAAGCACTTTGTAGCCAGTTCAGTCTTTTTGAAATGTGGTCAACGGTTGTGATGTAGGAAGATGCAAATGCCAGTTTGTGCCTATCAAAGTCCTCCAAAACATCAGTGACGTCAATGCCATTTCATTTATTTTTCTGGGGCATTGGTTGAGAGATGGCCAGATAGAGGGGAATTTCCTTGCTGTTCATCAACTAGTACCATGAGGTGTTTTGTATCCATCTGAGATTGTAGACAGGGCCTTAATTTAACCTCCCATCTCCAGAAGGCAACATTGCCACAGTACTGCACTGGAGATTTTTGTGTACAATCTCTGGAGCAGAAATGGAACCCACAGCCTATTGATCTATAGGGGAGATTACTACCACTAAGCACAGGTTGAAATAGACAATAGATTTTTAAAACTGTACAGCCACAATTGAAAGACAGATTGGAACATAATCAATAAATGCTTGCAAAATGACTTGACCAAACCCAATCAATCTAACTGATAGCAACATTGTTTAACCTTACCTTTGATGGTATCCACTTAAATATTCAAGCATTAGTTTTAGTTGGATACTGAAACATTTCACCATTTTCTGCTTGTAATACTTAGAGAATGTAAAGACAAAAGTTTTTTTTTAAATCATCAGCTGTACAACACACTGAGATGGAGAATTATTGATAAACATCCAATAAGTACTTTAAAATTAAACACAATAATGAACGGTAATGCTCAAAAACTGTAAATAGGCCTTACAATTTTATAATTTTTGTAAATTTAAAGGATTTAGGCTGATTTACTTCTAAAGTATGACTTAATATATATTATAATTAAGAAAGTAATGTATTTGTATAATGCCTTTCACATCTTCAATATGTCACAAAGCACTTTGTAGCCAATTTAGTCTTTTTGAAATGTAGCCATAGTTGTGATGTAGAAAGATACAAATGCATATCAAAGTCTCCCCAAAACATCAGTGAGGTCAATGCCATGTCATTTAGTTTTTGGGGCATTAACTACTTGGATTCAGGGACAGAAGGCTCTGTAGACAAAATTGCAAACAACACAAAAATAGGCAGAATGGTACACTGCAATGAGGAAATAAGAACTTTACAAATGGATTTAGATAGGTTAGGAGAGAGGGCCACAATGTGGCAGATGGAGTTTAATATGGATAAGTGTGAGGTCATGCATTTTGGTCAGAAAAATGGGAAGGCGACCTATTATCTAAATGGGGAGAGACTTCAGGATACTCCGGTGCAGAAGGATCTGGGTGTCCTCATTCATGAGTCACAGAAAACGAGCATGCAGGTACAGCAGGTAATAAAGAAAACAAATGGAATGTTGGATAACAAGATGTAGAGCTGGATGAAGACAGCAGTCCAAGCAGCATCAGAGGAGGAGGAAAGCTGACGTTTCGGGTTTGGACCCTTCTTCAGAAATTTCTGAAGAAGGGTCTAGACCTGACCGTCAGCTTTCCTGCTCCTCTGATGCTGCTTGGCCTGCTGTGTTCATCCAGCTCTACACCTTGTTATCTCAGATTCTCCAGCATCAGCAGTTCCCACTATCCGTAAATGGAATGTTGGTTTTTATAGCTAAAGGAATAGAATATAAAGTTAAGGAAGTACTGTTGCAACTATTAAAGGCATGAGTGAGACTGCACCTGGAATATTGTCCATAGTTTTGGTCCCCTTATTTGAGGAAAGATGTGGTGGCATTGGAGGCAGTTCAGAGGAGGGTCAGATTGATCTCAGAGATGGGGGCTTTGTCGTATAAAGACAGGTTGAACAGTTTAGGCCTGTACTCTCTTGGAATTTAGAAGAATGAGGGAAGATCAAATCAAGGTATTCAAGATGATAAAAGTGAATGCTACCTCTTGTGGGGCATTCTGGGATGAGAGGTCATAATCTTAGGATAAGAGGTAGCAAATTTAAAACAGAATTCAGGAGAAACTACTTCTCCGAAAGGATTGTGAATCTGTGGAATTCACTACCTCAAAGTGCAATGGATGCTGGGAGAGTGAGTAAATTTAAGGAGGATTTAGACGGATTTTTAATTGGTAATAGGTTGAAGGGTTATGAGGAGAAGGCAGGAAAATGGGGGTAAGCAGCATATAGGCCATGATCGAATGGCGGAGCAGACTTCACTGGGCCAAATGGCTTAATTCTGTCCCTATATCTTATGAACTAGTTGAACTACCTTTGGATAATGCCTAGATTTAGAAGATTTATACTACTCTTCTATCATTGCATTCACAAACGAGCAGTAAATCTTACCAAGTACAAAAATAATTTAGTTATTTTAATGCAAACTGAGCAAGTTCTATTCATATACTGAAGACTGAATTAAATTCTAATCAAAGAAATGTGCTTTGCATAAAAGATGTGGAGATATTTAAATCTCTGTCACACTAGCTCAAAGCTGTACAGATTATTATTTTTCTCCCAGCCTTCCCCTGACATTTAGCATAAATGTTGGTTAAAGCTTCAACGAAATGGAAGATCTATAATGTACATATCCAGGTGTAAGTGCTAGAACGGAACTGCCCAGCTTTCTGCCACTAATATTTTTCATGATTGCAGAGTCAAAGAAAGGTCCTTCATTTGCTTGTGAATGTCAAACGATCACACTGCCAGAGAAGATGGCCACCTACCTCTCCCAGTGTATTCTGATTGGAGAGTGACCGACTTCTGCCTGACTTGGGTTGGGACAACGAAGAAGATGCACTTTCCTCTCAGAAACTAACAATGCCTCCCAAAAGCCCCTGCTTTGCGTAGGGATTAAGAAACACTCAAAAAGTATTGTACTGTACAGATCTAGGGGAAAATGAACTTCGTATTTTGCTCTTCACTCTTCTGCATCCATCCTGCATTTTGGAACTCCCAGGGTTGGGAACCCAGTCTCCACACCCAAGCACCACCACCACTAATCTCACCTTCTGAAGATTAAAGATGTGAAGACTGACTATTTTTGGCTTCCTGTAAGCTGAAATGGTGTGAATTGAATATAGTTTTGTAGACCAACTAAAATTAATTTGAAACTTAAATGGAAGACATATGATAAAGCTACGATTAATGATCCATGAGGAGTAGTAAGCTTTGTAGTAAGTAGTAACTAGTGTAGTAAACTGAAAAAGGTAGCTAAAATGGCTAAAAGGAATATTGAAAAGATTAAAGGAACTATAAATTTTAGAATGAATTATTGAAAAAAAGTAAACGAATAAATAAGGAAAATAAGTTAAAGAAAGTGAATGGACACTCAGAAATAGAAAAGAAACTTTTAGGAAAGAATGCATACAGCTGGTAGATGGGTTACTTGGCTTACATTTTTCTTCCTTTGTGAACAAAGATGTTACGTTGGCTGCCCTCCAGTTCCACAACACAATTGGCATGTTTAGGAACAACTAAAGCTTCTATGATCATCTCCCCTACTCCCATCAACAGCATAGAAGTACAGGCCATCTGGCAACATGTCAATCTCAAACTCTATTAATTACTTAAGAAGTATAGAAATATGGTGAATTACCTTTGATAAACTTTCCAATCCACTCTATCCAGGCCCTCATCATTTTATACACTTCAAATAGATCATCCCTCCACCTCCTCAGTTACAAAGTCAACAACATCAGCTAAGATTCTTCCCTCACAGCTAAAATGCTCCATTCCTGGCAGCAACCTCACAAATTATTTCTGGTTTTAGTTACATCCCTCCTATAGCACTGTGACCAAAACTATATATAGCACTTCTGTTGCAGGCTAAAGTGTTCCACACTGCAGCAAAAAAAAACTGAGAATGCTGGAAATACTTTGTTGGTCAGGTGGCTTTTGTGAATAGAAACTGAGTTAATGAGTGGATTTTATGTATTTTATGATGGAGGACAAGTAAAAGATCATGATTGGCCAGCACACTGCCTTCCTACGTATTCACAACTCAGTCCCTGGATAATTTGTAAATAAATAATGAATAGGGCATTTAGCATGCTATCACTGATTGGCTCAGGCAGGCAGGGAGTAGCAAAAAGGCTTATTTAAAATCAACTTTGTGGAAAAGATGAGTAAGAAAACAAATCCACCAATCGGATTTTGGAGGGGGTGGGGGTAGCTGCCCTGCGCACATCAGGGTCATCACCTCAAAGAGGTCATTCCTTTTCTTCCTATGGAAAAGTCTCACTCTCTGCTCATTTAGCCTGCCAGCAATGCATCATTGCTACAATGCAATATTGTCAAAAAAGGGTTCCCATATTTAAAGGATAAAGAGGGGATGTTGTACTATGGCATTTCAGACTAGGCAGGAAATGGACAGAAATAATCTAGGAACTCTGCAGCTGAGACATACGTCCCTTCCAATCCACTTTTAACATAAATGTGCCAAGTAAAATGTAAACTATTTGTATTAGACTTCAAGTCAGAAGATGCTCAAAACATTCCAATAATAATAGAAAATCAGGGAAAGAAGAGATGGAGAAACTTGAGACCATCATCATCACTGGTGAAAATATAGTGGTTAACCTGATGGGGTTAAGAGTTGACAAGTTTCCTGAAGGACTGCATTCTAGTGTCTTATAAGAAGTGGCTGCAGAGTCAGTGAATGCAATATTTGTACCCTTTCCTAATTCCCTAGTCTCTGGAAAGGACCCAGCAAATTGGAAAACCGTAAATCTAACCCCACTATTCAGAAAAGAAGAAGACAAAAAATAGGAAGCTATAGACTAATTAGTGAGGTTGTTGACTTGCTCACCGAGCTGGCTTGTTTTCTTCGGATTCATCGGAGGCCTCACTGATGATGTCACCTAGCATGGTGACGAAACATCTGAAAGAAAACAAGCCAGCTCGGCTAGCAAGTCAATAACCTCATCCACAACCCGAGCTACAAATCTTTGCTAAAACCTTAACTTCGAATTAGTCTAGATACATTGGGGAAAAATGAACTGATCTGCTTGATGTAATGGTGACACCAGACCAGTTGCTTCCAGCACATAGAGGGGACATGCCTGGCTACATCAAATCAGCATCAAACAACAGGCACAATGCACACCAACAAAACAGAACTGCACTTCTGCAGTAACATCTTCAACCATACAACAGGTCTGCATTTTGTGTTCTGGAGTTATCTTTTATTTTTATTGACCATTATTTTCAAGATGAGCCTTCATTGTCTTTTCCTTGGACATGTCGTAGTGGGAGAAGAAGAGGTGGGATACAAGCAATACGAAACAGAAGGGAGGAGCAAATGGAGGAGGACAGAAATAGAGATGATGGAAAATAGAATGGGATGAGTGGGACGAAGTGGGAGGGAGGAAGAGATACTTAGAAGAGTACTGAAATGGATGATCAGGGAATAGAGGAGAAAGAAGAATGGAGTTCAGAGAGGGGAAAGAAAGAAGGAGATGATGGGGAGACAGTGAGAGATGTATTGAGAAAGGAGAAGAGAAGAATTGGAGGAAAAGGAGAGAGGAGAAGACAGAAAGTGTGGCTGGACTGGTGAAAAGAGCATTGAAGGATGTGTTGCTCAGTAGCTTGTGCCTTTTCCTGAGTAATGTCCTCAGTGGCAAGTGTAGGGAATATTAAGGATGTAAACTACTTAAGGAGTTTAAGCATCGAGCAGCTTAGTTTGAAATTGCAGTCAGCAGATTACTAGTCAAAGGTGAAGTGTGGCTGTGACAATACTATGGCTTTAAGAGGTGCATTTTGTCCTTTTTTTAAGAAGAAAGGTTGAGACAGAAGTACCGAGCAGTCTACTCAAAGCCAATAATGTAAACAGCTTGTGAGACCTTAGGGTTCTTTTTTAAAGTTGAAACAATAGAAGCAGCCAGAATGGTTGGGGTCAAGCTCACACAGAACCAGGATTTTCAGTTCTGCCTTTCATCAGTTGCTGGTGTTTTGAAGCTGAATGTGAAAGCCTTTTTTTTCCTCTCTCTGTTTCAGCTAAAAGCTGGGGTTCTCTTCCTACTTCTAGAATTGCATGTGAAACTATCTATTTACTGGATTTGCCTTTGCAAATTTATGAGATGTTATTATATTGCAACAGTTAATTTGTAGTAGTTAATATATCTATTATTTTGTTAAGCATTTCAATAGAGTTAGTTAAGCCAAATCTTTTGTTTTTATTTTGTCTGTATTTTAACTGTAGTGTAAAAATAAAGTGTGTTTTGCTTAAAGTCGAGTAGTTTGACCGATCAAGTTTGGTCTGGTCCATAAGGCAGCTACAGGAATTGGAATCTAGAGAAACAGTACCTTGTCAGGGATTGGTATGGGAACCAACTGGTATCTAGTAGGTGGGTTAAAATAGGGAAAAGTAGTCAACCGTATGTGAATGAGAATTTTACATTTTGAGACAGAGAAATAAATATAATTCAAAACACTGTTGGTGGAAGTTTCCATGATTAATAGACAGTAGGTGGGCCACTGTTTCAGCTTTCTGATTAAGAGGCAGCAATTCCAGCTTACTGAGTAAGGATGGAAAGCTTCTGGTTCTATTTCTTATTCTTCCCGGAGCTATCATTTAATTAACTTTCTTCCCTATGCAGCGCAATGTATGTGATTCATTTGTGTATGCTCAGTTTGAAGAAAGCATACTTAGGATTCAATCAGCGTGCTTTTTGTGATGTCATGCAATTTAGATGGCCCTCAATTGTTTAAAGTTTGTCCTGCAAAGTTGCAATGACAGCGTAATTTACGGTTACAGTGCCTTTGGAACCTGAGACAACTAATTATATTTAGTATGCTCATGATGGAGGATTCTGAAGGGTTGCTGCATGCCACATATGTGGGGCAGGATATTTTCTAACTGTAATCCAATCACACATTACTGGATGTCAATCTGATGAATTTATCCCAGCTTTTCCCAGTAGCTATCTGTGACATTGCTGTATGCTACTCCAGTCCAACTTCCTCTGTATTAGATACTGTATCTGGAGCATCTAATAGTTAGTCTATATTACAGAAATCTCAATTTCCCAGCATTTCAGATTAAAACAGTGGAAGGTAATTCAGAGATCATGAACACATGAATCATGTCACTGTCATGTTTAGTTTTAATCTGAGATTAAATGTTAGCCTTGTTTCACTTTATATCTTTATTTGTTTGTTTGATTATTTAATTGCTTTATTGTTGTGCCATTTTATATGGTAGTTAGAGTATTTCTTAAAATCCTTTACCTTCGAGAAGCCAGCTATTACCATTTTATCCTGAAAATGTCTGGAGGCTCTGAAAGATTCTTCTGAAATTGAATGAATAAAGCAGATCCTCATATATTTGGGATCAGTGTACAAAATCTGCCTGTAGTGGCAAATTCGTTGATTATTTTAGTGGAAATCTCTTTTGGTTGAATTAACAACGGGTGATGTGGGGAGGGTAATATTTGTCTGCTGATAAATGCAGTCTTTAGCCTGTGGAAACACAGCAATAAGATGAAAATTAATGTCTCCCCATGTGTTAAGTATAATGATTTCTCGACCACCACTTGGAAAGCAATGACTTAAGTAAGAATTTAATTGACCTGAATGAAGCTGTCAATTATTGAATAAGCTACTGTCAAAGAAATTAAGTGTAGCAATATCTGGTAAAGCTACCAATGGCACCACAGCTACAATAGGCATTTTTTATGTTTGGGTAAATTCCTTTTACACTGTGGCTTGTCATGGTCATGATACCTGTGATGTCATGATATGTAAATGAAGGCTTTTGAGCAATAGTCATTTTATCACTGTATGATACATCTTACAACACTCGTCATTGTCTGTAGAACTTAAAGCAAAGGTTCCTATAAAATCCACAATTTTTGACCTTCCATAGATTCCCATAATTAATGCCGCACTGTATTATTAGAATTTTGAGGTCTCTGTGTTCAATTTTGATATAGGCAAAAGTATCATCTTTTTAGTAACATCAGAATTAATCAACTGCTTCATCTTTATTCGGTGACTGGTCTACAGGACGATTGCATGGTTCCATGGCAGACATTTTTTAAAATTTGTGCTCATCCTTTGATACTGTACTTCAAACTTGCATTTGAATTTCATGCACTCTAATGACTGAATTTTATGGAGCTTGCAGAAATGAACTGGGCGGTGTTACAGGCTGAAAGATCAGAAGGATGGTGCAGGGGTGTGGTGCCAGTTACCTTAATGCAGCATTTCACCAATTACAGTAAAGGTGAAGAATGGCCTTCCTTCCAGAGGACAGAGATGCCACTTCAATGTAAGGGCTGCTCCTGCTATCACTGGTATTTTACTGGGTGTTTCCCCATCATGTTGCAAGACCACCTGGTGATTCCTTGTATCTGCCCACCGATTCCGGACACCCCTCTGAACTGGTATCCTTTGGCTATAGAGGACCTCTATCATGGCAATGACTATTCCTTTGGCAGTCCCTATCCTCCCTACCCCCACTACCAACCACCCCTCCCCATACTGGGAGCTGCCTAACTAGTCCTGGTGACACCAACCTCAAATCAATCTAGTTTATCTTTACCCAGAATCACCTTCATAGACTGCTTGATGGTCACTTATTACATAGAGGCAGTCATGAGTTCACCACATTAATACTCTGTTATGTGGGTTCATAGAATTGATTCTGTTTTACGACAGATCCAACAGCTAAGTAATTAATATACAGAATGACTGGAGCAAGTTAAAATTGTATGGAAGTGTAAAGCATTGCAACAAAAAACAAAGTAATACAGCTCAGATATTTTAAAAATAAGCTTGTCTATTCTGCCATTGGTTACATATGAACATAAAATATTTTTGCTGTCATTTCTGGCCAAACCCAACTGGAATGCTGTAACTTTATGCATGTTGTAAACCTGATAGAAAAACAAATAATTTTGTAACTTTGTAAGCTTAGACAAGAGACAACATTTCTGGGAAACAAACCATCATCTTGGAGTATTACGATATTGGCAGCTTTTCTTATTTTTTTAAAATGTCCGAATGGAAATTCAAAAGGTAACAAAGAGTAATAGCTACATTGTGATTGCAGTCATTTCTCAAGACTGCAATGATTTTACTGCAAGAGAGCAGTGTGCTGATTGGTTGGAATGCTGCCTCTGATTGGTGCAGGCATTGTCATGAAGAATGCATACTACAGGATAGAAGGATATGGGAGTACTCATTCATTAATCATAAAAAGCTAGAATCCAAGTTCAGAGGGAAATGGGGAAGGCAAATGGAATATGGCCTTTATTTCCAAAAGAGAACTGAACATAATTGAGTATTTGCTAAAACTACACAAGGTAACTGTAATACACAGCCAAATTCTGTAAAAAGTTTTGTGCCCCTATCTAAGGAAATATGAACTGGCATTGGAGGTGGTCCAGAGAAGGTTCATGGGTTGATTCCAGTATGGAAGGACTGTTTTCTGAGGAGAGATTGAGGAGTGATTGAATCAACTGGGCCTGTACTCATTGGAAATTAAAACAATGTGCAGCGCTCTTATTGAAATCTACAAGATTCATAGGACACTTAACAGGGTAGATGCAGAAATGTCATTTGTCCTTTTGGGAGAGCTTAAGACTAGAGGGCATAATCTCAGAATAAGGGGTCACAGATTTAAGTCAAAGATGAGGTGGAAATTCTCTCTGAGAAAATTCTTTATCACAGAAGACTGTTGAGTCTGGATTGTTAAGTATTTTCAAAGCTGAGAGAGTTTTTTTAATCAATAATGGAATTAAAGGTTCAGGGACAAAGGCAGGAAAGTGGAGTCAAGGATTAACAGATCATCCATGATCTCACTAAATGGTGGAGCAGATCTGATGAGATGAATGGCATACTTCGGCTCCAATGTCTATTTATCTTAGTTTACGTGGCCCTGCTGTTTGCAGACAGAAAGAACTTTTGCACATACTCCACCTGTTTCAACTCAATAAAATAGGTGACTGCTATCCGCTGGTTTATTTTTCAAGAACAATGCCTTCACCAATCAGAGTCAATCTGTCTGGTTTAAAATTTAAACAAAGCATGGCTGTTAACTTTTCAATCGATATTAATGGGTACATTCTTCAGATTCACTTGTCAATCAATCAATCAGCAGCATAAATGTTGATTTCCCCTTTAATTGATATTGTTCCTAAATGTCCTCATGAGTGCAAAACAAAAACTTCAAGAAAATATATTCCTTTTGTCAGCAATGCTTGAGTTCTGGACTACCAAACTGCTCATATATTTTATCAACATTAAAGATATTCAGACATCAGAATCAAAAGCCTCGTGATGCCTGGCTGCCTACCTGCATGATCATATCAATACCAACTCAGAGGACATTTCTGGGCCCAGCAGGAGATGCAACTATTTTTACGAATGGGAGAGCTCACAGTGGTCATGGAATGAAGGGTTAGCTGTATCATTATTCTAGCAATAGCTATGGAGCATGTGCATAAGGAATTATGTCTGATAACATCAGATCACATGGAACTGGTATCCGACTGTGCAAGATTCAAGAGATGTCCTCACTTGCTATCTCTTGCATTCAGTTATAATTAATAAAAGTTGTCAATGTTAATTGACATGGATGTGGGCTACCTTCCATTGACAAACCAACCCTGATCTTATGACAGTGGTGGTCAGTCAGCAGTCCTACCAGGACAGGTAGGCTCTGCTGCAGTACGCAGGGCCACTTCAAAAGATGTAAGAAAATTGTAATCTTTTGTGGCCACAGCTGCCAGATCACATTATGGAGGGTGGCCGTCTCCTCAGAATGACCTCCAGCCACATCTGTGTCTGCCAAATGGGTCCAGCATTGGGGATAAATAAATAAAACATTCCTGGCCCCCTGGCCTGTGAGACTTTGGCTAGTGCGGGCAACATTCTCTGCCAGCGAGATCCTAGCTGCATTACTAATCTAGCTCTGAGTAGCCAATTCAGTGGCACTTTTTGTGTACCGTCTACTATCAATCAAGCAGCCACTTAAATTGCTCACCATGGTGGGAACATGCCTGCTGGCCAGTCAACACACCACTTTCAAAATTGCCATGATGCAGCTCGTAAGATTTCACTCTTTGATGCTGGATTCTGTCCACAAGAAATGTTCAAAAGCATAATCAACTGTCTTTAATATGATTGAAAGTAATGAATAACCAGATAACTTCATATTCAAAGTCTTAAAAGGAGCAACAAATAATCTATGGTGTTAAATTCTTACTAATTACCTCCAAAGCTGTCGACATTGCAGCAATTTGCATTTTCCCCAACCCAATTACACCTAATTTTCTGTAACAGTTTAATTAGCCTGTTAAACTGTTAGAAAATAATTAAATGCTTAGTTTTTGAACTTTAATTAAACAGAGATAATCAGTCAATTATTGTAAACATTTTATCAAACAGTAAAAAATAAATGAGGCCTCTACTTGACTCTGCAGATTCTGTATATACGGAAATTATCATGTGAAACGTTGCCACATAAAAATCTACAATGACTGGCCTCATTTTTTTGGTGATTTGAAATAAATATTGATAAATATGGAATAATAACATGCAGAAGTACAGAAATTCTTTTCTCGCTGCTGTCAGCTTATTAGCCATCCTTGGATATTACTGAAATCGCTGCAGTAAAAAATAATTTTGATTTATCTCTTTAGGGAATGAGTTCCACCCTCTGCTGGGTTATACGTTCGCCATATTTAATGATGCAAAAAATTTCCCTGAGTAGTAGCTATTTATCTTTATCAATGAGAACTTTTGCCTAGCTGTCAGTTATCAGGCGACAGTATTCCACAGATAAGCTTCACTGAGCACCCAAGTCTGGAGTTGTGCCCAGATGATGCTATCAATTGAAATTGTTTGAGTTCAATTATACTGCTAGTAAAACAAATTCTAGCTTGGGCTGTTCATCTCACTTCACAATTTTACGTTCAGATCATAGCAGTTCTTTACCATCTCTTCTCATTGAAAATTCCAAACAACGATTTGGCTGTTTTAACAAGATTCATTAAAAGTTGTCAGCCTACAAATTTGATGATGCTGTTTCTGATTTCCAGACACAAGTTACATGTAAAGGCATCCAACATGGCAGGTGGCAGATGAGAAATTTGAGGTGCGTTGTTGTTAACATAGACATCAAAAGTGTGAAATGGATAACATTGAAAATTGGTTGCCCGTCATACATTTCAACATGTAATTGAAGCCATTGAGTGGATAATTTGGAAATCATATATATTGGGGACCAAAATTAACACCTCCCTGCCCACTCTCCCCCACTGAACGTGATCTTGAAGGACAGTTTCCTCTGGTTCTTTCACATTACCTTTCAGTGAACAAGCAATCTAATCTAATACCAATTAACAGACCCATAATTTCACAGCTCCTCTTGCCACCAGCTTGTTGCACATCCCACTGTTCACACCTGAGCATGACTAATAATAACTTGCATCTATGCAACAGCTTTAAATTCATAAAAATATCCCATAGTCCTCTCCAGTCAAAGAAAATGGACTTTGAGCCAAAGAAGAAAATATGGAGAAGGGAAATTGTGGATCTGCATGGTAGGAAGAAGAGGGTCTTATTGGGATCAAATTAGCACATTTGCAAAGCCTAAATCATTGCAAATGTATCTCCATCTTTTTAACTGTGGTGTCTTTTGCAGTGCCTGAATAACCTATTTTGGAGAGGCAGGTTCATAAATGTAATGGAACTGATTTTATTACACTTGCAACGAAGAGCCCCCAGACTTTCTGTGACTATTGTGCAGACACCTATTGTAATTAGAAAGTCATATTGTTGTGGTGTCCTCTATGGATGTTCTGGAACCTGTGTGAGTAAAGAATTGTACATCTTCTTAACCAGTAATGTGGGGGACTCGTTAATAAGTTATTTTGATCAAGAAAGTATTATTCAAGATGATTTAATTTAATATCAAATTGGGCACAGAAAACTTAGTAAAGATAGGAATAAAGATGGGAATAAATGTTTTGAGTTTTTGAAGTTTATACAATAATTAAAAGCTAAAGGAATGGGACTCCATAACTGTAGAAGTTTATTTTCAATTTCAGATGATGTTTGACACTAATTGTGACTTATTATAATGTTAAAAATTAACAATGTAATGGAAAAACTCTAGATTTTCTGGTGACATTATAGTGGGTGCTTGCCATGTGAGTATCTTCATAAAATTCCATGTATTTCAATGCTCAGTATCTCAGGAAAAATACCTATTTTGGGTAACATTTGAAAGACAGGGGTTCAGTCAACTTCCTGACTTCCACATTTCAATATGTACTCTGCTGCCCAATTTGCCATTCGTTATCTATGTTGTAAGCCTCATTGTAATTTCTATTGGAATATCAGTGCTGTTTTGTAAGTGAGGCTTCATTCCTAATTCTGATGAAGGGTCTAGGCCCAAAACGTCAGCCTTCCTGCTCCTATGATGCTGCTTGGCCTGCTGTGTTCATCCAGCTCTGCACCTTGTTGTCTCTCTTCATTCCTAATGCTTTGATGGAGATTTTTGAATTAGACATCGTCCTCCACTATTTTTCCAGGGACTGGAAAACCGAGATGCCGAAAACAGGCAGAAACAATTAGATACGGAAACAAGGAATGGAGCATTATGTGTCATGGTGAGATTTGTAGCAGAATCACATGAGAAGTCCAGTAAGGCCTATCTTGCTGTCTTGAACCTTTCGCTTCATCTTTCGTTCTTTTTCAAAAGTGACATGATGAATTCTTGCTAAGCAACAGCAAGTTGCCAATCAGGGGGTTTTTACTTGTTTAACACCTTGTTAATGACCTAACTCACTTCTTTAATATTCAGCTTTCTGTTTTACCAAACTCACCAAACAAGCTATTAACCAAAAAAACAAGCACGGAAACCAAAGCAGTTACCACTTGCTCTGAGAACCTCCATGCTGGACACCGGGCACCAATATGACAGAGTACATTCCAACAGCGTCAGCAACATGCACAAGATGTCCATGGACACCGACATCCAACATGTGCCAGCCCCTAAGAACCATCATGGAACAACCCCAATCCATGTACAGGATGCCTGTGCACTTCAACATTGCACATTAGACTGCACCTATAAAATTGTGCACTCAAGGACATGTACCCAGGTCATGGACTGGATCAGGCTGCACTTCCAGACTCTTCAGTCACTGTCATAGCACTCACTCACTCACTCTGAGCCTACATGCATGCTACAAGCATCCCAGCTTGCCTTTTTGTGCTTTGCCTCTCAGCAATAGATGCAAGACTATAGTAAATGGATTTAGGAGTCTTGAACAGACTTAGGAGTCCTGGTTCAGCATCCTCTTAAGGTTAACATGCAGGTTCAGTTGGCAGCGAGGAAGGCAAATTCAATGTTCACATTCATTTCGAGAGGGCTGGGTTTTAAGTGAAGGGATGAGCTGCTGGAGCTGCATAAGGCTCTGGTCAGACAGCATTTGGAATACTTAGAGCAGTTTTGGGCCCTACATCTAAGGAAGAATGTAAAGGTTTACGAGAATGATACTGGGAATGTTAAATAAGGAATGGTTGAGGACCATGGGTCTGTACTCTAGGGAGCCCCACTCTCCTGCCTTCTCCTCATGACCTTTGACCCCCTTACTATTCAAGAACTTGTCTCTTAATCATACCATCCTCTGGCTAAAGAAATTCCTCCTTATCTCAGTTCTAAAGAATCATCCCTTCACTTTGAGGCTGTACTCATGGGCTCTACTCTCTCCTACTAGAGGAAACATCTTCTCCATGTCCATTCTATTTAGGCCTCTCAATATTTTGTAAGTTTCAATGAGATTCCCCCTCAGCCTTCTAAGCTCCCTAGAGTATAGACCTATGGTCCTCAACCATTCCTCATTTAACGTTCCCAGTATCATTCTTGTAAACCTCTACATTCTTCCTTAGATGTAAGGCCCAAAACTGCTCTAAGTATTCCAAATGCTGTCTGACCAGAGCCTTATGCAGCTCCAGCAGCTCATCCCTTCACTTAAAATGGTTAAGTGGCAGAACAAAATCGATTGGCTCCTATATCTTATGGTTTTGCTGCTGTCATGGCCTCCATTCCTGGTCCTGGGAGAAGAGGAAGTCCCATCTCTGCACAGTCTGTCCAGCAGGACCTCCAGCAAAGCATGGCACCAATCTCCCCCTGTCTGCCAGGCCCAGAGAAAATGTTGGCAACCATGCAGGGCAGCTTCACACTGACCGGGCTTGTCCAGGCACACACTGGTCTTTTCAAGATGGCACGGGCACAAAAGATGCCAGTGAATTCTGGTATAACTCGTCAGTGCCAAATTGCTTTAAGGATGGTATATGGTAAGATGAGGCCAGAACCAGAGATGAGAGATGCCATAGGGTGGGTTAGTTAGTTACCATGGTGAGTTCGTTTGGATATAGCGAAAAAATCCATTTGGCCCCATCCCAAGTAATCCCTCCAAAAACTTCATCATAAATCAGACTTAGGCAAAAGGACATACGGTTCAGCCCTAGGTATGTGTTTTTTCGCAAAGCTGCCTGTGGACCAGGGGAACAGGAGTGATTCCTCAATTCCAGCCCCTTAGGCAAATTTTGTATAATGCGTGAAGTAAATTCTCCATCCCCTCTGCAATTAGCCAAACTCATAATTTCTCCCAGTATCCTTTCTCTCTTAATTATCAGTCCAACCCTCAGCCTCTATTTACCTTCCATCAATTTATAATTGTTTCAATTGTAGAAACTATCTCCAATACTGTCTGCTTGCTGCCTTCTACCACTGGCCTTTCTACAGAACAGTCAGCCAGAGCTAGCCAATCTATCGATCTGCTGGCAGCTAGATAGAAAACAGAGTGAGAAATTGAAAGCATGAACCTGCTGTTAAAGTCCTGGTCTTGAAGGCCTTCCCTTCTGACTCTCAATCTGTCTGGCTCTTACCCAGGAAATGGAGTCCAAAAATTAATAAGAGGTCCTGCCGCTCAATATTACACCCACACTCCTCTTCCTCACAGCTTATTATCAGGGTCAATAACTCCAATAAAATTCCCCACTTAGCTTACCTGCAGTTGTATTTAAAGATTAAAAAATGCTTGATTTCTAATTAACCACCCAGTAGAATGAGAATCATGTACTCACACCAGCACAATTAGTGGACTTTCTAGTGTTCTATGAGGAATTTGGTTTAACAGATAACGATGAACAGATTATTACTATCTTCTGAGATAGTAAATAGTATGTATTACAATGGATGAAGTGGAAGAAAATACTTTGAAAAGATATGTTTATTACTTGTTCAAGTCATACAAACAACCTTTTTGTATCTTCTTTGTCCACTGAAAGGGTGGAGATCGGTGAATATGATAATTTTCTGACATAATCTGCCGAAGGAAAAATTGTTTTTGCAACTTCCTCATTTCTGTTGTTCTATCATTATTGCATGCTGCTATCTTCTACGGATAGAGTTTATTTTTATTCCTGTTTGGTTCTAATGATCAGGTTGAATGTTGTCCTTTTTGAATATGAATATTGAAAAATAGAAAATGATGAATAAAGATGTAATACTTGTAGAGGTAAATGTAATTTTTGATTAGATCAGCTAATGCAACTGGGATGCTACAAATAAAATTATGTATGTCAGATATGATAAACATCATTGAGCATTAGGCAAGCAATTTATATATGTGAACAAAAGCAGATCTAGTGAAAACCTATTTACTCAGCAGAAGAATGAAACACAAATCATCTTTCTGATCAGGCACCATTTTGTTGTTCTGCAAATATTACTTTTGCCAAATTGTATATGGAGCAGGAGAGTCACATCATCAACTGTGATTCAGAAGCAGGAATCTGGCTGAATCTCCATTTGACACCCTCGTGTCTAATAAATGCCCCCACTGTCAAACTTGCCTCAGGACAGAGAAGTAAATTCCACTCCAGGAGTATGTCTCAATACATATTATTGTACTTCTTTGTTATTTGTGAAGAAATAAATAATCAGCACATTCGAGACCATAAATCATAATGCGCAATTTAACATGAAACAGCAAGCCTTCATTGGTCATCAGTCCTCCTGACATGGCTCAATGAAAACAATACTCCTCACAATCTGATTAAGTTCACAAAACGATGGTGACCAACAATTTAATATGTGGGTGCATGAGAAATAATCCTGTGTTAAATTATAGCCCAAGGTTAAAATAATGTCCTCTCGATGTTTTATTGATGAAACACAGGAGTTAGGAGAAAGCTTTGAATTCTTCTGCTCATGCTTATACTTTTTAGTTTAAGACTATCCATGTAATCTCACGTGTAAACAGATGGAGCTTTTGCAGTTGCAGAGATTTATACTGGCATTAGCAAAGAATATGAATTAAAATGAATGCGATTTGTTAATTATGCAATAGCTGTTCAAACATAAAATTACCAATCACATACAATTCACATTATATTAACATGACTTTTTCATTGTTTTAGTTCTAATTTTCCCCAATATATACTTTTGGCATCTAACAGAGCATCTTTTTACAATAGCTTCAATTAAGATTCAGTTGAATGTTATCCCATGGGGGATATGTTAGTCAGGAAAAAAGGGAAGATTGCAGAAGGCCTAATTAACATTTAAAGAAATAAAAGCATCTGAATACCAATTGTGAACTGCAAACCGATATAAATTTAGAAATTATAAGAAACAGCATTGAATGTATGATATGGTATTTAGGTATGTTATGGTATTTAATGATTCCCTTTTGAAATCAACTTATAATATTAAATCTATCTCTTACACTTGCAGTTTACCAGCTCAGTAATGTTTAACCTGCAGAGCAAATACACAAATCAAAGCTTGAGCAGCTGGTACTCTATTAAAATGAATGCCTCCAGCTGGCCACCTGCGTACATCCAAAATGACTAGTGTAGAGGAAAAATTTGCTTCATAATTAGAATTACGCATATGTGATGGTTTTCAAATTCAATGTGTTAAAGAGAGAGCAGTGGGTGTCTGGAGATATGTACTTCACAATAACCTGAAAGTGGCATTGAGATGATGTGGTGGACAGCAAGGGCCAAGTCTGAGTGGTTTGCAATGGTCACCTCAACCAACAGAATTAAAATTAACATATCTTGAAATAACTCCCCGTTATCTGTTTCATGTTGTTTACATTTTATGTGAGAACTTCATTTAGCTTTGTTCTTAGTGGCCGTTATTATAAATTTTGTGAGCCACTTTGTTATTGTGTGTCATTGATCACTTTAGTTTTCCTACTGAAGGATGAATAGGAACATAGAAACAGGAGTGTGCAATTCAGACCTTCAAGCTGATCATCCACTTCAATGCCTTTTTCCTAACTTATCCCGAGATCTCTTTACATCATTGACATTCAGAAATTTGTCAATTTCTATTTAAACATACTCAATAATTGAGCTTTCACAGTTCTGTGGGGTAGAGAATTCCAAGATTCACAGAAATCCTTGATCCTAAGTGCTCCTTCCCCAACCCCATTATTTTGAAACGTGTCCCCTAGTTCTAGTCTCCCCAATGCCTTACCTATATCCATCCTATTTTTTTCTTTCAATATTATAGGTTTCAATGAGATATTCACTTATTCATTGAAATTCCCAAGAATGCAGGTCAAGTTTCCCAATCCCTCTTCATAGCACAAACTCACCATTCTGTGAACAAGTCTGGTGAACCTCTGTTGCATTCCCTCTATGGTAATAATGTCTTTCCTCAGGTAAAGGGACTAAAACTGCACACAGTATACCAAGCGCTATTGAACCAAATTTCTATCCATTGAAGCAAAATGTCACTACTCCCGTATTCAAATGTAGAATTGCAAAAAAAATTGGCCATCCAAATTGCTTACCTCATCTGCATGTTAGCCTTCACTGAATTAGTGGCAAGGATACCCAGGTCACTTAATACACTATTTACACTTTCTAATTAGTCACCATTTCATTGTAGATATTAGTTATCCTGCCAAAGTGGATAACCTCATATTTTTCCACATTATATTCCTTCCACCATGTTCTTGCACAGCCATTATGTCTATCCAAATTCTCTTGAGGCCACTTTGCATCGTTCTCACAGCAAACATTTCCACTTAGCTCCCTTATGGAATATAATAAGCTCAGCAATTACAGACCAGTCAGTTTAACTACAGTCATGGGAAGCTTCTCACATCAATAATTCAGGATAGGATTAGTGTTGACCTGAATAAAGTTGGGGTGATTAGGAAGAGTCAGCATGGATTTTCAAAGGGAAAATAAACTAATCTGCTAGAGTATTTTTTGAAATGGTTAAAATAAAGACGATAAGGGTGACATGGTTGATGTGGTATATATGGACTTTCAGAAGGTGTGTGATTCGGTGCCACACACAAACTTATGAGAACCGTTATTGGTCATGGAATAAAAGGGTCAGTGGCAACATGGATCCAAAATTGGCTGATATGAAAGGGAGAGTAATGGTCAGTCGATAGTTTTTGGGCTTGAGGATGATTAAAAGATTTGCCCAGGGGTTGATATTGGGACCCTTGCTTTTCCTGATATATACTAATGATCTGGATCTTGGTGTACAGGGGGCAGTCTCAAAATATGCAGATGACACAAAACATGGAACAATTGTAAATTGTGAGGAGGACAGTGTAGAAATCCAGAAGGACAGAGACAAGTTGGTTGAGTGGGCAGATAGGTGAGATGAGTTTTGATACAGAGAAGTGTATACTGATGCATTTTGGTAGAAAGAAAATTGAAAGACAATATAAAATCAGTGGTACAATTCCATGGTAGCTGCAAAAGTAAAGGGAACTGGGTGTGTATGTGCACAGATCATTGGAAGCACCCAGCCAGGTAGAAAGCAGTAAGTAAAGCCAACACCATTCTTGGCTTTATTAATAGGGATGTAGAGTACAAGAGCAAGGAGGAAATAAACTTGTACAAGGCACTTATTAGACCTCGCTGGAGTATTGTGTACAGTCTAGGTGCCATTTTATAGAAAGGATGTGAACACATTGCAAAGAGTGCAGAAGCAGTCTACAAGAATGGTTCCAGGGAACAGGAATTTCAATTATGAGGATAGTTTGAATAAACTGGGACTCCTCTTGTAGACAAGAAAGCTATGAGGAGATCTAATAGAAGTTTTCAAAATGATGAAGGGGCTGCATAGACTAGATAGAGAGAACTATTTGCGTTCATAAAAGGAACACAAACAAGAGGACACAGATTTCATAAGATCTGCAAAAGAAGAAAGCTTGAAGTGAAGAAAAACATTTTCACTCAGTGAGTAGTTAGGGTATGGAATACACTGCCTAGAGGTGTGGTGGAAGCATATTCAATTAAACTTTTCAAGAGAGTATTGGATGACTACTTAATTAAAAATAATGTGTAAGGATGTGGAGGAAAAAAGAGATTGGCACTGGGCAATGATTCTCATTTAACAAGGCAGTGCTCGCACGATGGGCAGAATGGCCTGTTTCTGCACCGTAACACTTCTGTGAGTCTGTGTCATCAGCAAACTCAGACAGATTACATTTGGTCCCAAATCCAAGTAATTTATAAATATTGTGAATAGCTGGGTTCTGAACAGTCACAGCCTGCCAGTGAGAGAATGACCAGTTTATTCATACTCAGTTTTCTGCCTGCTCGTCAATCCTTAATCTATGCTTGTACTTTATCTTCTATTCCATTTGCTTTAATTCTGCCAACAACTCTCACATGGGAGACTTTGTCAAAAGCCTTCAGAAAATTCAAGTATGATGATTCTGAAGTAGCAAGGGAAAGATGTTAGTTTTTCTTTAAATCCTCTTCATTCCTTAAGGACATTTATTTTTTACCTCTCACCACATGTGCCTGGAGCGAACCTTCAGTTTAGCAGTGGCATCTGAGTCAGAAGATAGCAGATTCAAATGCATCCTCCCTCCCTCCGCTACCTCGCCATCAACCCAACGACTCCACCCAATTTCCCTTTTCCGGTGAATGCTGGTGAGGTGAGTTGCAGCTGTGAATTATGTATTGGCAATTAGCATGATAACTGCATGGGTATGAATGGCTCCCCTTCACCACACACACCTTCAACCTCCTGTCCTACAGTTTTGTGGGACCATTAAACCCTCCCACATATAGGATTAACCACCATATCAGCCAGTTTAAAATGACTGTACAAATGGAAGAAGACTTCAAGAAGTGGCCTTTTTTTCACGGGAAAGAGGCTAGCACATTTGAAGGAAACATCAGCAATCATGTGTCCCAGAACTGATTGTAAATAATTTGCTAAACTTCTACCAGTGCCACTCTGTATCTGGGTATGAAATTATGAACATAACGACTGAATTTTTTTTTGATTTCAGAACTGAGGTTGAGCATGTACTAGCTTGGGAAACATGCCTACCTGCCATAGGTTCTCCAGAAGTTATGATGCTTGGAAAATATACAGGTGAAAACAACATGACTTTCACACTGAAAAGGCACCATTCTTTAACACAGCATGTTTCCATTTTCAGAGTTACTTCAATCATGTGAGTGTTCTCACGAGGGAAACCGTAACCTATTAAGGTGAGACAACCTATTGAATATTCTGGCAATTAGGCAGCCAATTGGTTACCTCACTGAGCTTTCTCTGGGAAGTCGGACCCTGGAAGAGGAAGTCCTGCCCACCTGCTGCTCTTGCCCAGTCAGAGGCTTACAGATTCAGAACTCAGGGTGGAGTCTTTGGCTGTTGCCAGGGATAATGTCCATAGATTTCCAGGTTAAAGAATCAATGACAGAAAGTTGTGTTGGTTGGGGAAGGCAATGGGATTTTTGTGTTGAGATTCAACTGTGTTAGGGCTTCAATTATTCACATTATTTATTGATGACTTGGATAATAGCATAGAAAGTCATATATCCAAATTTGGTGATGACACAAAGTTAGGAGCCATTGTAGATAGTATCGGCATAGCATCAAATTAGAAAGGGGTATTGCGACACTAAGTGAATGGGCAAAACTCTGGTAGATGGAGTTCAACGTAAGCAGGAGAAAAGTTATTGATTTTGGAATGAAAAAGGATAGATCCGGATACTTTCTAGATGATATGAAGTTAAATGCAGTGGATGTCCATACAGACTTGGTGATTCAGTTGCATAGATCCTTAAAATGTCACAAACAGATGCATAAAAAAAATAAAGAAAGCTAATGGAATGCTGGTCATTATATTTGAAGGACTGGAGTTCAAGGATGCAGTAGTTATGCTGGAGTTGTACAAAACCCTGGTCAGACCCCAGTTGAAGTATTGTGAGCAGATCTAAGCACCACACTTTAGGAAGGGTATATTGGCCTTAGAAGGAATACAATGTAAGTTTATAAGAATAATACACAACTTCAGGGATTAAGCTATGAGGACAGATCATACAAATTAAGCCTGTTTTCTCTAGAATTTAGAAGGTTAAAGTGTGATTGAGCCAAAGTCTTCAAGACATTAACACAAAAAGACAGGGTAAATAAAGACAAACTATTTCACTGGCTGGGGATTCTAGAACTAGGAGGCTGAGAATTAGCCAGACTGTTCAGGAGAGATGTTAGGAGAAACACTTCTCCACACAAAGGGTGATAGATATTTGGAACTCATTTCCACAAACAGCAATGGATGCTGGATTAGTTGTTAAGTTTAAATCTGAAATAAGTAACTTGTTTTGTTAAGCAAAGGTATTAAGAGAAGGCCAAAGGCAAGTACATGAAGTTAGGCCATAGATCAGCCATGATCTCATTGAATAACGGAACAGGCTGAAGAGGCTGAATGACCTACTCAGCTCCTATGTTCATGGTGAGAGAATAGAGGGGCAGAAGCAAAACGGGGGGTAGTTGTCAGAAGTAACAGCTTGGGGGTGACTTTCAGTGGCCATACCCAGGCCCTAGGGTCAAAGCTCTTCCTCTTCCTCTTCCAGTGATTGCAGCCCAGTGGGATAAGATTTTTAAGTGGTCATTAATCGACCACTTAAGGGCCTCAATTGGCAGTAGGGTAGAAGATTGAGAGGGCATTTGTGCCACAGTGATAGTCACCCTGCCTCTAAGCCAGGAGAGCTGAATTCAAGTCCCACTGCATTGCAACACATTTAAACAAGTTCACAAAATATATCTAGGAATACTGAGCTTAGGCCATTCTGCCCAGAGTATAATTATGACAAGGTTGGAAAGATGGTGATGTTCAATACCATCTGCTTAATTAAGTACAGTTCCCACTTCAAGGCCTGTCATTACCAGGTCCAGAAGATTGCACTCGGAGGCTTAATGAATATACGGTGAAGTTTGTAACATATGTGTATCATGCGCCGATCAACATTGTTGCTTGTAACTGAAATAACTTCACTGAGGTTGTATCCTGCCACCAAGTCACCCTTTATTTATACATGGACAGTCCTTGACACTGATCCAGCTTCCTCAGAGCTCTCAGAGTGAACAGAATGTGTGACAATCCTGTTTATATCTGTCAGCCAGGGCTCCCTAATTGGACCAGATTTACAGCCACAATCAGGGAATTCATATTCTATGACGTCCACCTAGCTGACCTCATTAAAATCACTTCAGTAACATTGTGCACTCCACCATTTAATACACAAATGGACCAAACCATGATGTTATTCATGGTGATGGAAAGGTTATAATGCTGAAAATGAAAGGGTACATGCTGGGATATAAAGAGATTTGAAAAATAAATCTCTTCAGAGACTTTGAAGTATTTGTTTAATGGGTTTCTAAAAATAAATGATATTTTACTAGTTGTGAAAATATTAATTAATCTTCTGATTCATGAACGAGCTTAAAGTAAACCTAATGGAATGATTTTGTATTCCATCTTCCTGCTATAAAGTGGGTCTAGTATAGATGGTGAATGAGTTTAGGTTCACAGGTAAGGCCATAGATGACACCAACTTTTTGATGATCTATTGCACATTTTGTTACAGTCAATAAAAAAAAGACTGCTTGTTAAGATGGGGAATACTTAGTATTTTGTGGCAAAAACCAGAAAATATATAAAAAAAGTTAATGTTTCATTATTGTATGTATCCTTCATTGTTAGCTGTGTGTCAGCTGTGGCTTTGTGGGCAGCATTCTTGCCTCTGGGTCAGAAGGTTATGAGTTCAAGTCTCACAACTTAGGCTAATACTCCAATGCATTACAGAGGGAGTACTGAAGTATTGGAGGTGCTGTCCTTGAAATGAAACATTAAACTGAGGCTCAGTTATCATGCAGCCAGCCACTGTGGTATCTGGATCATGGAATCATGAGGTAGGAGATGCAGAAGTGTTTCCCACTTGCTGGGACTTTGTGATTTTAATGCTGCTTCAGCCACATTTAAATCCCTGTTCAAAAGTACCTCAGACACTGTAATCCAGGAACTGTCCTTCAAACAGTGGCCTGTCACATTTATCCCCAAGGAAATGACCCAGAAAGGCAAATTAGTTCCTCACGTACCCAACAGGAAGCTGGAGGTGCGAGTGGATAGAGGGGTGGAAAGGTGAGCAGGGCCATATCTTGCTTACCAGCAAAGAGATCAAACCACCAGACCAAGCCAGACTGGACTGAGGTGGTGATCGGAGGTAAAATGCAATGCACAGCAGTGCAGGAAGAAGGTTATTGATCTTATGTGCTTCATAAGGTTAGGTACAACTATCTTCTCTCTGCTACCTCACACTCACAGGACCACCATTGGCTCTAAATCTATCACTGCATGCTTATCTCCCGACTACAACTCTTACTATTGCATGCTTTATGTCCACTCAACACATGTTCTCCTACTTCATCCTCCCAAACTACTAAACTTACCTTGTTTTTGCCATTAACTCATTGGGGGCTGCTTATAGTCTCTTCTGCTTCTGTATCATCACTCTTCCATTCACTGCCAACATACTTAGACCCGCTTTTGTCTCATTGCAAGAGAAACTGGCAGACACCCCAGACTGATGTCACAATAGCCCCCGACTGATGTACCTGTAGTCACTAAACTGGTTACACTTGACCTGCAGGACTAACCATGGCCCAATTCCTGGACTGCATAGACACTGATCCCTAGACTTTAGTAGGACCAAGTTCCTGACTGCCATGAGCTTCCTGGATTGGAAGATAAGCCACATGACTGAGTCTGTAAGTGTGACACTGATGTCTTATGGTCTCATATGGCAACTGTCCACCCCCTTTATTGTTCAATTCTCAGCACCATGACAAGCGGCCTACTTCTTCCTATATGTAAAAAGCAATACAAGACACAAAGGTTGGCAGCCTCCAAGTAAGTGCAAAATATGGAAGTGCTAAGAAATGAAGCTTAAAGCCATAAGATGCATCCTGTTTTGGTGCTTGAGGGTGTGCATGTGTCCCTGCGTGCAAAGTGAGCTTTCAAAACTTGCAATTAATAGATGTGCCCCTGAACTCCAATGTGAAGGCTTGAAATGGTACCTGAGTTGGTCCGAAAGCAGGAGTGATGATGTGATGAGGTGCGTGATTTGATAATGACAACTTGCTTGGATGAAGGTTGGAGGAGGATTTTGCCCATGGATCACGCAGGGGTGCTGTGATGAAGACAGAGATGGATGAATGCCCGGAGAGATATTGGTGATATTTAGTTTCTTGGGAAAGGGCAGGAGAATCGGAAGCTGCATAAAATGAGAGGCGTTGAGCTATTAATAAGATGTAAATGCTGAGAAATAAGTTAGTTTCCAGTCATTTGCAAGATTCTAAACTCACCACCTAAACCTTAAGGGGAAAATCAGAAAGCTTTTTTCTCAATGCCAAGATTCTGATTGTTTTCATTTTTTGACTTCATTTCTCACCATTTCCTATGCCATTAAACAGAGCAGAAGATTCTGCCCTTCATCCTCAACTTTCATCTCCTTCCCTCCTTTCCTCTTCGGGAGCACTTGAACTCTATGTTTAATTGTGTATACTGTCATTCGAGTACCTTTTTTTTTCCTTTTTATTCTTATGCCGGACTTTTATTTATTATTCTTTCAAGTTTTATACCAAACACTTAAGTATCTGTACCTAGGTACCTCGTACCTAAGATGGCACCAAAAGCAGCAACATTGCAAACTTTTCACTGCATTCATTCAAATGCACATGATAATAAAGTTAATTTAATTCAATTCAGCTAACTACTGGTCTACATTAAAAATCACATCCGAGCACAATTTTCTCTTTACCCATTGCGCACACATGCATTTTTCCAACCTGGTTGCTCTTTAATGATCATCAGCAGGAAATCGTCACTGATCTGCTTTTGCTTCTCTTGTGCAGTGGTATCGACTAGAAATTCCACCCCGCTTTCTGCCCCACCTATGTCCAACTGGAACTGTTACACCCCAACTAGGATTAAAACCTCAGTTTCAGTCCTCAACCTGTAGTAAGGTTGGTTTTGTGTATGTCTGTACAATACATCACTTAGCACTTAAAAAGCTACATAGAGTCTTTTCGGTTTGGAATTATGCTGTAATGATAATGCAGTATCTACCCTTCAGCAGGTTCTTCAAACATAATTGGATGAAATTATCCTCTCAACTTTAATGTTGTAGTGTCTGCAGCAGACAACACAAAAATGTTGTGTTGACATTATTAGCGCTAAATGACATTCAGTACCATTAATTAATCAAGTGTAGAGATTACCAAACAAATGCAAATGCATTTGAACTGAATAGTAAGGATTAGAATGACTGAAATCAGCAACTAGTGACAGACCATCTCAAATATATGTTTTTAAGAATCATAATTAAAGTTGGACTAAATAATGCTTACACACAGAATCCAAGAGCTGTGGTACCAAAGCCTCATAAATAGTATCATACATTAATGGAATCTAAATATTGGTAGTGACTGCCTCATAAGCATTGAAGGAATATCAGAAAAGGAGAATATTTTCAGCAGGAGGATCAGGAGGTTATTTTTTTCCCAGAAGATTCCAGAAAATTCATGATTATTTGGCTTGAACCACAACGTTCATGTTTTCCTTTCAATTTTACGACAGATTGATTAATTGACATACTCATCAGTTGCACCTAGATTAAGAATTGATACAATTACAAATATAAAGGGTTTCCCCTTTAAGATAGAGATGAGGAGAATTTCTGTTCTCATTGGGGCCACTAATGCTTGAAATAGTCTTTCTCAGTGAGGAATGGAGGCTGTGTCATTGAATATATTCAAGGCTGAGTTAGGTAGATTTTGAATTTAGGGGTCAAGGGTTATGGTGTCAGGTAGGAATGTGGAGTTAAGGCTCAGCCATGATCTTATTACTTGTCATCTTATATGATGTTAAGATTGACATCTAACATTTTACCTGCTTTAGACGTAATGTGAAGGTCAATGACATTGTGGACTGAGATGTTATTAGCTAAAATTTGTGATCACGTAATTCTTTAAATTATGGTTAATTTCTAACTCAAATATGTCCAACTTCATATGAGAGGTTATATAAATATTTTCCGAAGTCAAGTAGCAGGTAGTAATTACAAAAGAAATGTTGTGTGGATTGGCTGATTATCCAAAGGTAGCTCCTGTTACTGTGGATACTAATTGAGTCATTAACATTTTTTTCATGTACGTAAATTGTTCAAAATTATGGAATTTGTTTTGTTTTTTTGTTTCTCAGTCTACTGCCAGCAAGACATTTGAAGGAAGTGGTAGATCACAATGATGGTTATTAGAAAATCTTAGCTGAAGAATAAGTTAAATCTGATGGTTCCGCTTTAAATCAAAGAAATCCATTAGCTACAAAATAAAATCCTTCAGTTCAAATTTATTCACAACAACTATTGTGTCTACCATCTGAGCCTTGTGATAAACATTAGCTACATTAAAGGCAGTTCAAAGAAGGCTTTCTAGACTAATACCCGAAATGGAGTGGAAGGAGTGCAAGAGAGGGCAATTTTTCTTATGAAGAAAGATTGGACAGGCTGAGCTTGCATCCGTTGGAATTTAGAAGAGTGCGAGGTGACATATAGGAACATGTAAAATCCTAAGGAGTCTTTAATGGATAGATGTGAAGATGTGGATGGTGTCAAGCTTCTTGGGCGCTGTTGGAAATGCAAATAGGGCGTATTCCGTCACACTCCTGACTTGTACCTTAAGGATGATGGACAGGCTTTGGGGAGTCAGGAGGTGAGCTACTCGCTACAGTATTCCTAGTCTCTGATCTGTTCTTGTAGCCACTGTGTTTATGTGACAAGGCCAGATGAGTTTCCGGTCAATGGTAACCCCTGAGATGTTAATAGTGGGCTATTCAGTGATGGTAACAACATTAAATGTTAAGGGGCAGTGGTTGGATTGTCTCTTAGGGGAGATGGTAAAAGCTTGGCAGTTGTGTGGCGCAGATGTTACTTGCAACTTGTCAGCCCCAAGCCCTGGATGTTGTTCAGATCTTGTTGCATTTGAACATGGAGTCATCCAGTATCCAAGGAGTTGCAAATGGTACTGAATATTGTGCAATCATGACCATTTTTGATCTTATGATGGAGGGAAGGTCACCGATGAAGCAGCTGAAGTTGGCTGGGCCTAGAACACTTCTGTGAGGAACTCCCTCAGAGACGTCCTGGAGCTAAGATGGCTGACCTGACCTCCAACAACCAAAACTAACTCTCTATCTTCCTGAAAAGGTGGTGGAAGCGGAGTCTGTAAATATTTTTAAAGCCAAATTAAATAGTGTTAAGTAAGAGGGTGAAAGGTCGTCAGGGTAGGGCAGAAGTTACAATCAGATCAGCCATGATGTTATCGAGGTGCTGAGTAGCTTACTCCTGCTTCTAATTTTTAGATTTGTATATAAAACCTCCTCAGCAATTGTTAACTTGTTGTGGACTTTTTTTTTGAGTTAAATATGACCACATGAACTGATATTCAAATGCTTGAACTTCATCATTGAGTGGTAATCAACTGTGAACTAATTAACTTCACATGTCATATTATCAACGACTTTGTCCTGGAGGTTGAATCATTAAAATGTCAGAATTACCCACTTAAATAACCCACTAAAAAAAACTAGCTGGGCATTATTGCTTCCGTATTTGCAGGAGCTTGTTGGACACAAATGAGGTCTTCATTTTTTACATGTCAAGTGAAGTTAAGTTGACTTAACTTCAAAAGTACTTCATTAGTCATTTCGCAGATTGAGGCATCTGGTGGTTATGAAAATAATTAATATAAATACATGTCTTTTGTTACAATCGAGACATATAAAATTGCATTTTTGGACTATTTTTAAATGAAGGGAGTAATGTGGCCTGTTCTAAAGCCTGTCTGACAATTGTAAGAGATCAAATGAAAGTTTAAATCATTTTACTAGAGAGAAAGTGCAAATATTTACACTTGGACAGAATGGGCAGCAGACTGTGAATCTCCAAATCCCAGAAAATGTCAGGAATGTCAGATTGAAAATACTTGTGCTATAATCTTCTTCTAAGATAAAAAGAGAGTTGGGGTAAAGAATCATAAAAATAACAAGAACAAGAGGGCACAGACTTGAAGTGATCTGCAAAATAAGGGTGAAGTGAGGGAGAACATTTATACTCAGTGAGCAGTTAGGGTATGGAATAAATTATCTGGAAGTCTGATGATGGTAGGGTCAACTGAGGTATTCGAGGAGGCATTGGTTGATTATTTGAATAAAGATAATGTGCAAGGATATAGGGGAAAAGCAGAAGGTTGGCATTAGGCCATGATGCTCATTGAATAAGCCACTGCAGGCATGATGGGCAGAATGATCTCTCTCTGCACTGTAATATTTTTGTGAATCTGCAATCAGTATTTCTACCTGAGGCAAAGCTAATATGTTTCACATCGCCATGAGAAAGGAAACAGAGGTAGCCATTTTCAAAATCAAATTACAGGCTTCCATGTAAATCGATAGGTGTGCTCAACAAGAAAGAGAAAAACAATATGGCTTTACAAGTTACATCAGGCAGATGCTGGAAGTGGGATGGCCTCTAGTCAAAAAGATGCCATCTAAGGATTCCAGAAGGTTCATCCTTTCATGGCAAGAGTGGAAGAATCATTGGGACAGGCCTTACTTGGAACAGTAATGAACTCTGCAGTCACTAAGGGAAGCATCTGGAGGTGGTCATTTGACTTTTCTACTTAGTGAAAGGGGAAATCCAAACCCATTGGAAGCTGAGAGCAACTGTGGACTGTCTTCCATAAAGAATGAAAGTACTTGGAAAGTGTGATGTCTGAAGATGACCAGATCATTTTTTTTAAAAGTACCATTTGTCTATAAAAAGAAAATAGGGAATAGTTAGCTGGAAATTTGGATCTCCTCATTTGAAATCATGGGTTTGAAGGACAGAGTAATACTTTATTTTGTTCTTGTTAATTGAAAGGCAGTCTTGATACCATAAGGTCAAGATCAAATCATTCGTCTGCAGAGGGAGGACATCCTCAGGGATTTTCACACTGCAGCGAGTCAATATTCAGCAGCCCGAAGCGGGGCAGGGAGGGCAGCCAATAATGGGTGAAGGCAGGAGGATGTTCAACCTGTCAAACAAGGTGCCTTATGTATAATGGAGTTAGCAGCTTTCATACAGACCATCGGAGATAGTCAGAACTACAGATGCTGGAGTCAGAGTCAATACAGTGTGGAGCTGGAGGAACACAGCAGGTCAGGCAGCATCAGAAGAGCAGGAAAGTCAATGTTTTTGGTTTACACACTTCATCATGACGGGCAAGAACCTAACTCTCTCTCTCTTAAATGTATTCAATGACTTGGCCTCCTGTACTATTAGGCTGAAAGTTCCTAGCAGGTTCTTCAAGGTCTAATCAAAATAATTACAAGAAGACATATGCATTTCAATATGAAGCAAATTATTAAATATTAGTTTAATGCACTTAATTTATATTAGAAATATATTCAAACTAATTGATTAATTAATTAGCTTAAACTCCACAATATACATTTATCCAAACAAGGGACTTTTGTGATCGTGTCACTCAGAGCTCTATCTCAGATTCCATGGCACCAGTCTCACGAACTTCAGCCCAATGGTGAAAAGTCCGATATGTGGGGAAAGGACCCTGATATCAATACTGTTCTGAATCTAATACTACATGCCGAATCTCCATTTTGTAATGACTGCAGTAATTTTCCAACCTTCAAACAGGCTGAGAAACAAATTCAGGTAGCCCCATGCGATGGCAGGGCAGGACAGATGCTTCCCAGTCCATACGACCTGTTTTTGCATTAGGTCTGTTTTTCATGTACTTTTCCACTTTACTTCAATTGAACCTTACCATGAGCAATTAACCCCTTATGATTAACCCTTAATGGTCCGGTTTGAAGATATCATTTTTAAGATCAATAGTACACCTCCACAGCTTTCTGCTGTAATGAGTTCCACAGATTCACCATCTTCTGGATGAAGAAATTACTCCTCATCTCAGTTCTAATGGGTCATTCCTTCAGTCTGAGGCTCTGCCTCAAGTCCTAGTCTCTCCTTCTCGTGGAAACATCTCCTTGAGGTCCAATCTATCCAGGTTTCTCAGTCTTCTGTAAGTTTCAATGAGATCCCCCGCTCATCTATACGAGGCCCAAAATGGTTCACAATATTAAAGCTGACAAACACATTCAGAGACCATTCGCAGAAGTTCAGACAGGAAGTTCAATGACCTCACCTGGGTGGTCAAGATTAGTGGATGTGTCTTCAGAAGACTTTAAGGCACCAATTTCAGGTATTCCTCACGTCATGACAAACCACAATATTCGATTACCAATAATCTTGATCCATCAGGGCTTACATCTGACATACAAATGCTTCCTCTCACTCTGACACACATGGCATTGACACAAGTTTCATGCAGCTCCATAAAGTTCCAGCTTTTCAATCATATTAACAGTATTATCCAAGTATACTCACTAACACTTTCCCAAAATCTTGCAGGAGAAGACAATGCATAATTGAAGGCAGCAGGATCAAACTGAATGGAGAAAGGCCAGCAGTTTTAACACCTATGAAGGAAATTACGATCAGTACAAAACAAAACTCTTCAGGCATTGAAAACCTGGCAGAAAGCCCGCATTCAATGTCAAAGAAAATGGTGGTACCTCGTACCAACCTGACAGTGTTTTATGCAAAATTCAACCCTTACACATTTCAGCATGAGCCTGACAACCAACTCCATCTTCATACTTATGGAACCAATGGAATGTCTGCTGGGCAATATCTTTACTTGCATTGCAGCAAAAACAATAGCCACTGTTAGGTTTTGGGCATTTGGGACTGCAGTTCTCTAATTTAGGTCATTCATAAGAAATTTTCAGATAGTTTATTAACTTGTTGAGGAATAGTTTCCAAACATAATATATTAGTTAATTAGACAAAAATAAAATGTGAATATGACCCACGACAACTGAGGACAATTCAGATACCAGCGAATTAATAGGCAGTTGCTATGGAGTGAATTAATTTCATTAAGGTTATGAAGGTGGCATGCTGCTCTCTAGGGAGCCTCTTTCCTATGTCTTTCCCCTCCTCCTCTTCTGGTCCATATTTGTGGGTAAATCTCCACAAGTTACCTTTAATTTGTCTACTTACTAAGAAATCTCCCAGACAATCAAGTACTGAAACAATGATTTAAACTTTATTGCATGTAGCTACCAAAATAATACCCCTCAAGTAGGCAAGTTAAACCTCACAACTCACCTCGGCTATTACCCAATGAGTGGTAGAACTTGGCTTTAGGAGCGTCTTTCCCGATGGGACAAAGACTCAGGAGGCAGGCAGGATTCAGGCAAGTGGAAGATGTTTATTCAAGCAGAAACCGATTTATGCAGGGAGAGAACCAAAGAACCTTCCCCAAATCTGGCTTCACAAGGTAGGTCAATGACACACCATTTGCTTTACAAAGAAATACAGCATTTTTATACATTTTGTGTTACAATAACCAAACACGAAGAATTCACTGTCCTTCCCCCCCGTCTAAACACCCAATCCTGTTGGACACCTAATCAATGATGGGCACTTATATGGAGAGGCCCAGGTTCCCATGATTTTATGGTATTAGCTGGACACTGTAATCTCTAGGCCTTGGGATCTTCCTATGCATCCTATTCATTTGCATTCCAAAAGTTTAATGGCTATACTCCTTCGGGTCTTTCTCAGACTTGTTTATCTGTAAGGACAGCTCAAATTCTATTACCCATTGTATTTTGGTGCTGTCTTCTATCACATTCAGTTACTTCTTTTATTTTCCCACTGTCCCAATTACATAATGTAAAAATAAAATGTCAGTTAGTTTTAACTAATTGCTATAAGGTTAACTTCTGTAATAAAGTTAACTATAAGTGTAACATTATACAACTACTTCTACTGTCAGCATTTTGTAATTTTCTGAAGAAGGGTCTAGGCCCGAAACGTCAGCATTCCTGCTCCTCTGATGCTGCTTGGCCTGCTGTGTTCATCCAGCTCTACACGTTGTTATCTCAGATTCTCCAGCATCTGCAGTTCCTACTATCTCTGAAGCATTTTGTAGTTGATGGGTTGTGACCAATCTATCTTGTTCAGGGCATAAGAGAAGGCATCTCCGAAGGCTAGTTAATCTTCACATTTAAGCTTAATTTTTTTTTTAAGACTTGCATTATATTCTAGTTATGTATTGAAACTAACTTCTTCGATTAGAGCATTTGTAGCTAGAAACTATTTATTATTGCTGGTAGCTTCAAACAAGCAACTATTTACTACGAAATAACTTTGACTGTTATCCTTGCAGCTGCTTGAGGACCTAATCTCGCACCTGATGTTATTCATTTACTGGGACAATCATCCTTTCACTAATAAGGCTGGAATTGGTCATTCATCTGTCCTAAGACATCCTTTTATCGGAACTGTCTAAGATGGGAACATACAGCATTCTTTTACTGACCTTCTAGCAGTTCTATTCAAAGGTACTAATGTATTTCACTGTGTGAGCAAGCTGCTTAGTTTTGCTTGGCTTCTGTCTGCCATCTTGTAAGCAAGCATGGGCTGCTTAGCGTATTCGGGTACAAGTCACCTTACATAGCCACGTACAGGTCGCCCCTACATTGGCCATGATTCCAACAACATTTTCTATCTCTGGCTGTGCCCATGGCTTATTAGCAGAACTCCAGAGTTCTGCTAATGAAGGGCGCTAGTGTTGGATTCTCACGCAGATTTTCATCCTTCAGGTTACTATTGATGATTCTTTACAGTGCTTTCATCCAGATTATTGAAAGTCTGCAGCTTGCTTTCTTATCAGAAGTAGCTACCTTGTTCCTTGTTACATTTGGCATTGCCTGTCTGTTTGAAGACACAACTTTCCTACAGTTAATTACTTAAATTCTTCTGCAGGGCCATCAGTTGTCCTTTGTGGCAATAAAACAGTCAGTTATCAAGCAGATGTCTTGACTCCTTAATTTCCCAGCCATGGCTAATTGCTTTCCATCCCTGGACAATTTTGCTCTTGTCCCTTAATAGTTCAATCCTGATAGAGATACTCAGTCCAGACAGAGATATTGCCGCTGCTTTCTGTGTGCAAGTTTATCTTTGTTGATTAATTGAATTCATGAACAGTTATTAAAGTTCTGATGTCTATAATATCACACCAACTTCCATCAAAGAAGACAAATGTCTGATGAGTACTGCCACCAGACAAGAACTGTCTTCTGATTCTGAGCGCTGGTTAATATACCCTGTTTTTGAGGCAATCTGCACTGTGTTCATCTCTTGTCTGAATCATTTTACATTATGCGAACAGAACAACAACTCACAATGTCAGAATAACCATCGTCCTCTAGCCCATCTTCATCATAAGTTCAGATTTCATATTTCTTAAGAACAAACCTTTCGGTTTCTCTTATACAACTTGAGGCCCCAGCCATTATTCACCTGGTAACCTTTGTGATCATTATCTTTAACTTACCTTTTGTCATTGTTCAAGAAATTATTAACGTTTAGAAAAGAGAAGTAATTCCTGGAGTAACCATTAAATAAGTGTCTAAAACTACGCAGCAAATAACTAGAAAAATTCACCTTCAAAGGGGTTCCAATTACCAACACCACCATCAAACATGTGAGTGCTGCTATGAGAGCTCAGACTGTGGTGATCATTGTTATAGATACAAATGTTCAAAGGGACTTCCATGGTATCACAGCAATCCATCAAATCGTCCTTCAATTTGGCTTGGTAATTGTTCATTTTATTGAATTTAATTTTGTACAGTCACTAAGAGGAATCTGTAATGGTCAGTTATAGAGGGCTGACAGACCATTTGTGAATGGGAAGTTGGTAGTAAAGTTACTGGCGAAGCACTCAAATTATTTCTTTACAAATGGCCTGGATGAAATGGGTCCAGATAGGTAGCACATTTCTTTTCCCTTTTTCCTCCTTACCTCTGCCTCTTCTTCATTCTCCATTTCTACCTTGTCTTCCTTATGCTCCTGATACTCAGCTTTTTGACAGAGTGTTGGTGAAAAGGGCTGTTCCCTCATGATGCATGCAGCAGCTCACCAAAATGAGAGTCCTCATCACTCAGTAGCTCCAGGTTTGCCACTGTGCCTGAAATGAGGATGGTACACAGGACTGCCACAGAACAAATACAAGTCTTCAGCCAGGAGACTGGCCATTGAAGCCCTTGCCTGTGGTCTTGCACCACTGGAGAAGAATTTCTTTCAATCCCAGTACATGGCAGGGTTGAGATGAGGTGAAAGCAAAGCAATATGCATGCAAACAGTAGCACAATGCACATGAGAAAGTCTGCCATTCTTGTAAATCCTGATGCCAGTTCCGTCCACTTCTGAAATAAAGTTATGCCACTCTACATGGAAAACATCAATGAATTCCCTTATCCAACTGTGCACTGTTAGTGCAAGAAAAATGGGAGATAGTTGTTGGAGCAGTGTGGACTGGAGTTGTGCTTTGGACCATGCAGAATCCGTGATGGAGCTGACTCTGCTGTGTAAAAATTGAAATTGGGAAATTGAAACTTCCACCAGAAAATTATTGTGCCTGGAACTATTCAACAAAGCCTCTTGTAGTCAAAGAATTTAAAGGATCTGACAATGTAGCAATTACCCAAGAAATTTGAAACTTGCTCTAATTGTTGAGTAATTAGTAAAGTGAACACCAACTCATCACTTATTCCTCTTTCCGGCTACACCTCCCCCAGTCTCCAACATCCAGCTGACACCGACTCCCACCTTTCAGACTCCAAACCTGCTGGACCAGACATCTACAGTACCCCCGACCCAACACCCAGTGCTCACCTGAACCAACCCAATACACTCCCAACACAGTGTAACACCACTGGACACAATACTCCACCAATCCCCTTCAATCCAACACCATCCTGACTCAATTTGCCCTGAAAACCTTCCAAACAGACAACTTCACATTGATCCAATCTCCTTCAAGCCAACCTGGTACCTTCCCAGATCCAACCCTAATGTGATACCACCCACCCTCACCAAACCTGATCCAACCCAACACCTCAACCCAGATCCAACACATCCTGACCTGAACTTCCGCAATCTGACCCTATTAACGCAACAACCTGACTGAAAGTCAACCTGACACCCCTCCGACAAGTCTTGAATTAACCGGCCCGTCAGGCCCAACAGTGTCCCAATGCAATCTGATAACCTTACTGACCTCACCACCACCCCATGACCTTAAGCACATATCCACTTACCTGGCATGCTGCCTATCTTATACCCTACCCACCTTACCAACATGTCACCTGTGCCTCCTCATCTGATAGCTCCTACTTTTATACTGCCTCTCAACCCACTCCCTCACTTGCGTTACAAACTTATCCTTTCTCTGTAGTTGCCAAAATGACTGCAGAACATTGAAAAAATATAATGGCAGAAAGTGATATAAAAGGGGGGCATGGTTTCTACAAAGACCTTCTTTGGTGTTGGAGTCATGGACTCCTGGACAAGTTCATACTTGAAGGCCCCTGTCCAGGAATCTCCAACACAGAAGTTATCTTGAGGCAAGTGGGGAAGTTTTAACTAAATCAGGGTTGGATAGAGGGCTTCCAGCTCTAATTGGATTATCTGTTTTTTTTTTAATTTTGCCAACACCAGCTTAATGTCAGTTTCATTTTCGGCTGTACAGTATTGAGATGGTGTTAACTGGAATATGGAACTTCAAAATGGCATCAAATCATCATTGCCCTTTAATTGACAAATCAAAGCTGCCCCCAGAAAATGTAACTGAGTACACACTAAGCCACTTGCCAAATTGGCACCTGGCATGCCTCACATTACAATAGGGCACATGTACACTATGGACGCTGTTCTGAACAAATCAGAGGACACACAACATGCAATAAATGGACATTAATGAGCCTCCATTATTCACTGGGCAGTTGACTGAAGGTGAAACCCATTTCATGTCAGAAATGTTTTTGAGATTATCAACACTTTGAAAGACTTAAATGATAAAAAGTTCCTTTTAAAAAAAAATACCCTATATAGAAATGTGCAAACTGCTTGCAGAGAGAAGAATTACCCAGATTTCGAATTTAAGATGCAAAGAGATTTTTTTGTCGGCAATTTATTTCAGATATTAATTATTTTGAGTTTCACAATGATCAGTTCTAGTGCCAGTAAGATTCACAGCTTATAGAAGTCTATTGCCTCAAGGTACTTTAATAAGTATTGAAATGAGATGCCCTGTTCATACAAACCTAATTAACCTCCACCAAGAGGTTACTATGTCTGACTGAGATTTCCTTGTCTGCCATTTTACACACTTTACATTTTCTTTCCTTTTGGTTGATCATTCCAGAAATTGTTTAGTCTCCAACTTAACTTGAACTGATTAAATTTTGAACCAACTATTTATTTTCAATGCAAAGAAATGAATATTTTATTAAGTTCATTTTTCCAATACATTTTTTACGTGAAAGTACTTCTTTTGTATTACGGGAACTGCCCTCTGGCACATAAGATATTCTGAAAGCTGTAGCTCTCACCAGATAATGCACTAAGATCAGGAACTATATTTAAAATGTGGCACACAATTATCTTTATTTCAAGTGAGAGCAAAGGTATAAAGGGGTGTTACAAACCTTTGTAATGGAAAAGTCTATTTCATGTCTCATCATTCAGACTGGATAAGATTTCTAACTATATTTTGGGCTTCTCCACAAGGAATCAAATGTCTTTTTTCCTTCTTTCATTTCCCTTTTCCCACCAGGTCTAAGTAAAGCCTAGGTCATTATGCCCATGGAATGAATCCTAATGTTGCCTCCCAGGTCCATGGTTACATTCTGAGTCTCACTTCTAGTTCAGTTTTAAGACAAGTCTAAGGAATAAATAAAGAACAAGAATCAAAGTTGGCTAGATATTTTAATTTAAAAAAGTTATTAATCAGAAATTTAATCAGTGGATTAAGGCCCATATGGATAGTTTGTTTGTCAAAATGTGGTACTACCTAGCCAGAGTTTTAAACAAGCACAATTATAGAAAGGAAAGAAAACTGAAGGTAAACATTGATAGGATTCTGCTCTGAATTACTTCCAGTCTTGTGGTAGCTTTGAAACTGTTCTGTGCTCTATCTGAAAATTTAAATATCACTTTTGCTTTCATTGCTCTTATAAATATCGCAGCTATCAAATGTTCTCAGTTGAAATGAGTAGATAGCACTTGTAGATATCAAACAGGCAGTAGGAATCTACTATCAGAGGATCAAAGTTCTCAATGACACATAGTTACTCTTAATTAAGGCAAAAAAAGCTCTCAAAGCAATTGAGATGAAGCTCCCCAGGAAGTTTTCAAAAGGTATCATTTGACTTCGGTTGATATCAAATGCAATCAACAGCCTGTTAATTGGAAAAGCACAAAACAAAAAAAGAGTGACAGAAAGGAAATTATAGTGCATTAACTAAATTTATTAAACTCACTATGTAGTGCAAAAAATATGAATGATACAGCCCATGAAAACTATAATTATGGAAACTATAAAAACTGCAAACATGAGAACTATGAAAACAATAAAATGGATAAATCAAAAATTACAAACCTATAAACACTGTAATGATTAGGCCATGGGTGATGTTCCCCAAATCATTACAATTTCAGATGGGATAACCCAAACTGGTTAAGGTCCTGGGTATGGGGGATGAATTGGCTCAGTTGGTTGCAACAAGGTTTATGTAAAAAGGAACAAAAACAGAAGTTGCTGGAAAAGCTCAGCAGGTCTGGCAGCATCTGTGAAGAAAAAAATCAGAGTTAACATTTCGGGTCCGGTGACCCTTCCTCAGAACTTTTGAGTTCTGAGGAAGGGTCACCAGACCCGAAATGTTAACTTTGATTTTTTCTTCATAGATGCTGCCAGACCTGCTGAGCTTTTCCAGCAACTTCTGTTTTTGTTCCTGATTTACAGCATCTGCAGTTCTTTTGGTTTTTATTTCTCATGTAAAAAGGATTCCTTCACTTATGGATGCTATTCTCCCACACCCAAATGAAGTTATATTTTAAAATTGGCTAATTTATCCAGGCTTTCATGAATGAACAAAAATAATGCATTTATTAACTACAACATTTTCTAAGAAATGTTAATACAACACATACAGACACAGATTAGAAATAAGACTGAGTGTAAAAATAGATTACACGGATCAATCTCTGGATTGTTTGGATAAGTGAATATTTGAATGTTGCAGCCATTGCCTTGGTAGTTGAACAAGCAGTTTCACAAAATCAGTTGAGATTCTTTGGTCCCAATTCCTTTCAACTGTGATTGGAATTCAATATTCAGGGTGAGAGAGAGTGCTTTCATTGTCTTGGTTCCCTTTTGTTTGGCAGCTATTTTGCTGACGCCAACACTCAGCCTTAGAGACATTCTTTACCTGCACACATGGGTGACTAGACAATAGTTTATTGAATGTCACATCAAAGCATACTGTTACTCAAACCCAGGCTGGTATTCATGAGAATGTGCAGTCCCAATAGTATACACCAGTAGAGTGGATACCACCTTTTCAATTCCTGTCTTTCTGTATTCTTCAAAGAAAAAGCATAAAATGTATTTGCAGTTTGAAACATAGTCCACAGGGTGTGGCTCGCTGTTCAGCAGAGCACCATCATCTGCTCGTTAGCTTTATGGTCATAAGAGCTCATGGTGCAGTCTGTTTGACATGTTTGGGCATTAGATCCAAAATGATCCCAGATAGAATTTTTGCCATTGAATTTACAATCTGAAACAAAAGCTTTAAACCTAAACAAAGAATACTATGACAGTATGAGAGGTACAAGTTGGCTGAGATAACTGGGTAGCTTCATTAAAAAGAATGACAGTGGATAAGATATGTTTAATAGTTTAGGAACTAATGCATACATTACAACATTTGTACATTCCTTTTGGGTGAAAAAACACAGCAGGGAAAGAGGCCCAAGCATGGCTAACAAGGAAGGTTCATATAAGGTTGCTAGAAAATTAGTAGCAAGCCTGAGAATGGAAGCAGTTTAGAATTCAGTGAAGAAGGACAAAGATGTTGATTAAATGGGGAAAAAGAGTAAACTTATAAGGGACATAAAAAGTAAATTGTAGGAGCTTTTTTATCAACACAAATGGGAAAAGGGATTATCACAGACAACTGGAGGGCTCTTAGAGTCTGAAACAGAAGGACTGATAATGGAGAAACAGGAAATGGCAAGGCAATTAAACAACAACTTTAGTTCTGTCTTCGTAGAAGAAGATACAAATAATTCCCCAAAAATACTGGGGAGACAAAGGTCTAGTGAGAAAAAATAATTGAAAGAAATTAGTATTACTAAAAAAAAGGTACTGGAGAAATTAATATCATCAAAAAGTGAAGAATCCCCAGTGCCTTATAATCTACATTGCACAGTACTCAAGGAAGTGCCCATTGAAATAATGAATTCATTAGTTATCATCTTCCAAAATTCTGTAAATTCTGAAACAGTCTCAGTGGATTGAAGGGTAACCATACTGTACAAAAAAGGGGCAAGGAAAAAACTAGGAATTGCAGACCAGTTCGCCTAACATCAGAGGGAAAATGTTGAAGTCTATTAAAAGGGATGTGACAACAGGACACTTGGAAAATACCAATGCTATTACAATAAGTCATCATGGGTTTGGGAAAGGGAAACAATTTTTAACAAACCTAATGAAGCTTTTTCAGGATGTAACTAGTAAGACAGACAAGGGAGAACCATTGGATATATTCACAAAATGTATCAATGATTTGCATGAGATAATCAAATGTAATATTTCCAAAGTTGTGAACAATACAAAACTAGGTGAGATTGAGAATAATGAGAAGAATGTAAAGAAGCTTCAGGGCAACTTGGACAAGTTGACTGAGGTGTACATGCATGACAGGTGAAACATAATCTGGATAAGAGTGAAGTTTTCCAGTTTGTTAGTTAAAACAGAATAGAAAAGTATTGTTTAAATAATGATAGATACAACGTTGATGTATAAAAGGTCACTGAAAACAAACATTCCTTCTTAACTGCATGCTGAATCTGTAAATGGTATATGGGCGTTCATAAAAGTAAAGTTGCCATAGTCTTAGCAGATGATAGGGCTGTTGCCTCATGAGAGTGACAACAGGTGGAGGTTTAACCTATAGGTCACCATGCCTCAGGGAGTTCAAGAAGGAATTGAACCTACACTATTGGCATCACTCTACAATGCAAACCAGACATCCAGCCAACTGAGCTAAACCGACCCCATTGGGTCATGACTGACTAGGGTAGCACGCTGGAAACCAAGCCCCGCTATTCCTGGAGTCATCAAATAAGTTAAAGACTTAAGTATTCAAATCTCCCAATTGTCCTGATTTTCAGATTCAGGTTGAGAAAAAGTACAAACTGGACTTCTGTACTTAACAAGAATTACTATTTATTATAAGCAATTAGAATCTAGCTACAGGTAAACATTTACAAAGCAGTATATAACATTACTAATTAAAACTGTAATCCCCTTATTAGCTTCTCTTTATACACAGACAAATAGATGTACAGACAGGGAAAAACACATGGACAGTGAGGAGGAACGGGAAAGATAGTTCAGTAGTCTTTGTCCACAAATTTTGTTGAATTGGTTCTTGCTGATCCATAAGTTTCCTCCTGGCTTCCCTTTTCCAATTTTTCCTACTGATTGGCAAAAAGCACAGGGTGGCTAGTTCACTTTTAAAATGTCTCTGTTTTACCAATTAAAAGTCAAAGCTTACAGTAACTGCTGAGGAAATACTAAATGCATTTTTCAGGTGTAAAGTAAGTTTTGATTGCAGAGAACAGAGGGACAGTGCCTGAGCTGGTAGAGATCAAAACCCTTTTCTGTTACCCATTCCCAACTCCAAACTGTTTACTTACATAGAAACAATCACATGGGTGTTGGCAAGTAAAAAGCAGTAATAGGTCACTAGTGCATAGATCAATCAGTTTCTTGTTGTCAACTGCATCTGAATACAGAAGTACTCAATTGCAGTTCATCTGCAACCACTTCAATTACTGTTTGTTCAAACAGCTATTTACGATATTTACTGAGAGTGTCAGGCTACTTTCTGTCAAACTATACAGCCCTCCTTTCAAAACCCCGGTTTCAAAGCAGTTCTTTTTCATTCCAGCACACAGTTTAAAAAAAATCACAAAATAAAAGGACAGATCCTTACAATTGCTGCATCATTGGAGTACAGGAACAAGTAAATCTGACCGCAGCTGTACAGGGTTTTGGTGAGATCACACATGGTGTATTGTGTGTAGTTTTGATCTCCTAAATGAAGAAAAGATACACTTGCCATTGAAGGAATGCACCAAAGATTCCTAAGGCAAATTCCTGGGGTGGCAGGTTTTCGATTAGGTCAACTGGGCTGACATTCACTAGCATTTAGAAGACTGAGAGGGGACCTCATTGAAACATATCAAATGCTAACAGGGCTGGATAGACTGGATGCACGGATAATGCTGTCCCTGAATAGAAGATCAAGAGTCAAAAAGATTATGGTGTCAAGATACATAGTGGGCATAGTTTAACATTGAGATGAAGAGACATTTCTTCACATAGAGGGTGGTAAACCTGTAGAATTCTCTGACACACAAAGCTGTGGAGATCAGGTCATTGAATATTTTTAGGAAAGAAATAGATTCTAGAAGCAAAAGCTGTCTCAGAGTATAGGGAGAGAGCAGGAGTATTGTTTTGAGATAGAGGACCAGACATGTTAAATGGCCAGGCATGCTTATTGGACTGAATAACTTACACCGGATCTTATTTAAATGCTTCTTTGTTTCTACTCTGAGGTGTACCTCTGTCAAATCTTCTGTCCAAATCTCTGTAGCTCTAATCTTGCAAGGGTGGACTCTGTGTTGGATCTCATATGAGGATACTGCTGTTCATCCTAATGCTGCTGTTCTTCAGAATACGAGTGTGACTGAGCATTGGTGCCCTTATGCAATAAAATTCATCTAATTTGCACCGTTTAGCCTGCCCTTGACAAAAAAATTATTATCTCTGGGACAGCCACAATTTTGTGCAGAATTTGCACTTTCACAGGAGTTATGAACACAATCTTTCACTGCCTCAAGGAAGCTCAGGGCTCTGGAAACTAGTCAAGTGCAGCACTGAACAGAACTCCTCACCTAGTTTTCCATTCAGTGAGCTTGTCTCGGCGTCACTATTCTTTTTACCGTGGGTGATACGTGAAGAAGTTAACTTCACCAAAAACAATGCTAATCATTGTCATTAGCTAAACAAAGTGAGATTCAAAAGCAAATATCGTTGTCTATGACTGACATAATGGGAACCATTGGTTAAAATATCCTATGGTCCATTGACTAATTTAGATTTTTGTGATCAAGAATGTGATCAGTCAATTATTGCATCTTTCATTTTAACAGAAATTTAGGAAACTCACTGCATCACAGGATGAATCCGACTGAGGGTGTACCCCAAGAAATTATCATTCTGTAATTTTTCCAATTCAAATTATGCAAAACAAACTTAAGTCACAAAAGCTACATGACCAAAAAGAATAAAAGATAAATCAATGAAAACTTGTTTGATACTTGCAAGAGAAGTGTAAGTCACTGGAGGCTTTTTTACATATGTGAGTGCACTAACCCCTAATCCATTGTTATTAAATATTGTTAATTTATTAACAAATTTATGAAAGCCATTCCAACATAAATTGTTGCACATGCTCAGAGATATTTCTTTGTTAGCTGTGTACTAACTAGCAGGATGTACAGAGTCAAAATTGTGAAAAGAGCACCCATCACAATTGTATTGTATTGATGAATAGCTCTGTGGACCAGTTGGTGTGGTTGAAACACAGGGTATATAAGATTTTAGTGGAGATAGGGAAATTATTGTTATCAGTGGTTAATACTAGATGACCAAGGGCAATATTCAGTAACTAGAATAGGGGAGTAGCTCAATACAGGATGATGAATAATTGACCACCATCATGTACATGGATAACAAGCCAAAATCTGACCACCCACTGACAAACAGTTGTACTTTATGTATAATTACTGTTAACCATAATCACAAATGTGTCCCATCATGAAGCTATTACTAACTGTATTTTACATTTTCCTACATTAAGGGGATTATTTTCTGACATGCATGTTGGAAAATGATTGCCAACATAAACTTGGAATGCTGCTCCATTTATATTTTCCTCTGGTTCACCATTCTAAGGCACACTTTTAAGTAAATCCACTCTCTCTACAACCTAAGATGTGTCTTTACTGGCCTAGTAACTAGATAAATGCAGTAAATCTGGGCTCAAACAAAGAACTGCAATCACTTTTGGATAGATCAGGTGCCCAGATATGATTTTTTGACTTCAATAGGCATCAGAACTAATCTCTTTCAAACCATGTCTTAAGTTATAAACCATAAATCAGATTAAATGAATAGGAAGTAAGAACAATAGAAACACCAACTGCACTTTTTTTTTTAATATTCAAAAGTGAAGGTAGTTCTCCTGCACCTCCACTTAGTATAATATAGAACCTAGAATCAATGGCTGTCACATCTTACATCTCAATTCATTTTCTAGCCTGTTTCGTCGTATTGCTGCCAGTTTCAAAATGATTGCAGACTTGGAGAAAGTCAGCCTCTTTTAATCAAACAAGAACAAAGACCAGAGATAGTAGGAACTGCAAATGCTGGAGAATCTGAGATAACAAGGTGTAGAGCTGGATGAACACAGCAGGCCAAGCAGCATCATAGGAGCAGGAAGGCTGACGTTTCGGGCCTAGACCCTTCATCAGAAAAGAACAAAGACCATACAGCTATCATAACCATGTTAGCTTATCAATGGATTCAAAGCAATATTTGTGCACAGCAATACAACTTTCATATATATAGGTCTCAAAGACATCTGATTACATGTGTCTCCACCAACCAAGTTAATCTGAGTAATTTATATCTGTACATTGTATTAAAAATTGCTCTCAAAATAATGTACTTGAAATGATATTTTCCAACACTAAGCTATAAGGTATGTACCTTCACCTTGAGAAAAGACATGGTAGTATTTTGCATTTTACATGATTATATGTATATACTTATACAGGAACATAGAGCCAAAAACTTCCCATATTTCACAAACAAAAAGAAACTGGATAGGATGCATTTATTTTGACGATTGTGAAACAAAGCTGGGTTTAAACTACACAGAGCAGGTAGGCAGAACATTGATAAACAATACAAAATATGGAGTAAACTTCTAAAGGAATCTAGGAGCAGAAGAACCTGGGTGTATTTGTGTACAGACCATTGAAGGTGACAGGACTTATGGAGAGAGTAGTCAGTGAAGCCTGCAATATCCTCTGTTTTATTAATAGAGGCACAGCATACAAGAGCAAGGAGCTGATGTTGAACTTGCATATGACATTTTTTAGACCTCATCTGGAGTGTACAATTTAGAATTAGAATTAGAACTAGAACTAGAATTAGAATTAGTTCTATTGTCACATCTACTCAAGTACGGGAATAAATGAGTACAGCAAAAAGTATACAAAGCCACCATTTCCGGTGCCATCTTATGTACAAAGATATCTTGGCACAAAATCTTAGGTATACCTTAGAAAAATGAGAAAATAAAGTTAAAAGATAAGCATTACAATTCTTATAAAGCAAATTACAAAGATACCTAGCCATTAAATCTTAGGTATAATTTAGAAAAATGTAAAAAAGGTAAAAGTTCAGCATTACAGTCCTTCTGAAGCAGGAAGTCTGCACTGGGCTACACCTCAAGGCTGAGAATCCAAACTGGGCTTCCTCATAAGTAAGCTTGAGGATGACATGAAGGTTGGCTGGTGGTTGACAGCAAGGAATAAGGGCTTAAGTTACAGGAGGATACAGACTGATTGATCAGAAAGGCAGATCAATGGCAAATGGAATTTAATCCTGAAAATTGTGAGGTGATACACATTGACAGAAATAAGTACTCAATGAAAGACAGGACTTTAGGATCCTCCAAGAAGCAGAGGGATCTAGGGGTGCTTGTCCACAGAATCTTGAAGGCAACCCAACAGGTTAATAGGGTAGTTAAGGGAACATATGAGACATGTGCCTTTATCAGTCATGGAATAGATAACAAGAACAATGAGATTATGTTGGAGCTGTTCAAAACTTTGATTTGATCACAGCTGGAATACCGGGTACAGCTCAGTTCACCGAACTATAGGAAGGATGTGATTGTTCTGCAGGAGTTATGGAACAGGTTCACTAGGATGTTGCTTGGGATGGAGTAGTTTAGCTATGACTTATTTCCTTTGGAACAGAGAAGGCTGAAAGTGGACCTAATTGAAATGTTTAAGATTATGGAGCATGGATAGGATGAATAGAAAGCAAGTTGAGGGATTAGTAACAAGATAAGGCAGCATTTTAAGGTGGACAGTAAGACATTCAGAGGGGATTTGGAGGAAAATATTTTTCATCCAGAGGGTGTTGAAAATCTGGAATGCACTGCCTGGAAGAGGAAATGAGGTAGAAAATCTCAACCTTTAACAAGTACTTGGATGAGCACATGAAATGTCATAACATTCAAGGTTATGGGCCAAATGCCGGAAATTGGGACTCGTGTAGATTTAGAGTAGTTTTCATTGGTGCAGGCTCAAAGGATTGAAAGACCTCTTCTGCACTGTATGATTCTATGAATATGAATGCGAGGGTATCAAATAAGTACGGCTGCAGGACAAAATTCTTAACATTCTGCCCAATAATCGTTAACAAAATGATGACATTTTTTAAACAAAAAGGCCACTGTTTCTTAATGCAATCTTCATTGGAGTGATTTGCAAAAGTAGCAAGGGTAATACAACAAAACCTTTTCCTCAGCAAGTAGTTACAGTCTGAAATGCACTGCCTGGAAATGTGGTGGAGGCACATTCAATGATGTATTCATAAGGGCATCAGGCAATGATTTATATATACAAAAATGTGCAAGGGCATGGGGAAAAAGCAGGAGATTGGCACTGAGCAATGATGTGCATGTCAAGGGCTAGCGCAGGCACAATGGGCCAAATAGCTTCTTTCGGTGTACTCCTTAGTCAATATGAAATTGCGTATTGAGAGGTTACAATCCAGATAAATATGATTTATATAGAATGGCAGGAGCAAATCCCAAATGTTTCCAAAGTCAACAGTCACCCTTTTCAACTTAATGATAAATAGCAAGTATTGTAATACATGCTGATGATTTACAAAATGAAATTGTCTTATAACTCACCACAATCATTCGTAATAGGCTGCCCTCAGAAGACAAAGGTTCAGTGATTACATAACTTGACAACTGGAACAGCATGCAGAAAGCAATGCATTTTCACTGCCCTGTCAATTCTCTAGGAAGTAAAGCTTTTCAGAATTATAAGTAGGCAAATTTTGGCAGCAGATCTTTTTAATGATTTCTTTTTCACAGATACAATAAGATAAGAGCCAAATGAAATGATCAGGCAGCAGAAATCTGTAGCATTCTGGAGAGCCTGATACCATTAGCATCAGGATCATCAGCAGCAATAAATATAATGCTGGATCAAATCTTGTTGGCAGCATCAAAATTTCACCTCGAAGATATGGTCCAGGTCATTCCCGCATATTAGATTTAATTGAGGAGTTCACTTTAGACTCACTTTCACTTTCTCCAGTCTGCAATGTTGTGCTTGTGTTAGTTGATATTCACAGTAACTGCACTGAAAGAAACTACACTCTGAAGTCCTCTCACATGGTCATGCCATATCAATATTCAAATATTCGTGAGCAAACATCTACTGTTTGTTATTACAGAGGTTCAAACAAAGGAAAAAAAACAAATATCTTGAAAAGTGCTCTCAGCAATATTTTTATTGCACATGCCTTTATCACTTTATAGTTTCATGAATGTTGAATAGCACAGAACCTCAAAAGGACTCTGGTCTTCCTCAAACAATGTTATGGAACTGTTAGCATCCCCTTGCATATGCAGCCGGTTCCTTTGTTTAACATGTCATTCAAAGGACAGTGCTCCATCAGTAGTGTACTGGAGTTCAGCCTGGATAACATACTCAAATCCTGGAATGGAAGTTGAACCCCCAACCTCTGACTCAGTGACAAAATTGCTAAAAATGAGCAGTGTTCTCACTTTGCTTGTGCAGCATACTCAGAATATCAATTTATAGTAGTCAGCAGCTGCAGATCACTTTGCTGGAGACATGGCACATGTGCAAGAAAAGTGACAAGGTACTTTTTAACTGGTAAGCTGAACTCAAAATGCAAGGACAGTAGAGGGCAGGTCATTGAATTAGATAGCACTGAGAGCATCCAGGTAGATCATGCAGGGTATACTGTCCCAAGCAGACAGTTGGAGGAATGCCTCAAGATTTAGTGGTAAAAGATAGCCATCAACAAGCAATCTGTATCATCTGCAAAACAATGACTGACAGGCTAAATTAAATATGAATACTGTAGTGCTAATAGTAATACCAGTCTTGCCCTGAATATTTATTTGTCAATCAGACTTTGGAGACCGATCACAATGTTTGTATCCAAAGATTCATTACAGTTATATTGATGCGTTATTATTAAAGTACAACTCCAAATAAGTTAACAATATCAGGACTGGGTGCCACACTTCTCTATGTTGTGGAACAGAGTGCATGGAGTCTCCATATACCCTGGTAGGTCCAGTCAATTTTTTAATGCGGTCATCTGCCCTAGCTCCAAGACCTTCTCAGAAACAAGGTAATTTGCATTTCAGAGGCAGTCATTTGTGCTAAGGCCCCTCTGTGTCTCAGAGCCCAGGAAAGGTGAAAAACTGTTCCACCATAAATACTACAATTCTGAGAGATTCAGCAGTCCATTTCCACTCATTTATGTATGGTTTCAAGAAGCTTGTTTTGTATTTAAATGGAATGGTGATTCACTTGATGGTAAATCTCCAGTCAGTTATCGTATCTTATTATCGACAGCTACTGTGCATATAATATTTGCATATCAGTCAGCGATAGTTAGAACAGATTGAATTTAGAGAAAATACACTTTTATCAGCGTGGGAATCAAGTTCATTTTTAAAACAAGACGTATTAGCATAGATGATAATCTCCTGCCCATCTCTTTCCAAATTCAAACAGGGTCCAATTCCCAACTATCAATAACTCCATATTGATTATTTCATATCTCCAATCCTTTAGAAAGCAATGGCCAATTGTAGGTAATCCTACATTTTACTCGCAATTTACTGAATAAGAAACTTATTGGGGATAAAGCATTGATTGGATAAGGGTTGGTTGAAAGGCAGCAGGTTTCCCAGATATCAATATAATTAGAATGTTAGGGTATACAGCGGGACCATAAAAGGCCACAGCCATAATGCCATTTGAGCCCCTGTGCACAATAAAAAAAATGTAAATGATGGAAGTAAAGGCAGAATGTTATCACCAGAATGAGATGATGCAGGAGGAACTTACATAGCAGCTTCATTTTAACGTAATCAAAGGCTACCATTATTTGAAGTGAAAGGATAGTTATTAGCTCAGTTGCTGGGAAGCACTGAATACCTGTTATAGACAATGCTGGGGTATCACTTTGCCACTCACAGAAACATGTACAATGTCTTTTTCAATGGGGAGGTGATGGCCTAGGGGTACTATCGCTGGGCTGTCAAACCAGTAACCTTGGTACCAGGTTCAAATCCTGCCATGGCAGATGGTGGAATTTGAATTCAATAAAAGTCTGGAATTAAGAGTTTAAAGATGACCATTGTCATTTCAGGAAAAACCCATCTGGTTCACTAATATGTCCTACAGGGAAGGAAAGTGATGTCTGTATCTGGTGTAGCCTACATGTGACTCCAGACCCACAGCAATATGGTTGACTGTTAAATGCCCTCTGGGCAATTAGGGATGGGTAATAAATGCCAGCCTAGCCAGTTCATCCTGTAAATGAATACTAAAAAAAGTCAACATAAGGATTATTATTCATGATCAGAAAAATGGCCCAGATGCATGGAACAATGAAAGTAAGAAGACACTTTATACAGTCTCCTTTGGGTCTTTCAAGTAGTTGTTATTTGTTGCATGCAGCACAAATTTGCTTTACCAATGGCCATGCCAAGTACAAAACCATCACTTTATGCAATTTCAGACAATACTTTTAAATATTGGACAGTAGCAACCTACTTAAATGGCTGCTATAAATCACGTAACTCTTGGCATTTCAGCTACAAACAGCACTAAATCTCAGTGAATGATTAATTAATTATGGACATTCAAAACCATTCAGGGAACTCCAACATCTCTTCATTTAGGAATTAACCAATGCAAAAGACCTTGCCAGCCTGATGTGAATGAAGACCCTTCCCTGAAACCAAAAATCTACCATCAAAGAACAAAAATACTTATTGTCTCAAATTCTCAAAACTATTAACACACAACGCCAGATGTTGGAATCAACAGCACTTTTTTTTGGAACAGAATTTGACATTATAAAAAGGTAACTTAATGAGACAGCCATGGTTTCCTGCTCTGATTAAAATGGAATAGCTACAAACTGTTTGCCATTTGTTTATTTACTTTGTGGTGGAACTATCACTCCAGCGATCAAACGTCAGACCACAAACTAGCTGGAAGTCAATATGTAGCCAAGGTAAATAACAACAATAATTTGCCAGTAGGAGATCTCAACAGGGAGAAGGACGCACCAATCTGTTCCAACTTCAACTTGTTCTGAGCACCAACTTCCTGGCAATTCAACTATGAGTACTCTCACAATCTGCTGTGAACACTTCACTTTACAAGACCTTTATTTCAACTTGCAACTAACCTAAAAACTAACTAATCTGCCTGCCTTCTGGCAAAACACACACTGTAAACTAGAGACAGAGATAATTAGTAGCTGGAAGTACATTACCTTGTAACTTTCAATCTTGCCTGAATTTGGAGGGCTGTCACAGAACAAGAGAATTACAAACATTGCCTTATTTAAAAAAAAGATTGCACAGATAGCAAATACCGATCAATCTGTTTAACTATGGAGGCAGGGATACATCCAGAAACAACTTTTTATGATAGGATTGATAATCACATGGAAAGTTGTGGATTGATTCAGAAGGGTCAGCATGGGTTTGTAAAGGGTTAATTGTGTCCATTTAAACTTGGGGTTTTTTGTAGAGGTAACAGAGACTTCCAAAAGCTGTTGGATACAATGAGTCACAAACAAACTTGAGGAATTTATAGGTCATGAAATAAAAAAGGACAGTAACAACGTGGATACAGAATTGGCTGAGGGATAGGAAACAGTGATGGTTACAAACATAAAATGCTGGAGAGACATAGCAGGTCTGGCAGAATCTGTAAATAGCAATACAGCATTAACGTTGAGTGAGGTATGACTCTTCAACAGAACCTGCTAACTCCCTTCCCAGTCTGCTAACCAATGTTCAATCCATGCCAGTATGTTACCTCAAGTCAATTTTGTATACTAACCTCCTATGTAAAATTTTATCAGGCATTCTAAAAATTCAAATGCATCACACTCACAGATTCCTCCTCATTTGTTCTACTAGTTACATCTTCAAACAAAGAATATGATTATGAAACATGATTTCCCTTTCATTAATCCATGTTGAATTAATGTATTCCCATTGATACGTGCGTATCCTGTTATTACATCCATTTTGACACACAGTGTTCTCCCTCTTACTGACATTAGGCTCAACAGAATGTTTCTCTGTCTGCTTTCTCCATCTGAATTCTCTCATCAAAATTATATTATACCTGCACTAATATTTGTCTACATTATTACAGAGTTACATGCATTCAGACAAAATACCTTAAGATTTATCCTTTTTAACGTGTTTACACATCTTTCTATATACTTTGGCCCAATTTTCTGCTAATCCTGATTTCCTCTGCCTTCCACTTTTGCTTTCTACTTTTCCACCTTCCATTTCTTTCTTTGCTTCCCTCTACTGTGTCTCTCTACTCAGGCTCCCATCCCCTGCCACTCTAATTTAATCTCTCCAAAAACATACTAGTAAATGCTTCTGTGACGATATTGGCCTCAGTCTGCTGAGCTGCAATCTCTCCAGCTCATGTAGGCCCATCTTCAGTAAGCAGGACCAGCTTCACCCCAGCATGACTGCAACCATTATTGTCACTGGTGTATTTGCTACAAAAAGGCTAGAGCTGGGGTGCCACATTGTCAGTTGGGGTCAGTTAGCTCAACAACTGGTTTGCAATGCAGAGTGATGCCAACATCATTGGTTTAATTCCTGCACCAGAGAAGGTTACCTTGAAGGACTCTCCTTTTCAACCTTTCCCCTTACGTGAAGTATGGCAACCCTAATGCTAAAGCACCACCAGTCATTGTCTTTCTGATGAGAGAACAGCCTTATGGTCCGCTGGGACTATGGCAACTTTATCTTTTACAGTGTCAATAATGAAGACACCTTGCAGTGTGATGCCAATGAGACAGGACTTGGAGCAATATTTATGTACCAAGGACAGCCAGTTGAATTTTCATCCAGAGTTAATGCAAACTGAACATTGCAATATTTAGATTGAACAAGTGGCCACTTATTTTCTTTGCTTGTGAACTTCCTAATCTATACCTATATTGAGACAGACAAAGTGACAGTGGAGAGTGACCACAAGCCCCACTTCAAAGCATCTTCCTTAAACTGCTTCTATCTGCTGCAGTGTGCCTGCAACAAATGTTATTTCATTTATAAAGATACTATCTAGACATAACATGCAAATGAAACAGATGTTATTGAGAGTAGCACTCCCTATAGAGAAAGTTGAGGAATATAAGACAGAATGTGAACTTCTTCAGATTCAATGAGAACCAATAGCATGACATGCTCTGGAAGTCACCAACCTAGCAGAGAGATTGAATTTGAAAAAGAGTTTTCTTCAAGTCGAGCAAAGAACACAACAAGAAAAAGCTTTCCAATTGCTGCAGGAAGTAGTGATGAAAGGATGGATTAAAAGCATCAAGGACACATATGGCAATAAGACAGTATTGGGCACACACAGATGTTGTGATAGCCTGAGATGGCATCTTGTTCAAATAAAATGAAACAGATAAATTATTACCCCCAAGGAATTGAAAAAAAAGAGATGCTGAAGTACAACCATACAAGACAACATAATTGATTCTAGGCTGAGGAAGGCAAGAGAAGAGCCCTACTGCCAAGCATCAGCAATGAGATTAAAGCACCACTTCAGTAAATACAGTGTTTGTAATATATACAATGCTAAGTGAACTAAAAAGAGACTTGTGACACTTGACATCAGAGACACACCATGGGTGAAACTTATACTGGACCTCTTCAGTCTTGTAGCAACTGAATATCTTGTCATTATTTACTGCTACTCTGACTGCTATGAATTAGACCGCCTGAAATTAACATGAGATCTAAATGAGACTGTGGAATGCCTGAATGCCTTGTATTTTTTCTGGCATTTCAGATAGAGTGATGAGCAACAACAGCTCAAAACTCATGAGTGAAAAATGTATGTGTTTTGTAATTAATTGAGAAATTCAACCCATTCTGAGAAAGGGTCACTGGGCCCAATAATGTTAACTCTGATTTCTCTTCACAGATGCTGCCAGACTTGCTGAACCTTCCCAGCAACTTCTGTTTTTGTTTCCTGTACACAAGATAATTCTTCAGAGGACTAATGCACCTACTGAAGGCCTGGAAAGTAATGCAGTACAAAGACTAATGTCATGCTGTACTCGAATACTCTTCCAATAATAGAAACACCTGAAGCCAGAAACAGCAACAGAAATGAGTTAACAAAATCAAGGTGAAATGACAGAAAGCTAAACTTCATTTTGATAAAACTGTCAAGTACTTGCCAAGCCTGAGTATTGGTAAGCCAATCAAGGTGCAAACACTTAGCACTCTCAGTTCCATAGGTCCACAGTTGCCAAGCGAAGGAAATAGATCAGTTACCATAGCAACAGTACTCACCACAGGAAGGACATTCCTGCAGAAGGAACATCACCTTCGGAACAAGCTGATTCTAAAGAAACAGCTAAAGGCATTTTTAATACCATTAGGAGGCCTGCACAACTTAAAGATTATGAAGACAGCACATTGTCAGAGACTGACAAAAGTGGAACTAACTAGAGAGAGTTAACACATTACTTTGGTAATGAATTATAATTTTCTTTGTGACCACGCATATCAGTTAACTGGCATAAATGACAGTGCATGCATTTTTTTAAAAAAAAGGGATGTTTGGAGAAATGTAATTGCACCCTTCATGCACTAGTTAGCTTGCCATAGTCACGTGACCACTCCATCTGCTGCAAGTGCATTTTTGTGCAGTTGATGGCAGCGTTTAATACACATCATTTGCAACATTAGTAACATATAGCAGATTAATATGACCAGACTAGCAATCAACTCTTGCTTGAGTTAAATTAATCTCTTGTCCAAAAGAAGGCGTGTGAATTCACTCATGGACACATAGAACTACCTCTTAAATGATAAATACTTAAATACTTTGACAAAAACAAAAAGAAAAATCACTGCTTCCCAGTTTTTGCATTACGATCATGTAGGTTTGCATGCAAAAGTTTACAGAGGATTTTCATTCTTAGGATTGTCATCCAAACTGATGTCAAGTTGAAAGGAATCTTACTCCACTTAGTGTAAATGAACATTTCATCTTCACTGCTGACTAAGAATTCTAGGATTTAGTTTTCGCAACATGAACGACATTCACAGGTAGTATCCTTCAAAAATTGCAAGAGTTGCTTCTACCCAATGGAGAACTGTGGCTATGCACCCACAATTTCTTGAGAATTTGTGCAGCTTGTGAACATCACGCAACAATAGGCAAGCCAGGTTATTGAACTATCTCTACTCTGTTAGGTTGTCTACTTTTATACACAAGAGCTGTAGCTTACTGACCAAAAAAGAACAAATTTGCATGATGCGTATTAAACAATTTGATGCTTTTCTGAACTCCATTACACCAATAAACAATGCAGCTGAAATTCGTCCTTATAAGGGCACTGCAATATGACAATATTTATTTGATTGTCCATCAGACAGCCTATAACGGAGTGCAAAACAAGCAAATCTGCTAACACACACATTGTGCATTTGTCGAAGCTGTATTGTACCTTTGGTCCTTCCAAATTAAGCTGAATTTGGTCAGTTAATATTTATTAAGTTCATTATTGTTATTGAAACAAATCTGGAATAATGTATCATATTTCTTCATAGACTTTTAAAGACATACAGACTTTTAAAGCAGATTTCATTTTTTTTTTCATTTCCATCTAATTGCATACAGGACTTTTTGAGCTGAAGATAGAAATGAAATGAATCAGATTTCAGTCCTAAAAGTTGTAATATGGTATTTGCACTAAAGAAATACTTTTTTGAAGGCTAGGCAAGGGAATTGTAAGATGTGTTCAAACAATCTAGATTTACTAAATAAAAAGGTTAGTTAAAATGTCGGACGTTTCATTACTGTACTCTCAAAATATTTTATATAATAAAATGGTTTTAGGAAGGGATATACAGGGGTCCCTGACTTATTAATGCTCATGGTACAAAATGTGATCCCCATAGGAGTTTAATTTTAAAACTCTGACATATGAACATTTCCTGTACTTACGAACAGCTGTTTTACACTGTACTGCATTATGTTCCAACTTGTGTACAAATCAATCTCCAGAATGGAACCCGTTCACAACCCAGGAACTGTCTGTAAATTTCTCCTATCCTAGAGCTACACCTCACGTGAAACATATGCAAAAGTGTTCTTTCTCAATGTACTTTGTTACTTTATTCAACTGAGTATTTTAGTAATTGGCTTTAGAATTTTACCTTTTCTGTACCTGAACAAAACGGAATGCAGGATGAAAGAAATTTAGCACTGCAGCAAATCTAGTTGCTAGAAGATTAAACAACGTAGGAATAAACAGCTTTAACAATGGCAGCTGAATTCTCTGTTGTAATGTATAAACAAACTGGGGCTGTTGCAGATAACTTGCAATGGATGGAGTGCCACCTGGTGTACTTTCTGCATATTGCTCTAGAATGAGAAATAATGTTGCAATAATATTTATGGGTGCCAGAACTGATTCTTTGTGCCCATGGTTGGGTCGTGATGGTACTTATCTGATCAGGAACAGGCCACACTTCAGGTTTGATCCTGAAGACGTCTGCACACATAAATGCAGGTAAAAGCATGCAATCATTATCACAAAAATTACAGTACCACTGGGATGAAGGTTAAAGATATGGAAGGATATTGGCGCAAATCCTCCTTGCCAAATAACAAGCCAAGCCTGGATATTTTCCACATTTAATTAATATCTGAAGAATTGCGAATGTTGCTGAACATTTGTATTCATCAGCAAACATATTCACATCTGATCTTGTGCTGGAGGAAAGATCATTGATGAAGCAACTATAGCCGCTTGGCCTGTTCCCACATGCAGTAGTGTTTTGTATCTTCACTTGGTTGACACCTCATTTTTAGGTATGCCTGGTGATGCTTCTTACAATTGTACTTTTAGCATGCTCTCCCGCATTCTTCAGGTAGATGCCCTAGCTTGATGGTAATTGGCGTGGCCTGGCCATGAGGTTACAGACTGTAGCTGTAGTAATACAATTCTTCTGCTGCTGCTGCTGGTCCACAGCAGCTCATGGGTTCTTAGATATGGAATAAATCTAGCAACTCAAAACTATGCCATTTGGGACAGTGATACACTGAAGGAACACGAAGGGTATCCTCAATGTGAAAATTTCCATCAAATAAGTGGAGCTGCAGGTCAAAGATCTTAAAATTCAGTCCAATAATCATGAACAAAATGATGAATAATTTTGTTTTGCAAAAAAGTCACTGTTTCATGATGAAATCTGCCATAGCTTTCAAACTAGGGAAGGCAAATCATTCAACCAAGCGAAATGTGACTGGTGAAAATAAACAGCAGTACTGTCATAATGGACACATCTGTCACAAGTAGATTCCTGAAGGTAAGGTCAAGTAGAATTTTCCCTCTTGTTGGTTCGATCACCACCTGCTACAGCATAGTAGCAATGGACTTTAGGACTGGACAGCTCAATCAGTAGTGATGGTATCGAGGCTTGGGTAACTCGATCAGTAGAGATGGTACCAAGCCATTCTTGATAGTGTACATTGAAGTCCCTGCCCCTACAGTATGTTGTGTGCCATTGCCACACTTAGTGCATTCTCCAAGTGGTGTTCAACATGGAGGTGCACTGATTCATCATCTGAGGAGGATGGCAGCCGGTTGTAATCTTCAAGTGACTTCATGGGGTCCAGATCAATGTTGGAGACTCCCAAGGCAACCTGTTCCTGACTGGACTAAATTCTGCCACTACCTCTGGTGGGTCTGTCATGCTGGTGGGACAGGACACATCCAGGGATCGTAATTATATCTTTATCATTCTTCTTGTAGAACGGGTGTTATAGGAATGGAGATGGCTGTCAGAGGCAAGAACAAGGGAGTGACTTTCCTGCTTCATTGCCCCATACCCATGTCTAAATCTGCCTCAGTTTGGAGCAGTGAATCCCCCTCTAACTCAGTTGGGATGGCCAGTTGGGAAACAAACCACCTTTTTCATCTGCCAGGGAAGTAAATGGTTGGAGAGGTGATGGGAGGAGGCTTTTAAATGGCCATTGATTAACCATTTAAGGGCCTTAGTTGTTGGCAAGAAAGGAAATTGCCCATTGACCTTCTTGAACCATTATTTCATTACAGAAGTGTCGGAAGGGGGTGAATGTGTCTCCTGGAGAAAAATGAAACACCCCATTATTTTCCCTTCTCACTGTTATGCATTTGTGTAAGCACAATGGACTGTCATGTTAAGAGTCTGGTCATGTCATAGAATCATACAGCACAGAAATCCTTCGGTCCAACCAGTCCATGTGGATCATAACCCCAACCTAAACTAGTCCCACCTGCCTACTCCTGGTCCTTATCCCTCCAAACCTTTCCTATTTGTGTATTTTTCAAAGTGTTTTTTAAATGTTGCAATTGTACCCATTTCCACAACTTCCTCAGGAAGTACATCCATATGCGAACTACCTGATGTATAAAAAAAGTTTGCCCCTCATCTTTTTTAAATCTCTCTCCTGTCACCTTCATTATGTGTCCCCTGGTCTTGAAATCCCCCATCCTAGGTAAAAGACAACTGCTTTTAACTCTATCTATACCCCTCATTATTTGATAAACTTCTTTAACGTCACTTCTCAACCACCTATGCTGCAGTGAAAAACGTTCTAGCTTACCCAGCCTTTCTTTATAACTCAAACCTTCCATACCCGAGTAATGCTGATATTATCAACCATTTTGGGCAGGCAACAACTTGGTTTAACCTTGCAGTCTGAAGAGTGAACACCTCCTTAATAATTCAATGCACAACAACAAATCTCTGGCTCGGTTATGCTTTTCATGCTCATACCTGCTCAGTCTAGACAAAACAAATGGTGCAGATTTATCATCATAATGCCCCCATGCTAGTTTCCACATTTAGAATGGTAACTGTGGGTGGAATGTTACCGGTGCATGAGATATGTGGCTATGGCAAGTTCAGTGTGAGAAGTTGGATGAGGCCTATCTCAACGTTGGGAACAATTTGCTGCATCTGGAAAGGCTGGGATTCCAGGCAGGATTCTCATTAGGCCGTGGTGAGTTGCCTATTTAGGAGATTGTTGCTTGTTAACTACCTTATTAACTGTTCACTTCGCCTCATTAATTTGAAGCTTCCTATCTTCTCAATCCCACCAAGCAAATCAGATGCCAAGAATTTGCGATATTGATTTCTGAGTGCATACCTGCCACGAACATCTCAAGACACAATACATGGCCATGAGCCACATGCACATTGGCATCCCACATGTGCCAACCTGTAAGAACTCTCATGTCACATCTCCAATCAACTTACAGGGTGCTTCTGCACTTCAGAGATGCCTCTCAGGCTAAGTAACATTGTAATGCTACAAAAACAACACTTCGCAGTCAAGGATAACACAGTGTGGAGCTGGAGGAACACAGCAGGCCAGGCAGCATCAGAGGAGCAGGGTAGTTGACGTTTTGGCTCAGAATGGGGAGAGGGAAGGGAGCTCAGAAATAAATAGAGAGAGGAGGGGTGGGGTTGGGGAAGGTAGGTGGGATGTTGATAGGTGAGTGCAGGTAGGGAGTGATGGGGATTGGTCAGTGAGGTGGGCAGGGTGGATAGGTGGGAGAGAAAATGGAACAGATTGTGTCAGGTCAAGGAGGCAGATATGAAAGGGAGAGTTGGACAAGGGATGAGGCCAGGGGATGGGGAGATTTTAAAACTGGTGAATTCTATGTTCAGACCATCAGGCTGTAAGCTCCTAAGGCGGAATATGAGGTGTTGCTCCTCCAGTTTGTGGGTGGAGGACACTGGAGGAGGCCCAGGATGGACATGCACCCAGGGATTGGGAGGGGGAGTTAAAATGGTTCACGACCAGAAGGTGTTGTCGTTTGTCATGAACAGAGCGCAGGTGCTCTACAAAGCAATCTCCGAGCCTCTGCTTGGTCTCACCGATGTAAAGGAGGCCACATCGGGAGCAACAGATGCAGTGGACCACATTGATGGATGTGCAGGTGAACACGTGTCTGATGTGAAAGGTTTGTTTTGTGCCTTGAATGGAAGTGAGGGGGAGGTGTAGGGGCAGGTGTAGCACTTCCTGCAGTTGCAGGGAACGGTGCCGGGGTTAGTGGGCAGTGTGGAGCGGACAAGGGAGTTGCGGTGAGAGTGGTCCCCACAAAAGGCAGATCCGGGGGGGAGGGAAATATATCTGATTGTGGGGTCAGATTGCAGGTGGCGGAAAATGGTACGTTGAATGCAAAAGTTGGTGGGGTGATATGTGAGGACAAGAGGGATTCAGTCTTTATTCTTGTTAGGGGGAGGGGATATGTGAGCAGAGGTTAGGGGAAATGCAAGAGATGAGGTTGAGGGCATTTTTGATCGCCGGCAGGGGGGATGTTACGGTCCTTGAAATAAGAGGACATCTGGGATGTGTAGGAGTGAAAATCTTGGAACCAGATGCGGTGGAGGCAGAGGAATTGGGAGCTCGGGATCGCATTCTTGCAGGAAGGTGAGAGTGAGAGGAAGTGTAGTCTAGGTATCTGTGAGAGTTGGTGGGTTTGAATTAGATGTCAGTTTCAAGGCAGTCACCAAAGATGGAGACAGAGAGTCCAGGAAGGAGAGGGAGGTATCGGAGGTGGTCCAGGTGAATTTGCACTCAAGGACATGTACCCAACTCAGAGACTAAGACAGACTGCATCTCCAGGCTGTTCACTCGCTGTCATTGCACTCATTCATTTTAAGCCCACCTGGATGCCCAATATTACTACCTTGCCTTGCTCTTTTTGCGCCTTGCCCCGCAGCCAGAGACACAAAGTTTGCAGTACTGCTGGATTGCAAAACTATTTAGCTCAGATACAAAGCCAGGATTCTCACCTGAAACGTTGACTTTCCTGCTCCTCGGATGCTGTCTGACCTGCTGTGCTATTCCATGTTCACATGTATTGACTCTGGCTTCCAGCATCTGCAGTCCTTACCGTCTTCTTGTCACAGTTGCCAGCAATCCTCGACCAAGTCAAAACAGGATCATTTCCACTCAGGCAGTTCCTGGTACAATATGTCAACAGCAGCTTCTGATTCAAGTTTAGGCGCTTGAAGACAGTCTGTCAGGATCATCTCATAAGTGGTGAGGAGCTGAATATTAGCCAGACCAGTTACTCCTCTTGACTCTTTCTACCCCATAGTGCAAGGCAGTAGCATGGGGCGGTAGTAACAAGACTGGGCTAGTAATCCCAAATCTCAAGCTAACGTTCTGCAGACACAGCTTCAAATCCTACAATGGCATATGTCAGTGTAATTAATATCTGGAATAAAAACTAGCCTAATAGTGAAAACCCCTATCTAGTTTCACAGCAGGGAAGGAATTCTGCCATCCTTACCTGGACTAGCCTCCATGTGACTCCAGACACACGGAAATGTGGTTGACTCTTAAGTGCTGTCTGGGCAAAAAATGCTGGCCAAGCCAGTGATGCCCACATGCCATGAACAATTAAAAAATTGTGTGCTGTTTTCCTCTTGGATGACAGAGGCATTTTTTTAAAGGAGATGAAAGTGCGTAGCTCAGCTGTTACTTTTGTTGCAGGTAGGGAGGTGTCCCAAGTTAATGAGTAGACAGCACACAGAGTTAGCAGGGTTACATCATTGGAGATTGGGGTAGGTGATAGAAAGAGAGAGGAAGGTACTGCAGGAGATAATGAGAGTGGTAGCAAATGAGACTTGGTTCGAGGTGACAACAGTAGCAGAGTTAGAATGAGTGAGAAGTCCTGAACGGAAGAGTTTGCCACTTATGCTGGTGGAATGGAGAAGGTTATATATTGTGTCTCTAATATTGGCATTTCTCCAGATTACAGAGTCTGCTTTTCAGCAAATTAATTAAATTTAAATAATAAGACATACCCTTATTTTTCCATTGCTTCTGTAATTTTAGCTCAAAGAAATTTTAGATCCTTGGCAAGGGATCCTTTACATTCATCATTAGCTGTCATGGGGTGGTTGTCATCGATATCTTGATGACTTCTCAAAGTAATGAATAACATTTAATGTAAATACAAAAATGCAGAAAGTGCTGGAGAAATTCAGCAGGTCTGCAGTATCGATGGAGAGAAAAACAGTTAGTGTTTTAAATTCAGCCTGTCGCTTCTTCTGAGCTAAATATAGCATTATCACTTATCTGACAAGCAACTAAATGCTTTTTTGCAAATGCAAGTGGAACAAAATCATTGTCACTTGATCAAATCTGTTATATTTGAGGTTATGTTGGTTAGAACTGACTTCAAGACAACAAAGCAGTCCAGTACTTCATAATAAGACGAAGCATAGTTTCTCGATGATGCGATTTTTAATTAAGCCTTTTCCAAATAGATCACTTAGAAGTTCCATTTACTTTCTATACTATGAGCACTTATCTCTGCAGAAAATTCTCATTGTACTGAAATTATCCGGCACACCCACAGCCCACTGCTTATTAACTTAAAAAGAAACTTCAACTGGCACTGAGCTACAGTGAGAAGATAGTCAACAAAAAAAAATTTAAGACTTTCAGCTAATGAAAAAAATCCAAGTTTGTTGAAGTATATTAATGTCACTTATTATCTTTCGTTATCCATCTGTACAATGAATTTTCTAAGGACCAATCTCATTTGTTTTGCACGAGTTTGTTTATTTCCCTTTTAAACTCTCTGGGCTTTTCCCTGAGGGTGACCCAAATGCTTGCATCACATTTTTCAGCATTTGTGCAGCTAAGACCTTAGTCCATCTACATTAGGAGAACTGTGAGGAGAAAGCTTCTGATTTAAATTTAGGTGCTTGAAGACAGTCTGAATAAAGGTGTCACCAAGCAGGAAATCTCTGTTTTTGTATAGCCAGAAGATCCTAAAATAATTTTGTACATTTCAAATGCAGCACATTTCTCAAATATGTAGCATCATTTTTTTAGTTGGCTAAGTGTGTAAAGGCTTACACAACTCTCACAAGGGGAGGAAAAGAAGATAGAGTTAAGATACAGATTACCAATGGTCCAAAAACAGAAAGGAACAGGCCTTAAGGGCCTCAATAGCCCAATTCTGTCCCATCCTGAGCTTGGGAAAATAAAATACAAGGGCTTTAGTGCACCATTGAATTATTCAATCTATTGATTTTATACACAAAAGGAGGAAGAACATCTCTGATAACAATAGTTTAGCATTTTTAAACCTCTCTTTTAATTTCTGGCAATAATGCATTACAACTTGATATTAGTTTATATAAATCAATGAAAATACTTGCCACTAAAGTTTGAGAAGATTTGTAGCTCGGGTTGTGGATAAGGTTGTAGACATGCTCGTCGAGCCGGTGGGTTTGGTTGCAAACATTTTGTCACCGGCTAGGTAACATCATAAACCGACAACCGCCCCACAACAGCTACTGACGAACGTAAAGGATCCCATATCCAAAACTAGCAAAACCAGTGTAATATACAAAATACCATGCAAGGACTGTGAGAAACACTATATAGGACTAACCAGAAGAAAATTGATTATATGAATACATGAACACCAACTAGCCACCAAGAGACACGACCAATTCTCACTTGTCTCACTACACACAGACAACAAGGGACACAAATTTGACTAGGACAACACATCCATAATTGCACAAGCCAGAGACATGCCAGGGAATTCCTGGAAGCCTGGTATTCCAACCGGAACTCCATCAACAAACACATTGAATTAGACAATGTGTACAAAACACAGAAATAAAACTGGAAGTAATGCCAACCATCCCAGCAAGCCAAGGCATATAAATAACAAACAGGACAGAATGCCGACACTTCACCAGAGGTGCACTGACAATGTTACTTAGCAGGGTGACGAAACGTTTGTAACCAAACCCACTGGCTCAGCGAGCATGTCTACAACCTCATACTTGCCACTGCTTGACACTGTTGGATGAGCCAACAATAGCCTCAAATTACCATCTTTTGTTGCACTTAGGTACATTTCCATCAGCATGTTGAGCTCCTATCTCAGAGCTGTTTGCTAAATCATGCCCACTGAGAATAAACTTTGATATTCCAGATAACACAAGTTACTTGCAGTCTCAGTGCTAAGAATGGAATATGTTTTCCTTGCATTCACTGCCACTATCAAGTATTTACAGTTGAGACGTTTGATCTAATCTTGTACTGTCTCTATCACACTCCAGCAGCACACTCTAACCCCAATCTCAAGAATCTTGTTACTGCACCAGTGCAATAATTTCTGTTATCCGCATCATCCATCTTGTAAAAGTGGGATTGCCAAATTATTGCAAACTCAGTCAAGTTATGAACAATTTTGTGCTCAAAGCTCATATCCGCTGAGAACTGGTTTAAAGTTTTCCAAAGTAAATCAATTAGGATATTTAACAATCAACAAGATGAGACTTCCTTTCACTCACTCCTTGCTGTATACTAGTGTAGGGCTCAGAGGAGAAATTCCATTGCTTTACTTAATCATTGCATCCAGTCGACTTAACTTGGATGAAGCACATCCAGGAAAGTAAAATAGCCATGTCTGAATAGTTCTTAAATGTCAGCTCGAATGATAGAAACAGTTTTCTTGGGACTTTGATTTAATGTGGCAATGGATTTCAGTCATACCTATATCTTGCTGAGTGAAGTTGATTGAAATATAATGCAACACTTATTTTTAATGACAGCAATGTTATGCAAATTTGAGCATTTTTGCTCTTTGAATCAAGTCTAAATTCACAAAATTGATGCTCCGTCCTTAATCCACCAGAGATTATTTTCTGCAGTTTTAAATTCTAATCACTTATCAGTGCTCTATTTTTGCTATAAGATGCAAGGCCTGATTGCTTTTCTTTTTTTCCAGAACTATTTGGCAAAAGAAGGAATTCTTCAAAACTAGCAAGCAACTTGCTGCAGTTCTGAATATATATCACATTTAAGCATGGCAGGACCTAACTCATAAGGGCTAGCTTTGCTGTGTGCCAAAGGATTAAATTTAATGTTAGATACATGCAAAGAGAGATAAAGAAATGTGGACTAAGGTAGTACTTGAAAAACATGCAATTGCTAGAACGTAAGAAATGTGAAACATAAACCAAGGCTTTCACGCTAACCTGAGAAGTGGCAAAGTTGTAACTTCTGGCAATTATAGTTTTGTTAAAGGATAGGACAACGTTCGTAAACCAGTAGGCCTGGGGCTTACTATGCTCATGTAGACATCATAAACTGCATAGAAATATCTCCCATTTGAGACTTGAGATGGCACTTAAAAGTTTGCATGTTGATAAATCAGTTACAGGATACTGCATGTAATTAAATAAATCCAAGTGTAATTGTGTAAATGACACTGGCAATCAACAACTTTGCTAAAAATTACTGCCAACTGATAAACAAATAAGGTAAACTATGAAGTAAGGATTTTGGAAGGATATCATTTTGGAGGTTAGTTGTTTGTGGTGCTTTGGAAATCTCACATTCCCAGTAGCAAGACATGCTCACAGAAGCCATGGGATCAGTCATATAGTACTGCAGTTTTTGTGATCAGGTCAATAACCTGAGGGCATGCATTTAAAATGATTACCAACAAATGTAAAAAATGACAGAATAAGAGCCTCTAGTTTACACAAAGTGTTGCATTTATACTTCCCGGGAGCAAATTGGCAGCCATGCGGTCAGGAGATGTAAAATAGTGTACAATGTATGGATGCCTTTCCTAGCATCAATCCATTGTCTGCAATACCTCCACAAATTTATGTGCAGCTGGAGATATGTCAGGTAGTCCACCTAACTTTTAGCCAGTTAAATATCTTTATTACGTACCTTCTGGTCCTGCTGCAATTTTTTCCACTGAGGATAGAGGAGACAGCAGCATTCAAAGACCACCAGCTCTCGCTCATTAGGTTAATGGCATAAAAGGGGGAAATTTATCCTTCTTTATAGGCCTCTTGGACTCACTGGAGGACCCTCATCACAAAAGCATAACACTTACTTCTCCTTTCAATTCCAACAATGGTTTCCATTGCAACTGCATTGAATCCCAAGTGTGGCCACTGCTCCCAGTGATGCTGCTGGGACCAGCAAGGCATCAGCTATATAAAGTCATACAGTATGAAAACAGACCCTTCGGCCTAACTAGACCATGCCGACCATGTTCCCAAACTAAACTAGTCACACTTGCCTATGTTTAGCACATATCACTCCAAACCTTTCTTATTCATGTACTTATCCAAATGTTTTATAAACATTGTGCCTGTACCTGCATCCATCACTTCCTCAAGCAGTTCATTCCACACACAAACCACTCTGTGTAAAAACATTGCCCCTCATGACCTTTCTCCTGTCACCTTAAAAGTATACCCCTAGTTTTGAACTCCCCCCACACTAGGGAAAAGACCCTTGCTATTCACCTTATCTATACCCCTCATGATTTTATAAACCTCTATGAGGCCACCCCTCAATCTCCTATGCTCCAGTGAGAAAAGTTCCAGCCTATCCAGCTTATTTTTATAACTTAAACCTTCCATTCCTGTCAACATCCTGGTAATTTTTTTTCTGAATCCTCTAAAAATTAATGATATCCTTCCTACAGCAGGGCAACCAGAACTGTACACAGTACTCCAGAAGAGGCCACATCAACATTTTGTACAACCTCAACATGACGTCCCAACTCCTAAATTCAAAGGTCTGAGCAATGAAGGCAAGCGTACTAAAAGCATTCTTAACCAAATTTCAAAGAATTATGTACCTGAACCCCTAGGTATCTCTGTTATACAACACTACCCAGAACCCTACCATTAATTATATAAGTCCTGCCCTTGTTGGGAGGCAACTCTTGGAAGCAGTGCTTCCTTTCCAGAGTGGCATGAAGTCTCCTCCTGAGCTAGTTAATGCCCCTCGAAGCATTAAATGACTGCTGGGCAGCCTGCTAGAGCAGAGTGGGCTCTTCATCAATTTTCTGCTGATGTTTGAATGGAAAAATGCAAAATCCTGCCCAAAAAGTATTGTTTCGACAGCAACCTGAAATCAATGATAGAAGCAAAATCTATAATAATCTATAATAACCTCTAACTGAAGTGAATCAGTGTTCGAAAATGAAAACTTTAAATGAATGAAAAGGATAAGATTAAGGGAATTATCTATATGAATACATCTTTCACCACAACTTTGAGCTGGATGGTCTTCTCCAGTGTTGTAAAAATGTATGATTCTATGATTATTAAAATATTAGTTTCAGTGCGATAAATTAAGTACTGCTGTAAAAAATGTTTAAATCTTGCAACAGATACAACTAACAATTTTGTTAGCAACAAACAGACTTTAGTAGTTTGCATTGCTTGTCACATCCAGTACTAATTTGTAATTTACTCTAATTCAAATATAGTTTATTACATATGCAGCACTTTAATAACAGTGGGAAAATTCTAAAGGGACAAAGCTGTGATCTCTGCCATCAGCCAAGTAACTCAAATTATTCTCTGCATTGCAGTAACTATAGATAAGAATCCCTAATCATCCCACAGGATGTGACCAGAGACTTTTATCTTATCTTAATCATCATTTTATGGCAAGAATAACAATATACTAATTCCTGCCTAAATTAACTAAAGCACTGAATGAAAACAAAGGCCATTTTGCTTCCTGTACTCCCAGCAATAATATAAGCAATTTCCAATACTGACTTCAATGGTACAAGTATTTAACTTAAATTGACTTTGTATGGCAACACTAGGTATTTTGAGGGAATATCAATAAAATACACAGCCACTCAGGTGTAGTCATGACTTGTTTGTTTGATTTTCTTTAATTGGTCAGATTTTTATTTAATCAGATTTTTTTTTCATTACACTTATGCCTGGAAATTTGACCCATAAAAGCTGTAATATTAGTATTTTTACAAAAATGCTTCAGGAAGTATGTACTTTGACTCTTGATTTGACTATGCAATAAAATTTATGCAAACAAAATGCATGTGGCATGATTTTGTGCTGTGAAATATTAATTGAGAGCAGTGTCAGCAGCTGGGAACCCTTCTGTTTCATACTTTGCGCTAGAAGTTAGATTATACTGGGATCACAATTCATAACTTCCTTGTGGCAGTTCTATTAGAGAGCTCCCACTTTGCTCCCTTGATTGTAAATATAGGCCAAGCAGGCACCATAATGCTTGTGGCCTCTTCAAGCTGTTGGCTGCCTTTATACAGAACAGGAGGCTGATCTTTATTGCACCAATAGCACATGATCCAGCCACCTGGGACTTCTTAAAGGCAGCCCCTCTCAAAGGGAGGCTCCCCTGCAATATTTCTGCAATTTGAAACATGGAAAATGAATAAGCAGAACAAAGGGGTGTTCCAGCATCATGGCTGCAGCACAGAAGTGATTAGTGGTGAAAGATGTGAACAAAGAAAGAAAACATCGTTCTGCAGGGACCACGAGTTCTTCTAAAAAGGACCAAGCTCAGAAGGGAGCGGAAGCAGGTAATCACAGGAAGCTAATGATATCAGCTTTGTGTGGATCACCACCTTGATGTGTTTGAAAGATCAGTATCATCCAATGGATGCAATGCAGTCAGGAAATCCTTGCTCATGGTAAAGGCACCCATAGCAGCAAGTTCAAGGTGAGGTGTCAGACAAAGTGTAGTCCAAAAATCCCAGTAAAAGAAGAGCAGATGGATGACAGTGTACCTCAAAAGCTGTAAAAGTGGAATGAGTCTACCACAGCAAAGAGTACCAGTTGTCGTGGCTCAACTTGTCCCAGAAACCTGATCAACTCATCAAGCTTGTGTGATCAAGAGTACTCCCCAACATTAAACAAAGCCTTGTCTGCTTTTGTATTAAGACTTTCCATTGCTTTCTGGCTTCTGCTGACCTGGGAACATTAAGTTAAGCAGTGGGAAATAGAACTGCTGGAATTTAATGCCTTTTTGGAGGGGAGTTTGTGATGGCTGGGAGAGGATTCATTAGGTGGGGTGCTCCACTCCCAAATGAGACTCATATGTGGGTAATTGATACACATTTAAGAGCCTCATGCCATCATCATGGGTAATTAACGAGAAATGAGGAGTCACCATGAGCGAAGCGTGAGGAACAAACTTTGTCATGTTTGCTTGGGAGCTCCTTGTTCAAAAGGCACTCGGTGCCAGCATCAGGAAGGAGAGGTTCACTAATAGCAATCACCCTGGCACTGCTTCTGACCCACAACTCTCACTGTGTAACCTCTCATTCATCCGTGGCCTGGATTCTTTGGTCATCCTCAGCCTTTCCCTGGATGGCTACCATCACTCTTGCTGCCAATATCTTCAACTATCTCTGCTATAATTGGCTAGCAAATCTGAGGGGTGGGTTTTCTCCACCATTCCCGCCCCACCACCACATGCCCCACCTGTGCCCCCACCACCCCCCCCCCACCTCCCCCTCAACTGGCCCCCAGCGTCCATGGTCCTGAATCCTGGGAAGGCCCATTGTTCCACAATGGAGGCAATCCTGGGCTTTTGGCAGCTCTCTACTTGGAGTTGTGTTCCCCATCTCCTCGATTAAATGCCACCGACGGGATCAATAGCTACTTCTATCCCCATTTCATTTTCTGAGCCTTTTCTGAATTTTTGAACAGGGATTCACAAATTGAGAGAACAATAATAACATGACATCGTAAATCTCATTTTCTATCATGGTCACATAATTTATGCTCATCCAAATACATCCCCCATGTGAAATAGGTAACTGGATGTTCAGTGCCACAAAGAATTTGAAGGGGCTTTAGCTGAATCTTTACAGGTGAACTTATAATTTACTTCTGTCACTTTTGATCAAATTTTTTGATTTTGTCAACTGTTTTGTCATTTTTTTATGCCATTTGCCAAGGAGACGTTCATTGTTTTCTTTATTTCTTACAGGGCACCATTACCTTTCCCATTGGAAAATGGAGAACAACTTATAATCGAGAAATGCCATGACTGATACGTCCCTGACACATGGCACCCACCCATCAGTACCTTGGAATATATTTTCAAAGGCTCTCCTACCTGCATTTGACTGAGGAGCATTGCCTAGCTCTGCCAATTGCTTAATCTATCCCACTCACCCCAAACCACAAATTTATTTCTATTCTGCAAACACATAGCTGGCTTCTGTTAGATATATTTGTTAGGTGAACCAAATATCTATGTATTGTTGCCTTAGGCAAAGCATAATTGCTCATGTCTTTCATCATGAACAACCATGAGTAACATCACAATTTTGTAGCATGTCAGAATTCCACCATGTCAAAAACTAATGGGATTTAATTCATGTGGGAATATGTCCCATCAGCACCAACACTCTCTCCATGAGAAGCTCATTTAAATTTGTAATGTAAGTGAATGCTCAATGTGGCAACTTTCTTTTACTTCTGGGAGATTGAACTGATAGTCCATAGCCAGTATAGTCCATACAATTAACGACATAATTGCCTTTTTTCAGGGCACCAACTGAACACTGCAAATGCCAGGTCCAATCATCCAGCAGTGATCATTGGGCATATCATTGGCATTTCCAAGAACGTTCGGCTATCTGGTTTAATCTAGGATAAATGGTGAAATAATTTCAGCTAAGATGTCAAGGATCATGGTGATATTTTATACAGTTCAACAACGTGACTCAATAAAAGGTGCTTATTTAACAAAATTGATTACTGCTCTTTTTTCATCTCTGAAATGAAAATTGGTTGCGTTCTGCAATTGGTAGGCAACTCATTGCTACCAAGTCAAAGACTATCCCACTGTCCTGCCTAATTTCATGCTGTAATAATTCTTTCTCCTGTTAGTTCCCTTTTGAAATTGCATAAAGGATCTAATATTTATAAGTGTAATGGGCACAGGAAAAATCCAGCACATCTGGGGATATGTCTGTGCTGTCAAAGTTAGTGGAATTACCTCATTTTCTTCTCATTCAAGCCTGGCTATAGCCAGATGAAAGGCTGGCTGATTGCCAGGGGGGAAAACCACTGCCAGAAGGCCACAGCTGGATACACTTGGGGACCATCTGCAGTGTGATAGTTGACACACACTTGGAAAAAGCTTTGGGACATTCATTACATTTAGACCTAGATTTCTGGTAAAGCAAGTGGCTTCCAGTAAAGGCTCAGGTGACCAAATTGCATGGGAGATAAAACTAAAATTGCAAAAACATCAACTAGGAATTAATTATTTGGGGAGAATAAATTGAGAATATATTCATTTTCATTTTAGGAGCAATTTGGCTGCATAGCAAGTTCTGTCTCTTTCCAGCAGGGCTGCTTTGAAATTCGGTGTGCTGGCTAACAGAGTTTAACCTTATTTTTAACTGAGGGGTTCCAAACAGCACATTAGATTTTTAGGATAGCCAAACTGAGAAAAGAGAGAGGTTTAGATGCAAGATTCCAGAGTTAATTTTTTTTTTGCTATTTAGTCATGAGATATGGCCTCACTGGTTAGGCCTGTATATATTTCCCAACACTAATTACCCTTGAGAAAGTGATGATGAGCTTCCCTTCTTGGACCACTGCAAGGTGTGGAGACCCCAGAGTGCTGCAAAGAAGGGAGCTCCAGGATTTTAACTCAGCAACATGAAGGAACAGGGATATAGTTCCAAGTCAGGATATTGTGTAGCTTGGAGGGAAAACCACTGGTAGTGGTGTTCATATGTATCTTTTAGTTTGCAGATGATTAGGTTTGAAAGGTGTTGTCTTTGCAGCTTTGGTGAATTGTTGTATTGCGTCTTCTTGATGGTATGTACTGCTGGTAATGTACATTGAGGTTGGAGGGAGTGGATGTTGAGGGTGTTAGATGGGGTGTCAATCAAAGCAGGCTGCTTTGTGCTGGATGGTGTTGAGTTTCTTGACTATTGCTGGAACAGCTGTCATTCAGGCAAGTGGAGAGTACTCCATCACATCCCTAACCTGTGCCTTAAAGATGGTGAACAGACTTTGGGAAGTCAGAAATTAGATTGACACCACAGCATTCCCAGCTGCTGGCCTACTCCAGTTGTTGCAGTGCTTTAATAACTATACCAATTCAGTTTCTGGTCAAGTGCAACCCCAAGATATTGACAGTGGTGGATTGAGCAATGGTAATGATATTGTATGTCAAGAGGGTGGTGGTTGGATTCTCTCTTTTTGGAGATGGTCAATGTCTAGCACTTGTGTGACATAAATGCTGTATGCCATTTCTCCAAGCCTGGATGTTGACCAGGTCTTGCTACATATGGGCACAGACTATTTCAATATCTGAGGAGTCATGAATGCTACTGTACATTGTGCATTCATCATTAAAGATCTACATTTCTGACCTTATCGTGGAGGGAAGATCATTGAAGATGCATTTAAAAATAATTAGGCTTGGATACTACTCTGAGGAATTCATAAAGTGATGTCCTGGGTTGGATGGTGACCTCAAACAATCACAGCCTTCTCCTTATAGCTAGGTTTGACTCCAGACATGGGAAGGGTCACTGAACTTGAAACATTAACTCTGTTTTTCTCTGCACAGATACTGTCAGACTTGTTGAGTTTTTGCAGCAATTTATGTTTTTGAATTGAAAAGCAATTAGACTCGAATCAAATGATACAGCTGTAATGAAGACTGGTGGTAGTTTAGGTGGTAGTCCTGTCTCTTTTTAAGATCAAAAGCTGTTCTCTCACCATAATCATTTTGCTTGGAATTTAATGCACTGCTTAGCATTAACTGTTTCAGACCCAAACATTTTATACACTAGTTATTTGCACTAATTAACCTGACCTTTGCTCTCAAGAACACAAATTCCCTAGTTTCAGCCACATATTGCTCTACATAAGTTAAGAAACAAAGATTGGTATGAGCTGCACAGTCTACAAGCAGCACCAAAAAATAAGCAAAATTCTACAATCCAAATACTTCCTTCTTTTCAAATTAAGGAAGTAAGTGCTATCTGTGAGGAACTAGTGTCACTTCTGCAACATTTCTACACATTAACATTCAGCAATTGTGTGTACTTTTTTTATAGCATCCTTTCATAGAGTTTGACCTTTGCTGAACACCATCTATGAATCTCTTGCAAAAAAAGTGCACGTTTACATCAGATAGGAACAATAGAACAACATGCAAGGACCCTCTGAGCACATATTTCACAGAAATTCATATACTTTCCACTGAAGCTAGACAAATAGACACAAACCTATGCAAAAGCAAAAATGTATTCATGCTGGATATCTGCTGAAATGTTACAGATGTGAAGCAATGTTAGAATTGAATGCTTTCCCCAATATGTGCTTGAGGATGGAAGGCTTTAATAAGTTGAGAAAATGCCAGGTAGGGTCTCACTGCCTTTTTGTCTCTTCTCCTACTGTCTGGACTGGGAAATCACCTGGACAGCCTTCCTGCCTCATTGCCAATCAAGATCCTTAACTGGGCAATTAATATCAACTTCCTATAAGCCCCAGTATTCATCCAGCAATGGGTGGGCACTCACTATGTATAAGTCTGAAATGTATATACTGTTAGGATTTTTTCCTTGCTGCTAGGAGTTGGGGGAAGGTGGTACCTCTCATTGTCAAGTACTCATGTCAAGCAAATGTACAGTCAAACAGCCTCTGATTAGCTGGCACCTCAGGGGCTAGAGCCGATATTTCTGTCTCTGGAGTTCTTGATCCCTTGGCAGATGTACACTACCTAGTTCATTTCCCGAAAGTAAATGATGCAGGCAGTAGAGAATGAAAAGCAGAGTGACATCTCTTGGAATAGTGCCATATTTGGTATTCTGTTTCTTTAGCATTGCTCTGCCATTATACATATGTCTTCTGGCTCTGTTTAGGGGCAATGCCACCTTCAAGTGGGACTTGCGCATCCCCTAAAGGACAGCGTTCGCAAAAGATTTGAGCAAAACTGCTCTGTTCTCTCAATTGCAACAAAAGTTAACTGATTCACTATTATATCAACGTTAATATGCCACAGGGTAACAGCCCTGAATGGAATCATGTCAGAGTGAAAGAAAAATACTTTGGGGACACAATCCAGTTTCTTATTTTCAGTGAAGTATTTTCAGCTCTGATTGAAGACTGAATGTTTCCCATCGGAGATAACGTAAGTAGAGATTGAATGACATAAAAGAACAGAGGATCATGGTGGCCATTTTTGTGTTGGGAACACAAAGTTTCCCCACTGTGTTGGAGGACTTGCTGATTTGGATATGAGCAGGATTAGAGAATGAATTCCTTAATGCCTTGATGCACATCAGGCATCCTTTGTCAATTCCCATGTGGATATGTGTTTCCGCATCAGCCCCCAGAGATGTTGCTTACTAGGTAAGGGAGGTGATCAGCATCTGAGGTTCTGTTTCTCATTGCTGATGATGAGATCCTGTTGCCATCAGCCTTGCCTTTCTTTTCTCACAGCTGAACTTTGACTCTGCTACTTGTCTTACAGTGGCCTGCAAGGCAATGCTGTCTGTGAAATCCAGGTTTGTTCATCAGTGGTGCTGCCGCAAGATAGGTCATCACCTGCCATAGCCTTTCTCATGATGAAATCGATAATCAAGAGGAAAATGATCAGGGGAGAGTGTGCAATCTTGCGGTACTCCTTTGATGATGGTTGCGACTCCACGTGGTCCAAATATTTAGCACCAATAACATGGCCATGAATCTACGACTTAGAGTGATTATTGTGGTACCGACTGAAAAACTATGCAATGAGACATGGATGAGTACAACAAAGATGTGACTTAAGTTGGACATCTTCCACCAGCTTTCCAAATAATGTTTCTAGGCATCAGTTGGAGAGAGAGCATTACCAATGAAAAGGTGCTGCTCAGGACTTGTCAGAGACACCTACCATACATCGTGACAGACAAATGACTGAGTCAGACAGGACATGTTTAACTTCACTGACATATATCCCATCTAAGTGGCAACGGAAACAGACCGCCAAATGAGAAAATAAGACAGGCTGACGAAAGAAAACCTGGCAAAGTACATTTAAGGAGCATCTCCATGAATGGGACCCCACCTGGTTTGGAGCCAAAGAGATTGTAAGGTTTTGCAGCTGGTGTCAGAGACTTGTTGCCGATTGTCCCAGATGGGACCAGTGGACCCAAGTCTCTGTAAGTAAGTCAGGAATGCTTGATAATGGTCAAACATTTCAGTTCAGTACAGAATGACCCTTAGCTTTCACAAAAGTTACCGCCCTCATGAAACATGAATTATTACCGTCAATAAGGTGCAGGGCTGGATGAACACAGCAGGCCAAGCAGCATCATAGGAGCAGAGAGGCTGACGTTTCGGGCCTAGACCCTTCATCAAAAAAGGGGGAGGGGAAGGGGGTTCTGAAATAAATAGGGAGGGAGTGGGAGGCGGAAAGAAGATGGATAGAGGAGAGGATAGGTGGAGAGGAAACAAACAGGTCGAAGAGGGGGGGATGGAGCCAGTAAAGGTGAGTGTAGGTGGGGCGTTAGGGAGGGGATTGGTCAGTCCAGGGAGGACGGACAGGTCAAGGGGGCGGGATGAGGTTAGTCGGTAGGAGATGGAGGTGCGGCTTGAGGTGGGAGGAGGGGATAGGTGCGAGGAAGAACAGGTTAGGGAGGCAGGGACGAGCTGGACTGGTTTTGGGATGCGGTCGGGGGAGGGGAGATTTTGAAACTTGTTACGCTATCTCTATTACCGTCAATATCTTCTGATTTATTGAAGGAATCTCCACTCCCAGCTCAACATCTCAAATAATGGGACAAAAACAAAATATTGTGGTTACTGGAAATTTGAAAACAGAAAATGCCGGAAGCACTCAAGAGGTCAGGCAGCATTTGTGGAGTGAGTGGCAGAATAGAGCAAAGAAACAGGTCTGGCAAGATCAATGATCTGAAATGTCAACTCTGTTTCTCTCTTCACAGTAGATGCTGTGTATTTCCAGCAAATTTTGATTTTGCCTCCACTCAATGTGATTGTGAGAACTCGATGCACAAGGCTTCCAATTATCCAGGAAGGTTGGGTGAGCCACTGGTAGTAGACCCTTACAAAATGAACTTTACACGGCCACAACAGGCAACAGTTTACATTGACTTGCATAACATTGCAGCTTACGTGAGTAGGAAGTTACTTTAGCTTCCCATCAGTGCAAATGGTATCATATAACTTGTGCATAAAATTGGCTGAAGGACATTTAGATAAGGGAGGTGTAAAGGCCTCATCAGAAAGTAGTCTCACATTGCTTGACCATTACAAAGTAAACGTTTGACTTCTGGAAGGCGAAGAATATCTATTCCAAAAGAGTTATAGGATATCATACTTAGAATATTTTAAAGCAAATGAATGCAGACCATACTAGTAAATAATAAAATACTACATTCAATTTTTCATAAATAAAAGTGTGATATATTTGAAAAAATTCAAGGCCTACTTTCCCCCTATGCTGTATTCTCATGCTGTGCCTAATTTGCTGTGAAAGTGTTTTAATTTGCTTCATGCAGGAATACTGTCTTATCAAGCCTGAGAAGACGAGCCACACACTGTGAACCACAAATGACAACTTCTAAACTGGCATCACCATCAAAAAAAAGCATACACTAGTCAGGAACAAAATCCAAGCAATTTTCAGTATGTTCTTCTTAACTCTCTTGTTACCATTTCACAGTTTCCCAACTTTCACTCCTTTTGTGAAATAACAAGAAAATTATAGCTTGCAAAGTATTGTCCTCATTTAGAAAGCTAGTGAAGCATAAACTACATCAATATGTTAAGAAAAGAATAGTAGCAACAATTCAAAAATAGGTCAGTCAACATAGATTACAAAGGATGTTTAGTATTGTATAACATCAAAAAGAAAGGCTAATAAAGTAGTCAAAAATATTTATAAATTTGAGAATTGGGAGGTTTCTAGAATACAAAGGAACACCAAGAAACTAAAAAGTAAAGAGACTAGAATATGAAGGCAATTTAGCAAAAACGTGAGAACCTATAAAATTTTCTATACATATGAGTGAAGAAAACATTCGGCTAAGATAAGTGAGGGTCTATTACAGACTGATTGGGGGAATTTAGAATGGGAAATAGAAAAATGATGGAGAAGCTAAATAATTAGTTTGTGTCTGTTTTCGCCGAAGAAGGAACAAGAACTCTCCCAGAATTAGATATCCAAGTGAAAAAGGATAATAAGGAGTTGAAGGAAATTAACATTAACATTAGTAGGAAGGTTGCCTTGGAGAAACAAGTGGGGCTGAAAGTTGATAAATCCCCAAGACCTGATGAATAACATTCCAGACTGTTGAAGGAGGCGACAATAGAAGTAGTCGATGTGTTAGTGATCATCTTTCAAAATTCTATAAATTCTGGAATGATTCCTATAGATTGTAAATTACTAAATGTCACCCAATTACTAAAGAAGTGAATGGAAAAGAGAAAATAGGGAACAATAGACCCGTCAGCCTTATATCTCTAGAAGGGAAAATGCAAGAATCTCGCACAATAAATGGATACTTGGATAATAATGATCAGAGTGGATATAGTCAACAAGGAGTTGTGAAAGAAAATCATGTCTAATGAGCTTGTTGGACTTTTTTTGAGTAAGTTATGAACAAAATCGGTAAACGAAAGTTGATGGACGATAGATTTTCAGAAGGCTTTTGATGAGGTTTTTCACAGGAAGGAGGTTAAAAATGGGACAGGAGATAAAGATCGGCTAACAGACAGTAAGCAGACAGCAGTCTTAAATAGATAATTCTCATGTTAGCGGGTTGTTTCTAATGAGATACTGCAGTACTTGTATCCCAGCTGTTCACAACATATCAGTGTTTTGGAGTTGGAGATCAATTGCAGTATTTCCAATTTATGAATGAAAATTATGCCAAGTGGATTGTGTATTGTGAGGGTGTAAAAAGGCTTCAGGAAGATTTAGATAGGTTTAGTGAGTGGGAAGGACATGGCAAATGGACTGTTATGTAGAAATATGTTAGGTTACCCACTTTAGTAGGAGGAAAAGATGTGCAATGTATTTTACGAATAGTAAGAATTTAGAACATGTAGATGTACAAAGGAACACAGGAGTCCTTGTCAATAAGTCACTGAAGGTTAACCTGCTGCAAACTAATAGGAAGACTAATGGAATGTTAGCCTTTGTCTCAACAAGCCTTGAGTACAAGAGTAGTGAATTCTTGCTCCAATTATGCAGAATAGTAAAAAGTGAAAGAACTGCGGATGCTGTAAATCAGGAACAAAGACAAAGTTGCTGGAAAAGCTCAGGCAGGTCTGGCAGCATCTGTGAAGGAAAAAAACAGAGGTAACGTTTCGGGTCCGGTTTGTTAGACTGCACCTGGAATACTGTGTGTGGTTTTGGTCTCGTTCCTCAAGCAGGATTTATTGCCAAAGAAGGATGACAAAGTTTCACCAGACTTGTTCCCCAACATGGAAAGATTGTCCTATGAAGAGAGATTGAGAAACTGGGGCTGTGTTCTCTACAGAGCACTTAAAGGGATAGACAAGGTAGATGCAAGTACGATGTTTCCCCTGGTCTGAGAGGTGAGAACCAGGAGTACAATTTAACAAAAGGTGGAACAAAAAGTTGCTGGAAAAGCTCAGCCGGTCTGGCAGCATCTCTGAAGAAAAAATCAGAGTTAACGTTTCGGGATTGGTGACCCTTCCACAGAACTGATGGTGGCTCGGAAAACGTCAGTTTATATGCAGAAAATAGGATGGGGATGGGCACTATACTTTCGGATAGAGCCTAAAGAGAGAGAACAGTTGGACAGACAAAGAAGTTGATAACGAGCAGGCTGGGAGAGTGAATAGTTGTTAATGGGGGCTATTAGTGGCTAACAATAGGTGGTGCGTAATGGCAGGCTATGTGGTAACAAGGCCTGGTGTGTGGGGTAGGGGGCTGAGACATGGGAGAGTTTCAGCCCTAAAATTATTGAACTCAATATTGAGTCCGAAGAGCTACAGGGTTCCCAAATGGAAAATGAGGTATTGTTCTTCCAGCTTGCATTGAGCTTTGCTGGAACACTGCAACAAGCCAGAGACAGGGATGTTGGCCAAGGAGCAGGGTGGTGTGATAAAGTGGCAGGCAACTGGAAACTTAGGGTCATTTTTATGAGCAGAACATAGATGTTCTGTGAAGTGGCCACCCAGTCAACGCTTTATTTCCCCAATGTACAGGAGACCACATTGTGAGCAGGTAATGCAGTAGATTCGTTTCTGGAAGTGCAGGTGAAGTGTTGCTTCACCTGGAAGGTATGTTTGGGCCCTTGGATACTGCGGAGGGAGGAGGTAAATGGGCAGGTGTTGCACCTTTGCCGGTTAAGGGGAAGGTGCCATAGGAGGTGTTGGGGGTGAAGGAAGTGTAGACCAGGGTGTCCCTGAGGAAACGGTCCCTGCAGAAGACAGACAAGGGAGGGGAGGGGAATATGTCGTGGCGGAAATGGCATCTGATGATCTTCTGGATATGGATGCTGGTGGGATAGTAGGTAAGATCAAGGGGAACCCTATTGCTGTTGTGGGAGTGAAGAGAGGGGGTGAGGGCAGAAGTGCGGGAGATGGGTCGGACACAGTTAGGGCCCTGTCGACAACAGTGCTGGGGAATCCTCAATTGAGGAAGAAGGTGGGCATTTTGGAGGCTCCCTTGTCGAAGTTAGCCTCATCTGAACATATATGACAGAGACAGAGGAACTGAGAGAATGGGATGGAGTCTTTACAGGGTGTGAGGATGTATAGTCCGGGTAGCTGTGGGAGTCAGTGGGTTTGTAGTAGATATTAGTGGCCAGTCTATCCATAGAAATGGAAACAGAGATGTCAAGGAAGGGAAGGTAGGAGTCAGAGATCAACCAGGTGAAAGTGAGAGCAGGGCAGGGCTTCCAATGTCCTTTTATTTTGACAATGGTTATTTGGTAGTACTCAGATTGAGGGAACACTTTTGTTGTCCTGATTCATTTTGACTGGTTTGTTAGTTGGTTGACTTCTACTTAGAAGGTACTTTTATTTGAAATGCAGATGTGACTTTGACTGTATAGTATACTAGCACGAGCCCAGCCTGTTACACCTAGCCTCAATTCACAAGCACATCTTCTTCCAGTAGCACACGCAGACCAAGATTAAAGAATATAGAACAGTACAGCATTGTATAGGCCCTTCAGCCCACAATGTTGTGCTGATCTATTATCCTACTCTAAGATCAAACTACCGTGCATATCCTTCATTTTACTATCATCCATGTGCCTATCCAAGAGTCGCTTAATTGTCCCTAATGTATCTGATTCTACTACCACCGCTGGCAGTGCATTCCACGCACCCAACACTCTGTGTAAAGAACCTACCTCTGACATCTCCCCTATACCTTCCTCCAGTCACCTGATAGCCATTTTCGCCCTGGGAAAAAGTTTCTGGCTATCCAATCTACCTCTGCTTCTCATCATCTTGTACACCTCAATCAAGTCACCTCTCATCCTTCTTCATTCCAATGAGAAAAGCCTGAGCTCTCTCAACCTTTCCTCATAAGACCTGACCTCCATTCCAGGCATCATCCTGGTAAATCTCCTCTACACCCCCTCTAAAGCTTCCACATCCTTCCTATAATGAGGCGACCAGAACTGAACACAATATTCCAAGAGATAGTAGGGACTGCAGATGCTGGAGAATCCGAGACAACAAGGTGCAGGGCTGGATGAACACAGCAGGCCAAGCAGCATCATAGGAGCAGAGAGGCTGACGTTTCGGGCCTCGACCCTTCATCAGAAAAGGGGGAGGGGAAGGGGGTTTTTAAATAAATAGGGAGAGAGTGGGAGGCGGATAGAAGAGGGATAGAGGAGAGGATAGGTGGAGAGGAAACAAACAGGTCGAAGAGGCGGGGATGGGGCCAGGAAAGGTGAGTGTAGGTAGGGAGTTAGGAAGGGGATAGGTCAGTCCAGGGAGGACGGACAGGTCAAGGGGGCGGGATGAGGTTGGTCGGTAGGAGATGGAGGTGCGGCTTGAGGTGGGAGGAGGGGATAGGTGGGAGGAAGAACAGGTTAGGGAGGCAGGGACGAGCTGGACTGGTTTTGGGATGCGGTAGGGGGAGGGGAGATTTTGAAACTTGTGAAATCCACATTGATACCATTGGGCTGCAGGGTTCCCAAGCGGAATATGAGTTGCTGTTCCTGCAACCTTCGGGTGGCATCGTTGTGGCACTGCAGGAGGCCCAGGATGGACATGTCGTCTGAGGAATGGGAGGGGGAGTTGAAATGGTTCGCGACTGGGAGGTGCAGTTGTTTGTTGCGAACCGAGCGTAAGTGTTCTGCAAAGCGGTCCCCGAGTCTCCGCTTGGTTTCCCCGATGTAGAGGAAGCCACACCGGGTACAGCGGATGCAGTATACCACATTGGCAGATGTGCAGGTGAACATCTGCTTGATGTGGAAAGTCTTCTTGGGGCCTGGGATGGGGGTGAGGGAGGAGGTATGGGGGCAGGTGTAGCACTTCCTGCGGTTGCAGGGAAAAGTGCCGGGTGTGGTGGAGCTGGAGGGGAGTGTGGAGCGGACAAGGGAGTCACGGAGAGAGTTGTCCCTCCGGAAAGCAGATAAGGGTGGGGAGGGAAAGATGTCTTTGGTGGTGGGGTCGGATTGCAGATGGCGGAAGTGTCGGAGGATGATGCGTTGGATCCGGAGGTTGGTGGGGTGGTACGTGAGGACGAGGGGGATTCTTTTTTGGTTTTTATTGCGTGGACGGGGTGTGAGGGATGAGGTGCGGGAGATGTGGGAGACACGGTTGAGGGCGTTCTCGACCACCGAGGAGGGGAAGTTACGGTCCTTGAAAAACGAGGACAACTGAGATGTACGGGAGTGGAATGCCTCATCCTGGGAGCAGATGCGGCGGAGGCGAAGGAATTGGGAATAGGGGATAGCATTTTTGCAGGAAGGTGGGTGGGAGGAGGAGTATTCTAGGTAGCTGTGGGAGTCGGTGGGCTTGAAATGAATATCGGTTTCTAACCAGAATTTTATAGAGCTGCAGCATAACCTCGCGACTCTTAATCTCAATTCCCCTGCCAATGAAAGCCAACACACCGTATGCCTTCCTTACAACCCCATCAACTTGGGAAGCAACTTAAAGGGATCTAAGAACATGGACCCCAAGATCCCTCTGTCCCTCTACACTGCTAAGCATCCTGCCATTAACCCTATATTCTGCATTCAAATTCGACCTTCCAAAATGAATCACTTCACATTTTTCTGGGTTGAATTCCATCTACCACTTCTTTGCCCAGCTCTGCATCCTGTCGATGTCCCATTGCAACCTACAATAGCCCTCTACCCTATCCACAACTCCACTAACCAAAGATTGCAGTCAGTTTAACATTTTTTATATATTCTTTGAAGGGAAAGGCACAACAAATCTTTGCAAGGGATGGCTTTCTGCAGAAAGAAGAGGAGATATTCAGCCCCTTCATCGCTCTTTCAGCTTTCAGCAATATTTTGCTTTTATTTGACATCTCTCCTCCTTTTTGAAATTTCTCTAACATTCTACAAGTGTGACATTCCATGGGTTCCATACAATGCTCAACAGATAGCATTGAATTTACTGCTACAGTCCTTTTTTAATTTGTCTGTCGCTGTCCTCTTTCGAAAAAAATATATTTTAGAACTAAACGCTAATAAGTGGTCATAGTACTTTGGGTCTGATCCATTGTCATAACAACAGGCACTAGCCATTGAAATTTAAATAGAAAACCCCTTCATCATTCCACAGCCACTCTGCCCTCAGAACTGAAACTGGCAGGGTAAATGAGGGTGCATGGATTTTCATCTGTGAAACAGACGAGATAGGCTGAGAAGAATTTGTTACCATCTCTGCGCAACCATTTTCATCACCTGTAACCATTTTCTGGTCATAAAACCAGCACACAGTGCTCTTGCCAAAATCGAATGGAAAGTGGTTTTAAAAAGTAAATTCAGTTTCCAGCCTACCTTTAAGCTGTTATTACCTTACTACTGCCAGGCCAGGGCAGCACAAGTGTGACCTTAGGCCTAAATACAGCCTAACCAGAGACCCAGGTCATCACTCAAGGATAAAAATGTTAAAAAAAACTTTTCTGAATGTGCCACTGAAAGAATGAAGCCACCTCCTCTTTATTGCACATTAAACCTGCAGGCAGCTAGTGATCACCTCTCGCTCCTCTTCCCAACCTTGGTTTTGTTCACAAACATCAGCAGCCATTCCTGGGAGACTTCTCTTTCCTGAGCACACAACCTTTCTCAGATCAGTCTTTCTTCCATCCCTCCCCTTTCATGTTTAGTAACCCCCAGTGATGATATTCCCTTCACCAGTAGGTATATTAAGTTTGTCAGTCTTTTTAAATATGAGCTGATCCTTATATCCATCAGTATATGCACCTAGTTCATGCTATGGGAGTAGATAAAATTAATAGTCCTTAATTCTTACACTTGTTCTGCACTTGCTATTATGGGAAAGCACATTCTCATGTGGTACTGATAGTGAGACTAATACTTACACTGAATAGGTGTAATTCCTCATTATTTTAATGAACTTTCTCATAAAATTGTATTACAATGAATTTGTGCTTCCAAGGGCTTAAAGGGTTCATAATTTTTTTTAATTACAGAGTATTATTGGAAATGAATTTATTACCAAAACTATTGGAAGCTCATATGCAGCGGGCTAATTTCATTTGTGACATCTAATATATTATAGTAAATTTAAATTATGGCAGATAGTGTCAAAAGTTCAAGTGGAACACGCAAAGAAAACGAGCAATTTGTTACGATGTTCAAAACCCAATTTTTGCCAAAAATAGTGTTTGGGTTTTACCGTATCTACTCATAGGGTTCCATACTGTTCCAAAATATTTTGCTTAAGGATGCCAGGGTATATAGAGTGCTAACATCTCCTGCTCACTGAATAGATTTTGGAGATAAAGCAAAACATTTGTACGATTATGCTTTAATTTTGTATGGACAATATCTTTTCGTCAATTTGATCGACAAAAAATATAGGGGTTAAATTTGATAGCCCTGGAAGGTGGGTGCGGAGATTGAAAAGTGTGATTAACCCATGCCTATTTAGTATCACACAGGCAGCTTGCCAACTTTGTGTTGCTTGCTGATTAATATGTTTACAGTGTGCAGCCAGCATTAACTGCACTGGAAGTGATTGCACTCTTCACAGGGAACCAAAATTGCAAGAGGCCAGCAGAGTTAAGACAAGGCTGCATTTCCTAAAGGGGAGGTTTGTTGTAGCTGGAGTTAGCACAGTAAGCTGTTCTACAAGTGATACTGATGCGTACGGCATTACATTGGAGAGACTGGGTTCCAAACTCTTCACACACTGCATTGGAGATCTTGGTTTAGGAGCTACAAAGAAATGGATGTGTTGTATCCATAGAGGAAAGTAGACCTTGTGGAAATTTACTAAGAAGGCAGTAGAAGCAGATAGTCATTGAGTTGAATATCAGGAGTTGATCTCTGAGGATCTGGTTGCACTGTTGCAAGAAGTTCATGAAGCTAACATGAGTGGTCAAGGTCAGTAAATGCAACTTCAAAAGCAATATCCTACCAACTGTACCACTAGCCTTAGACACTGCTCAGTTCACTCAGACACCTACTAACTATCTTTACCAATATCATTTACCAGTATTATGTGACATTCATATGCTATATTGCATAGTCTCACGTTTCGCACTGCTCACATCTCCATCTCACAGTTTGCACACGCTAGGAGATATTCAATCATGACAGTGTAATCAGCCAAATATAGTTGATGATTAACATCTAACATTCATCCCACTTGAATAGCCTGCCACCCGAATTGAGCAATTTTACGGTAGTGAAGGCATCAAACATGCTGCTCACAGCTGAGGTTCACATAAGGGAATTTTTCCCTGAACACCCCAAATAGATCCCTCCTCCTGCTGAAAATACTGTCTCCACTGCTCTTCCTCCCTTTTCAAGCAGTTTGCCCTGCTATATTTCTGCAAACCATGCTGTATTAGAACATATCTCTGCCTGAGTGCAATGGATTTATGCAGAAACTAAGAGTGCACACAGAAAACGTCCTCCCAGCTGTCACTCCACTCACTGTAGATTTTTAAAACTTAAAATGTTTACAGAAAACACCCTCTTATAGAGTCAAAGCAATGTGTAAATACTTGATAAAACAAAGAGCTATGGATGCAGGACACCTGAAACAAGCAAAAACAGACCTGTTGGAAAAACTCATCAGGTATGGCAGATCTTTTTAAACACACTGTAGCTGTGCTTGATGAAGGGAAAACATTTATGATCTTAAATGACAGTGATAGGTTGAAACTGCAGAGATCCATTCATCAGTTTAATAATGGCAGGGAAGAAGCTAGTCTTGAACCTGTTGGTGTGTATGTTCAAGCTTCTATATCTTCTGCCTGATGGAAGAGGTTGTAGGAGAGCTTTACCGGGGTGAGAGGGGTCTTTAATGATGGTAGCAGCCTTTCCACAGCAGCGAGAAGTGTAAATGGACTCGATGGATGGAAGGTTAGATTCTAGTCGTCTGGGCTGTGCACACCACCTTCTGTAGTTTCTTACTGTCCTGGGCAGAGCAGTTGCCATACTAGGCCATTATGCACCTGGATAGTATGCTTTCTGTGGTGCATCTGTAAGCTGGTGAGGGTCGAATTTGCTAAGCCACCTGAGGGAAAAAAAGAGGTGTTGTCATACCTTCTTAACCATCACATCTACATGGGAAGTCCAGGACAGGTTGTCAGTTATCGTCACTCCTAGGAACTTGACGCCCTCAACCTCCGCTCCGTTGATGTAGATGGGGGGGCGTGTTCTCTTCCTTTCTTTCTAAAGTAAATGATTGGTTCTTTTGCTTTGCCGACATTCAGAGAGAGGTTGTTATCATTGCACCATGACACCAAGCCCTCTATCTCCTTTCTGTATTCTGACTCTTGGTTGTTTGATATCCGTCCAACACAGTGGTGTCATCAACAAACTTGGGAAGTTCCAGTATTGAGGGTTATCGTGGAGGAGATGAAATCTTCACTGATTGCAGTCACATGCTTCTTTCTAGTTTAACAATGGCCAGATGAATTCTCAAGTCTTGGGAAACCTAATAGCCTTAAGGCAGTGAGAGTTGAAGAATGGAAACAGTTCCATGCCAATCTAACACAGATTGTGGTTCAGGAGGTATAGGATTACTTCCAGCCACACCATAAAGTTGTCACCCAATGAGTCAATCACTGCAGTTGAACACATCTTTCAGCCCTCATCTCATCCCCTTCGATGTCTCCAGAGCTCACTCATGTCTCTGAGTTAGAAATCAAAATCGCTGAGTTCTCACCTGTCAATGACCTCCATCCACCCACAAACTCTCCCTTTGTCTATGATCTGTACAGCAGGTCTATCCAGTCAACAAGACTCTACTGTAGCTGCTGCAGCCAGAAAATGGATTTCAAAACCATTCATCACATTAGCTTTAATAAGACCTCAGAAAAACACAGCTTTGTATTTCCCACCTGCTGAAGCATCTCTCATTCCCTCCCTGCTTTCATGTAAATGACAAAGAGAACCTCTCAAACCTGATCAAATCTTAACCCTAACCATTGTGATATACTTCTATCTAATTGCATTGATAAATTATTTGCACTGATTAATTTTTTTACAATTATATTTGTTGTGAATAATTCATGCATATACATGTCCAATGTGCTGACTTGTCAAGGGAGTAGATGTGAATAAAAGGCAGCATAGTCCTAATTTTTAATCCTATCTACTGTTTGCTAGAATTAGCAAAGATACAAATTTCAGCTAAAGGAAAATTAAATTATTTCTATGAAAAATGATTATTTTCCCTTGTCTACAATTCTGACGGAAGATGGTGACATCCACCTGGTTACATCTTCATAAATAGCAGCAATATCAAGGACAACATTTATGTTCTTATTGTGGAAATATGTTCTGTAACAGTGTTCTCCGCCTGCCTTAGGCACATCATAAAATTGACTGGGTCCATTTTTCTCAGTTTCTACAAGTTATTTTCACTGTCACAAGGGAATACAAAATACCTCTGTCTGGGCTATGTAATTTGACTTGTCATGCAAACAGCCTAGCGAGTGTCTAGTTGGGTTTTATCATGATAGCTGGAAGCAAAGAAACAGGAGATGCGTGTAATCCTTGAAGATTAATGCCTCTTCTGGTCTCACCTGACAGGCCACTGCTTGTGTTATAATAATCAGGCCTTTAATACTGGAACATATCATTCACTTCTTCCTGAATAAGAATGGAAATAGTTCTCAGGTGGTATTTTGGCTGCAGTTCATAATCATCAACACAAAGGATTTGATCATAGTTCAAATTGCAACATCTTATGAAACTTAACCCTTGCTGACACTGTTTACCCAGCCCTGTATTACACTACAAATATTTGGGTTATGACCCACAGATATTTCATCTAGAAAGCAGCAAATTTCACAAAAGGAAGAGGTAAAAGAACTTCATATCAAGACTGCAGCCTGATGAACATAAATGTTGTGGCTTCCACTTCATGACTGTAATTTTTCATCTGATTTTACAGAATCTTCAATCCTTTTTTGGCTTTCTTCATTTTGAGGGGCTGATCCTACTAGATCTAAACGTCTAAACAGAGGTGGTCAACATCACGTTTTCTTAACTTAGAATCTCACAGCTTGGGCATTAGCCATTTGGACCATTCAATTTTTAGTGTTCAATTGTTTGGTGATTGATTCTCTGCATCTGTTGACTCTGTTCCAGGAGCTAAAAGTCAAATCTGGGTTTGGTTACCGAGAAACAGAAACCAAACTGAAGCAACAAACAAGAACAAAGAAAATTACAGGACAGGAACAGGCCCTTCAGCCCTCCAAGCCTGCACCGATATGGTGCCCGTCACAACTAAAAAGAGACACTTTAGAAAACACTTCTATATAAAACTTTCCTGTTCAGACAGAGCGGTTCATACTTACATAAAGGCAGAAGCCTACTGGGGTGGGGCAAATTGGGTTGATGACCTTGGTTTCAAACTTGAAGATGCCACCAGAGCACACGTTAATGAGATCGGTGACACTGACTATAACCCTATGTCACCTCATTTATCCGAGCCTTTGTGAAAATTAAGGGAGTCTGCATTTGCTGTGTGCATTGACGCATCAATTCCAACAGTTTTGCAAAATCTGAGGTCATTTGCAACCTATGTTAAACACAAAGACCCAGAAATGACTCAAAGACAACAACATATTTCAGTAAGTTGATTCATCACTGTGGATATCAAATCTTGCCATTCCATAATGCAAAACTGTTGATTTAGGCCATCATAAAGACAGCAAGTTCCGGAGAAACTCAGCAGGTATTCTCATACAGGCCCTCTCTTTGTGCTGGGCCTCCGTCTCTGCCACCAGTTTTTAAACCTCCCTTCTCTCATAGGTCCATTCTTTCCTTTATGGAGCTGCTACCCCAACATTGTCTCATGCTATTTGAAAGAAACAGCTGCCCCTGCTCTCTCCTGCTCTTTATGAAGCTGCAGTCCTCAAAGGTATGGTAATTACATTTGCTGGCAGCACAAACATAAGTCAGAATGTGAGTTGTTGGGTGAACTTAGAGGCTACAAATGGTTATAGATTGGTTACGTAAATGAGCATAGGTCTGGCAAAAGGAGGATAACATTTGAAAATGTGAAACTATGCATTTGGAAGCAAGAAGAGAAAACTGTGCTATCTAAATGGAGAGAAATTTTGGAATTCTGAGATATAAGGGAGTTTAGTTGCTCATTTACATGACACACAAATGGTTGGTGCGCAGGCACCGCAAGTGATGAAGGAAAATTAATAGAATGCTATTGCCTATTTAAAGGGAAATTGAAAGCAAAGGTAGGAGGTTATGCTTCAGCTGTACAGGGTAAGACCACATCTGGAGGATTGTGTACAGTATTCGTTTCCTTATGTAAGAAAGGATGGAAATGTGATGGAGGAGGTTGACTGGAGTAATACCTGGAATGGGCAGGCTGCTTTATGAGGAAATGTTGGACCAGCTACGCTCTTATCTATTGCAGTTTAGAAAGGAAGACGTGACTGTGATAGAAGCAAATGAGATCCCAAAGGATCACGGACAGGCTGTGAGTGCAGGGGACATTTCCTCTTGTGGGAGAATATAGAATCAGAGGTCACCACTTAAAAATAAAGAATTTCTCATTTGCGATATAGATGAGAAGATAATTCTTCACAGAGCTTTGAGGGTCTTTGTAACTCACTTTCGAAAAAGGCAATAAAAACAAACTCAATGTGCATTGTGAATGGGAGCTCCTGGCAGCCAGCATTTGATCTGATGCATGGTTGACCTTTAGAACTGGCACCAGTGGCTGGAATCTCAGGAGACCCTGGCAATGATGTGCACTTCTACCATTGCTGAGCAGAATGGTATGGTGCATGGTTGGTGCTCCATAGAAGTATGGTGCATATATAATAAGGCAAGCTGTAGTGAATAACATGAGAAAATTCATTAGGGTTCACAGGGAGATAAATCTGCCATGAAACGCCCCAAAATTGGCACTTAGCTGATTTGAATTTATAAGTTTTTTTGACAGGTAGGCATTGGCATTTGGAATAAATGCAACATATGGAAGGCTCAGGGAAATTTTCTTGGAAAACTTTAAAAAGTTACAATCTTTCATTCATAGAGCCCATTCTTGAAGACCACAGAGTTGCAACTGCGAGACAAACAGCAGAAATAGCTGTTAATTATAAACTAATCCAATAAACTAAACCCTTTTTTCTATCTCCTTCATAAACGGAAGGGGTGTAGAGAGGGGGGGGGGAGTGAAAGGATGGAAAGCAGCCAGAATAAAAAAAAGCAGAGCAGAGCATGACTCAAGATCCCTTCTTCAAATCAGAAAGGAATGTTCTGTTAGTGGAGGTGAAAATTGAGGGCCTAAGTGTTTCCATTCTGATAAAGTGGGATATTTTCATTCAGAAAGTTAGATCTTATTGGAGTTCATAAGCATGAGGCTGAAAAAGGAACTCAAAAAGAAAATACCACAGATCAAACTGTCAAGTCAAAGACTGGAATCAAACATTGCTGTGAGTGCAGGAGAGGTGATTAGGCCAGATGAGAAATAAAAATGGTCTTTTTTTTGTCAAAAGGAAAGATAACCCCATTTTCTTCAAATGATGCAACTAAACCCATAACTATATTAAGAGACACAGAAGCTGCTCAAACTCTTTTGCTAGATTAGAAACAAGTTCTCTCTTCAGAGCATGTAATGAAACCCAGTGTTAATAAACAGGATAAGTGGAGAGCATATCTCACTACTGACCATTACAAGATAATTTAAAATGCTGATTGATGCTAATGACATCACTGGGAGTAGATGCAGTCTCCTTGTTAAGATGATAAATTATGAACAGAGAAGCCAGTGGTGTACTTTTCTAAGAAAAGAAAACAATATCAGGAGAGGTATTCCACTTTGGAGAAGAAGTCTTTCAGATTATTATTAGCTATTTAATATTTTGAAGTCTATGACCTTTACGGTTGCAAAGAAATTCTAATGCATACTGAAGTTACAACATAAGGACAGTCAGCCAAACCAAATTAGTTTCACTATCCTTGTCCTCATTACACAGTCAAATTAAAACATTCAATGGCCCTCAAAATCGACCCCAACAGTTCCTAACTATGCTTTTTGAATAGCCAATACCAGAATTTCTGAATAACCAGGTTTACAGCTTAAATGAAAAGATCTAACAATTTATTAAGAATACAGTGGCAGCATAGTTGGAAAATCATAACCTAATCAAGAAAAGTCGGCATAGCTTCATGAAAGAGAAATTGTGTCTGACTAATTTACTAGAATTTTTTCACTAAGTCTCAACCAAAGTGGATAGAGATGAACCAGTAGATGCATTGTATTTGGATTTCCAGAAGGCATTCAACAAGATAACTCAGAAAAGGTTAATTCATATGATCAGGGCCCACAGTGTCAGAGGTAGCATATTGTCAAGGCTAGAGAATTGGCTAATGGACCAGAAACAGCAAATGGGAATAAGAGAGAACAAAAATACAGAATATCATATAAACGAAGAAAATTTTCAGAAAAATCAACACAAAAAAGGGACTTGGCAGTACTTGTATATAAAACGCACTTTGTACTTTGTATACTGAGGCTGATATCCTATCACCAAGTCACCCTTTATTTACTTGTGCACAGTACACTGGCTGTGGCCAGCCAGCTAGGAGTCAGTCCCCTGAACTGAGGAGATTCTGAGTTATTCTGGTCAGCCAGGACTTTACTGATTGGCCCAAGCTAATAGCTCCAATCAAGGATCTCGTAGTCAACAAGATCTACCAATCACTATGTCCCTCCCCGCTAAGTCCGGGGATGTAGGCTTGGTCTTTCCCTTGTAGCTTTTCCTGCTTTCACCCCAGGTCCAGTTCCTCTAATTCGGACTCTGACATGGGCAGTGTGTACGAGACCATAGCCCATCAACTGCGTCCGGAGCCTCTCAGGAGAGTTTCCTCCTCTTGTTCCGGTGGTAACTGTAACGAGGCTGCATCCATCTTGGACCTTGAGGTTTCCTCGACACTAGATGCCTTCTGGCTGTTCTGAGGGGCCAGGTATGCTTTATTCCTGCCCAGTTTGAGAGGTAACAGCTTTCAGGTGATCCAGATGTTTGTTCAGGACTGTATCACCCACCCAAACTTTGTAAATCACGGGACCTGACCATGTGTCAACCTTGTCTGGTAGCCAAAAAGGGCCATTTCCATGGTTCTGGCCCCAAACTTCATCCCCTGGATCAGCATTTGTGTTCCTGCTGCCATTTCACCCTCCCCTCCAGGTCTGGCAATATCAGGTTTAACCTGGTGCGGAGTCTTCTCCCCATCAGCAACTGTACTGGAGCTATTCATGTTGTCGCATGTTGGGTGTTCCTATAAACATCAAGGAATCAGAACCATTTGGTATTAAGTGATGCTGTAGGCTGCTTCTTTAAACCTGCCTTTGACTTTTGGATCACTCTTTCCACCAGCACCATTGGACGATGGATGGTATGGAGCTGTCCTTATGTGCCAAATGCCATTTGACTTTAGGAAACGTTTGAATGCCCTGATGGTAAATGATGTCCCATTGTCTGTGACTAATACTTCCAGGAGTCTGTGTATCACAAACAGTGCTCGCAGCTTCTCAATCTTTATCCTTGAGTTTGCCAAACAAACTTTATGCATGTCCAACCACTTTGAATGAGTGTCCACAAGGTCCAGGAACATTAAGCCTATGAAAGGACTGGCATAGTCTACAAGCGACCAAGTCCAGAGCTTACCCAGCCATTCCCACGAATGTGGAGACACTGCTGGTGGCAATTTTTGTTCTTGTTGGCACTCTGGGCACAGCCCCACCAACACAGATATGTCAGCATCTGACCCTGGCCACCAGACATAGCTTCTTGCTAACATCTTCATCTTGAAAACTCCTGGACAACCCTGGTGGAGTTCAGCCAGTATCTGGCAGTGACCTTTACTCGGACAATCACCCATGCTCCCCACAGTAATGTGCTGTCCTCTATGGTGATTGGATCTCACCGGATGCGGAGAGGTTTCAATCTTGGTTGCGATGGCCCTTCTGTTTCCCCCATTGCTACCAGCTGTTTCAGTTTCATTAGGACAGGATCCTTTTGTGGTCAGAGTCAGATATTGTCAGTGGTGACTGGAAGGAAGTCCAGAAAGTTTAAAATCAAAACAGACTCTTCTAGGGGAGGTACCGTTGGTGGAATATCTGCCAGTTGGAGGCAGCTCGAGCCATCTGCATTAGCCACTTGGCTTCTTGGATGGTGTTCTAACTTGTACTTGTGTGTGCTGAGAATACGGGCCCAATGCTGAATTCTACCGGAAGCTATGGGCGGCTTCACCTTGTCTTCCTTCAGTAGCCGTCACAGAGCTTTGTGATCTGTTACTATGACAAATTCCCATCTGTAAAGGTACTGGTGGCACTTCCTCACACCAACGATGACCACCAAACCTTCCTTCTCTATCTGGGCATATTTGTGTTTGGCCTCAGCCGAAGTATACACTATCAGGCATTCCTTTCCATTGGGCCACCAGTGAGCCAGCACTATCCTGATACCAAAGGGGGAGGCATTGCATGTCAGCACTACCTCTCGCTTTGAATCGTAGTGGGCCAACACCATAGATGATAATAGCTGCTTTTTCTCTACCCTATAGGCTACTTATTAGCTACACAACCATTTTCAAGGCTGACCCTTTCTCAATAGCAGGTGTAAAGGTGCATGGAGGCCAGGCTATGTATGAATTTTCCGTAATGACTCACTAACCCAAGGAAAGGCCTAAGCTCCGGTACAGATGTGGGAGCAGGGGCTTGTTTGATCCCCCTCACTTTATCTTCCAACAGGTGTAACCCGGTTTTGTCAATTTTGTAACCCAAATAAGTCACTTGGGGCACCTGGAACACACATATGCCCGACTGGGAGGAACATTTAAGCACTGTGTCCAAGTTCTCCAAGTGCTTTGTATTGGTCTTCCCTGTTATTAGTACGTCATGCTGATAAATGGCAAACTGGAGCAGCCCTCATAAATGTTCTCCATGGTCGGCTGGAAAAGGGTGCAGGCTGATGATACCCCAAATGGCAGTCTTCTCTATTGATATAAACCCTCATGGGTATTAATTGTAGCTTACGTCTGGGACTCAGCATCCAGTTGCAATTGCAGGTAGGTGCGGCACATGTCCAGCTTCGTAAAGGACAGCACCCCCCACCGTCAACTTTGTGTACAAATCCTCTATGCGAGGGATCGGGTATTTATCCAGCTGTGAGAAATGGTTTACCAATTGCTTTAAATCCCCACAAAAGTGAACTGAGCCATCAGGCTTCACAATTGGTACGATCGGTGCTGCCCATTCTGTAAACTGCATTGGTTTGGTGATTCCTCTGGAGGCTCTCCAGCCTCCTGATTTTTGCCTCTACTTAATAGCACTGGGTGGGCCTTACAAAATCTCAGAATTGTTTACTGCTCAATATATAAAGTGGCTTTGGCCCCTTTGATAGTCCCAAGCCATTACTGAAAAACACCTGGGTATTTCACTAGGTCTACACTGAGGCAGTCATTTTCTAATCGAATAGCGCTGAGCCAAACCAGGTGAATCTTTCTCAACCAATTCTGCCCCAGTAGGCCTGGGCCCGAGCCTTTTATTACAATTAGTGATAACTGCACTAACTGCTTCTCATAGGAGACCGGAACTGAAGACATACCCTTAATCTGCAATGGTTCCCCAATGTATGTATCATCTCAGTCAAACTGAGATCTTGCGAAAACCTAAGAGTTGGTGCCCCGAACAAATCTTGTTAAAAACAGATTCTGCAACACAGTTGCAGCTGTGCCAGTGTCATCTTTCAGAGAACTGGATGACCATTTAAGCAAACATTAATTTTAATCAGTTCTGATTTGGATGTTGTTAAGTAATTTAATTGTTCCAACCCACATGTAGGGGGACTTTCCAGAGCGTGCACTCTCCTGTGTACCGGCCTATGAGTTTTTTTATTCAAGTCAGGCCTTGTAGGAGTCCTTCACTGTCTTGAGTCCGCACACCGGCAGCAAATACAATGGCTTGCCAGGCCAGATCCTGAAGACCTTTTAAGCCACTTGACCGAGGTTTGACTTTGTTGTGGGGTTCTGTTCTGGCTGGCCTAGGGTCCATCTACTCAGGATACACCTTGTGTGAGGCTCTGCGATTACTTACACTCATGTGGTATTCCCCAAGCTCAGTCGGCAATATGAGGTACTCTACTTCCATTGGGGTGCCCTGTTGCTCCCATACTCCACTTACTGGATTTTCTAATGAAAAGCCAGTCGTAGTACCTGTTTGAAGTCCAGCTGGGCTTCAGCTAGTAGATGCTTTTGCATAATTATGTCATTAATCCCACGTACCAAATTGTCTCTCAGCATCTCATGCAGGGTTAACCCAAAATCACATGCCTCTGCCTATCATATCAACCTTGTCAAAAATCCTGATGCAGACTCCTCCAGTTCTCTAACAGCCAAATAAAATCGATATCATTTCAGAATTAGAGGAGATTTGGGATTGTAATATTCCTTAACCAAGTCTGTCAACGTTTTGAAGTTTTAGTGTCTGGTGTCTCTGGCAAAGTCAAGCCCCTTATAACCAAAAATGCTGTAGGTCCGCAAGCAATCAGAAGAATTACTCGTTGCTTTTCATCTACCCCAATGCCATTTGCCCAGAAAAAATGTTTCATTCTTTCCACACATCAAGCCCAGTCTTCAACAGCAGGATCAAATGTGTTAAGTTTCCCAAATAAAAGCATGACGTCAGAAATGCTTACCCCAACTCCAAGATGACTGTTGTAAGTGAATGTCCTTTAGGCACATACTATCCCACTCTCATTATCACTGAAGTAACTGCACAGAGGCTGATATCCTGTCACCAAGTCACCTTTTATTTACTTGTACACAGTAAACTGGCTGTAGTTAGCCAGCTCAGAGTCAGTCCCCTGAACTGAGGAGATTCTAAATCCTGTGGTTATGTTGTCCAGCCAGGGCTTTCCTTACTGGCCCAGGTTAACAACCCTAATCAAGGTTCTTGTAATCAACAAGATCCATCTGGTTCCAATCACTATATATACAAAGCTAGCATATTGGTGCAGCAGGTAATTAGGAAGGTTAACAGAATACCGGTTTTTATTTCAAGGGAGTTGGAATATACGAGTAGGGAAGTCTTACTGAAACTGTACAAAGTGCTGGTGAGACCACATCTGAAGTACTTTCAGCAGTTTTGGTCCTCTTATATAAGGAAGGATATCATTTCATTGGAAGCAGTTCAGAGAAGGTCACTAAGATGATCCCAAGAGTGTAGGGATTGTCTATTGAGCATAGGATAAACAGGTTGGGGCTCTACTCACTCGCGTCAAGAAGAATGACAGATCTTAGTAAACATATAGCATTCATAAAGGGCTTGACATGGTAAATGCTGGGAGGATATTTCTCCTCATGGGAGAGTCTAGGTCCAAAGGGCATTGTCTCAGAATAAAGAGGTGCCTATTTAATACTGGGATAAGAATGAATTTCTTCTCTCAAAGAGTTGTGGGTCTTTGGAATTCCTTGGCACAGAGAGCTGTGGGGACAGAGTCCTTGTATATATTTAAGGCTGAGATAGGTTCTTGTTCAGTCGGAGAATCAAGAGCTATGGGGTAAAGGCAGGAAAGTGGGCATTAAGAATGTTGGATCAGACATGATCCGATTTAATGGTGGAGCAGTGTCGAGGGGCCAAACAGCCTACTCCAGTTCCTATTTCTTACAGCCTCTCACAAAGATTGGCAGGCAGACAAACAGAAAGACACAGGTAAGAGATAAATCAAGAGGAAAAAGAATAAATGAGATGTAACCGGCCAGTTCACTTAAGCAGAGTCCACAATCCATAACATCACAGGCACACGTAATTATATTGTGCTTGGTTTTTGAAGACAACAATGCATGCAATTAGTTTCCAGTAGACTCCAATGAATAATCACCTAGTACTTATAGCTAAGATTCTATTCTCTGAACTTTCAATAAGTCAATAATTGGAGGACAACCAAGGAGCAATCAAACCTCAATCATGTAGTTTTCATAGGCACAATCTTTCTTGCCTAAACACAGTTCAAAAACCAGTTCAAATTCCAGTTTCTCTTTGTTACACTAGATGTCTCCCTGTGAGGCCGCAGTTAACATTCAACATCTGCCATCTGTTTGAGCATTTGACTTCTCTGGAATACAAACGCCTATTGAGAATGAACCTGCAATTAACTTACAGGTCTGGCTTCATAAATGAATATCAGTTTGTTTGATCTTGTTTCTCAAACAAGCTGCTGCTCACAGTCCAAAAGTCACCTTCCACTCTGGAAAAAGTCGTGTCGTAGTCAACACATTATCTAGAATGTGATTATGCTGGAATAGTTTAACAATTTGGGAGAAAGATTATAAGAAATTGTTTAATTTCTGAATGAAGAATAAGTGAGGATGAAATAATGTAATTTTCTTCTGAGATAGTATACGTGTTATATTTATCTGGAGATGAAATGTATTTAAAACAGCATTTCAATTCTTTAAGAGTGACAGCTTGTATGAAACAACATATTTTTCTTTTTTGGTCTATATTTGGAGTGGAAGTTGAACTGCTATATAGCTGAAATACAAGGAGAGTTTTGCAGCTTGGAAAAATCAAGTGGTGCACATTTTTAGCTGTGCAAGATAATATTGCTTGAGGTAGTTACATTGAGCAAGAGTGGAACTCAAGAGTCTATGAGTTAAAGTTTCCCAATGACAGCCCTCCAATTGGTTGAGCTGCAGTTGGTTACAAAGCCAGGCAGCCAAGGGGAACTAGAGCCTGCCAAGTGAACGCATCTGTTTTCCACTATCTCTCCCTCCTATGTCCATCACATCAATTACTGAAGTGAGAAAGATGATCACTTTACAGTTAACAGTACTATTAGTGCTAAAAATCAAAGGAGCTATGAGGGACATTTGTCATCTGGACTTCAGACCTTCAAAATTTTATTGCCTATCTATATCCTATTTTTCTACCCATAATATGTGTCAAATCATCTGTCTTTCACTTATCTTAATAGTAAATGAGTTTGTGTAGTATTTGGTACTGTAAATTGTTGTAGTTTAATTCAAATAACAGGAGATTAGGAGACTTCCTTTTCACTTTTGGTAATGAATTCTTACCATTCATTAAAGAAAAGTATGTCATAATAAAGAAATAACAAGGTGTAGCAGGCCAAGCAGCATCAGAGGAGCAGGAAAGCTGACGTTTCGGGTCTAGACCTTTCAATAAAGAGTTATTTTGTGTTAATGACAAAGCCTGATGAGTATATTTGCTTTTGTCCTGCAGTCAGTCAAGCAAATTAGTCATTTTGTTGGTTTAGTAGGGATTTTATACATTTTGTGAAAGCTTGTGGTTATTGGTGCGCTCTTTCCTGTAAAGGTGTGACATTAGCTATCTGTGTTTTGATGAAGAGAGGACTAGTTGTTCCTTTTACGACTGCCACCTGTAGCCCTTGGTATAGCTTATTGAATTTCTCTTGCAGCCTTTTCATGATCATGATGTCCTTTTTAATGTTAACAACCAAAATACATTTTGCTCATATACTTCATAGAAAACTTTCATTATCATGCTCTCAGAAGCGAATAAAAGTTGCTCAAGCATGATCTCCCACATCTAATGCTGAGTATCAACTTGAAAATCACTGCAGTTGATGATAAGATTAATAACGTACAATTCAAGAGTTGACCAAAAGTGGATGCAAACAAATGTTTGATCAATAATTATTGTAATTAGTTAGCCATTATGCAACCCATTCAACCTTGTTAGAATTTTGGCTGAATTAAGTGATATCATAAAAATATTAATTGAATTAGCATTTTTAACATCTTCAAAATTTCTAAGCTGGAAATCTTCATAACTCTATCTCTGTTACAGCTCCTAAAATTCAAAGGATTTGAAAAAAGATAATTCATTGCTGGAGGAGTTAGCGGTTAAAGTAAGACTATCATGTTCTGGATTACAATGAATGTGACATGGTTTCATGTTTTCACAAAGAGATGAGAAAGTGTCTCGCAATCTAACTTTCAAAGTTATTTTTATTTTAAAAAGTCAGCTCATCCAACAGTACAAGCAACAATGTAAAACTGTTCAGTACAATCAACCAACTAAGATATAAAGGGCTGGAGTACATTGAAAGTAAGGAAATGTTGTTGCAATTGTGCAAGGCATTGGTGAGACTGAATCTGAAGTACTACGTACAGTTTTGGTCCTCTTATTTGAGAAAGGATGTAATATCATTGGAGGCAGTTCAGAGAATGTTCACTAGATTAACTCCAGTGATGAAAGGCTTGTTTTATGAGATTCAGCAGTTCAGGTCTATGTCCGCCAGTGTTTAGAAGAATGAGAGGAGATTGAATTGAGGTATAAAAGATATTAACAGGGATTAACAAAGTAGACATAAAGTGCTTGTTTCACCTTGTGAAGCAATCTGGAATGAGAGGTCATTGTTTTAGGCAAAGGCGTGGCAGATTTAAAACTGAGATGAGAAAGAATCACCTCTGTCAAAGGGTCATTAATCTGTGGAATTCACCGACCAGAGTGTGGTGAATGCTAAGACATTGATCACATTTAAGCAAACATTGTATTAAATGGCGGAGAAGGTTTGTGGGATTTAATTGCCTTCCCTTGCTCTTCATTCTTCTGTTGTCATGTTCTTATTGACTGGATCTCAAAATATTTGTTTGCTGCTAGTTCTTGTACATACTGGCCAAAAGGTAACAGGGAGAATGCCAAGGGGACGATATTAATTGCACTCACTTGGCAATTTTCCGCAGTTATGATCTGGTCCCATTTTAATTGTCAGTTTTTTTTTTCATTTTGCATATATTATGAAATTCTGCCTTGAGGTTAATGAGATGACAGGTAATAGTCCACTAAAAGTAATCAGTTGCTCAGTAAAATCTAAGCCTTAACCAAATATACGTTTGCCACTAAAACCTGGCAGTCTGAGCAATTTAACAAGCAATAGATCAGGTCAAGGTTCCAAAAGTCCTGTCACTTCAATTCATAAATGCTTGTGGGTGATTAAAAAACAGTGACTCTACAAGCACCTCTTTTTCCTCAATAATGATGAAGCACAGTTGTGAGTGCAAGACAACGCATTCATCTCCAGCCAGAAGCGCTGATTAGATGATTCATCTCTCCGTCTTCCTCACTCCCCCAGCATCACAGGAACCAATCTTCAGTCAATTTAATTCACCTAAATGGTATAAGTGGAGAGAGACATGTAGTGTTAGTTCACTGGACTAGTAATCCAGAAACGCAAACCAATGTTCTAACAAACATGGGTTTGAATCTCACCACAGGAGATGGTGAAATTCGAATTCAATAAAGTCTGAAATTAAAACTAATCTAATAGTGTGCCTTGTTGTCTCGGATTCTCCAGCATCTGCAGTTCCTACTATCTCATGTGCATATAATGATTGCTGTAAAAAAACCCATCTGGTTTACTGATGTCATTTAGAGAAGGAAATCTGGTCTACAAATGCCTCCAGACCCACAGCAATGTGGTTGACTCTTAACAGCCATTTGAGCAGTTAAGGGCGGACAATAAAGCTAGCACAGCCAGTGAGACCCACATCCCATGAAAGAATAAAAAGAACTTGCTTTTTAATAGTACAGCAATTCCTTCCCCAGCCCTTTGTTGTAAAACAATCCTTTTCCCATTTTAGTCCGCAATCAAAAAACAAAGTAAAATAGAAAGTTACACTTTACAACCTCAGAGCCATCAATACTGATTTTGCTTATAGAGTAGAGTAGAGTAGTACAGCACAGAAACAGGTCCTTCGGCCCAAATTGGTCCATGCTGACCATGGTGCCCATTCAGCTAGTTCCAATTGCCCACATTTGGTCCATATCCCTCTAAACCCTTCCCATCCATGTACCTATCCAAGTGATTTTTTAAGTGTTGCTATTATACCTGCCCCAACTACTTTCTCTGGCAGCCCATTCTATATACGCACCACTCTCTGCATAAAGAAGTTACCCCTCAGGTCCTTCTTAAATCTTTCTCTCTCACCTTAAACCTATGCCCTCGAGTTTCCAATTTTTCATCCCTGGGAAAAAGACTACATGCATTCATTATATTTATGCCCCTCATGATTTTATACACCTCAATAATGTCACCCCTCATTCTCCTATATTCCAAGGAATAAACTCCTATCCTGGCCAACCTTTCCCTTTGACTCAAGCCTACTAGTCCTGGCAATATCCTTGTAAATCTTCTTTGCACACTTTCCTATAACAGGGTGACCAAAACTGTACACAATACTCTAAGTGCAGCCTCACCAACGACTTATATAACCGTAACATAACATCCTGATTCCTATACTCAATGTCTCGGCCAATGAAGACCAGCATGCTACATGCCTTCTTCACCGCCCTGTCCACCTGTGACACCACTTTCAATGAACAGTGTACTTGTGCTCCCTCCCAGGTCCCTCTGTTCCACAACAATCCTCAGGACCTTACCATTTACTGTATAAGTCCAACCTTGTTTGACTATCCAAAGTGCAATACCTCAAACTTATCTGTATTGAATTGCATTTGCCAATCCTTAGCCCACATCCCCATCTGATCAAGATCCCGCTGTAATTTTTGATAGCCATTTTTGCTGTCAATGATACCTCCTAATTTTATGTCATCCGCAAACTTACTAATCATGCCTTACACATTCACATCCAGATCATTTACGTAAATAGCAATTGACAAAGGGCCCAATACCAACCCCTGCGACACACCACTAGTCACAGGCCTCCAGTCTAAGAAACAACCTTCAACCATCACCTTCTGCTTCCTACCATCGAGCCAATTTTGAATCCAATTAGCTAACTCCCCCTAGATCCCATGCAATCTAACCTTCTTGACTAGCCTGCTGTGCAAGATCTTGTTAAAGGCCTTACTAAAGTCCTTACAGACAACATCAACTGTCCTACTCTCATCTATCCCCTTGGTTACCTCTTCGAAAAACTCTAAAAGATTTGTTAGACATGACTTCCCTCGCACAAATCCATGCTGACTATCCAAATGTTGGTTGATCCTGTCCCTCAGTGATGCCTTCCACTGATGTCAGGCTTACTGGCCTGTAGTTCCCTGGCTTGTCTTTGCTATTTTTCTTAAACAATGGAACAACATTAGCCACCCTTCAGTCTTCCGGAACTTCACCAGTGGCTAAAGATGAAGCAAAGATCTCTGCAATGGCCTCTGCAATTTGTTCCCTAGCCTCCCACAATGTCCGAGGATGGACTAGATCACACCCAGGGTATTTATTCACCTTAATGCGATCTAAAGCTGCAAACACCTCCTCTCTGGTAATATGTATGTGGTCCAAAACATCCCCACTTGTTTCCCTTGTTTCCTTAGCATCCATGATTCTCTCCTCAGTAAACACTGAAAAGAAATATTCATTAAAAATCTCCCCCATCTCCTGTGGCTCCATGCTTAGACAGCCATGCTGATCTTTAAGGGGACACACTGTCTCCTAGCCACCCTTTTACTCTTAATATAGCTATAGAGCCTCTTTGGATTATCTTTAACCTTATCTGCCACATGCATCTCATACCCTCTTTTTGCTCTTCTGATTTCTCTCTTAAGTGTGCTCTTACACTTTTTATCGTCATCTAGAGATTCACTTGAGCCCAATAGCTGAAACCCAGTGTATGCCTTCTTCTCTTTCGTGATCAGAGCTTCAATATCCCTCGTTAGCCAGGGATCCCTAAACCTGCCAGCTTTTCCCTACACCCTAACAAAGACTTATTGTCCCTGGACTCTTGATATCACACTTTTAAAAGCCTCCAATTTGCCAGTCATTCCTTTTCCTTCAAACAGACTCACCCAATCGACCGTTGCTAGATCCTGCCTAATGGCCCCAAAATTGGTCCTGCTCCAGTTCAGCACCTTAACCTGTGGACCTGTCCTATCTTTTTCCAGAACTATGTTAAAGCTAACAGAGCTGCAGTCACTGGACCCAAAATGCTCTCTGACTGACATTTTGGTCACTTGACCGACTTCATTTCCTAAGAGGAGGTCCAGTGTTGCACCCTCCCGAGTAGGGCCCTCTACATATCGATTTAGGAAACTTTCTTGGACACAGTTGACAAATTCCACCCTGTCTGGGCTTTTACACTCTGGGTGGTCCAGTCAATACATGGGATTTTAAAATCTCCAACCAATACTACTCTGTTATTCCTACAGTTTTCTGCCATCTCTCTACACATCTGCTCCTCTAGTACCCGCTGATATTTTGGGGTCTATAATACAGTCACAGCAGAGTGACCATCCTCTCCTTATTTCTAAGTTCTTACCATATGGCTTCATTTGAAGACCCCTTAAAAATATCCTCTCTAAGCACTTTTGTTATGTCCTCTCTTATCAAAAGGGCAACTCACCCTCCTCGTTTACTTGTATTTCTGTCATGCCTGTAGCTTCTGTAACCTGGAACATTGAGCTGCCAGTCCTGCCCTTCTCTCAGCCATGTTTCTGTTATGGCTATAATATCCCAGACCCCAGAGCCAATCCATGCTCTGAGCTCATCTGCCTTATAGTCAGGCCTTGTGCATTGAAATAAATGCACTTTAAGCCAGAAGTCTTTTCCCCTTCTTTACTGTGCCCCTGGCTATCCTGAATAGTAAACTTGCTCTCGATGACTAATATATTTTCCCCTGACTTCACGATGACCCCTCTCTTATTGAGAGTCCCACTCCCCTGCCAAACTAGGTTAAACCCTCATGGGTAACATTAGTAAATCTCCTTGCAAAGATATTGGACCCCGTCTGGTTCAAGTAAAACCTGTCCCTCTTGAACAGGTCACCTCTACCCCAGAAGAGATCACAATGATCCAAGAACTGAACACCCTGCCCCCAACACCAGCCCCTCAGCCACACTTTCATCTGGCCTATCTTTCTATTTCTATCCTCACTGGCATATGGCACTGGGAGTAATCTGGAGAGATCACTCCCCTTGAGGTCCTACTTTTTAACTTCTTACCTAACTCCCTATATTCATTTTTCAGGGCCCCATTCCTTTGTCTACCTATGTCATTTATACCGATATACACAGTTATCTATGCAACAATGCAAAAAGTTGGCCAGCATTTTGTCCATCCCTAATTTGCAGTGTAGAAGATGGTTGTGAACTGCTTTCTTGAACAACTGCTGTCTTTGTGGTGTAGCAATAACTGTAGTGATGGTGTGCCCATGCATCTGGTGTCCTTGGCCTTCTAGGCAGTAAAGGTTATGTCTGGTATAATGGAATGTCAAGAAGCAATGGTTTAAGATAGTCATTCCTGGCACTATGAGGTACAAATGTTACTTGCCGTTTATCATTCTAATCTTTTACATTGTCTAGGTCTTGCTGTATATGGTCACAGACTGCTTCAGTATCTGAGACATCATGATTGGTGCTGAACACTGTGCAATCATCAGTGAACATCTCTTCTTCTGACTTTATGATAACGTGAAGGTCATTGAAGCAGCTGAAGATGGTTGGAACTAGAACACTACCCTAAGGTAGTCCTTGTAATGACCTCCAACAACCACAGCCATCTTCTTTTGTGCCTATTGTGAGACCAACCACTGGAGAGTTTTGCTTCTGATTCCTATTGATTTTCCCTTTAGTGGAGCTCCTTGATGCCATACTTGGTCACATGTTGCCTTGATGTCAAGGAAGTACTCTTACCTCACCTCTGAAGGTCAGTTATTTTGGGTCATTGCTTTGACAAAAGGCATATTAAGGTTAGAGATAAGTCACCCTGGCAGAACTAACTTCCTCTCAACTATATGTTCCTGCTCTGCACTCACCTTCTTCAACTAGATGAGGGGCAGACAGAGTGGAACCCATACAATGAGCCTGAAAGAAGGAATCCACAATTAAGGAGACTTAGATATTCCTCTTAATTGGTTCCAATTTGTTGCCCACCAGATCCAAGGGGACTCCCCACTCAACTTGAAACTTGCTCCAGGGAAAGCTGAAAAGAGGAGAATGGCTCAGAATCAATTTTAAGGGCTGACGTTCATGCACGACAAAACCTGCTTCCAAAGAGCTGGGAAAGCTACCCCCATGATGGCTAATGACATTACAAAGACTAACATCAGTTGTTCAAAAGCTCAACTTTTACCAAAGGAAAATGCATTTAATCCAAAAGCTCCAAGAGGAGAAGCTGCATGAGCCACTTTCAACTATTTGCATTTGATTGAGTATATTTGGTTTAAGATAATAAGGCTGATTTTCTCCTGAATATTGAACTTAGTATAAATGATTTCGATTTCTCTCATCTGCTCCATACACGATGTGTTGTTGAGTATACTATTAAGGTAATCCTTTTCCATCTGAGAATCAGTATAAGATACAATATACATTTTACTTTCAACTACCAGATGCCTAAAAGACTTTAGTTAGAATTCCAGAAGCATTGAAAGACTTAATTGCAATTCAGCTCCCCATACAATTATTTTCAAGAACACAATAAAATTAGCCAAGTTGAACTTTGCCATTTGACAAATTGATGAGCTCAGCACAGTTATGTGTCGTACCCATGGGATTCAGTGTAATATGGAAGTCTTATATTTACAGTTAGAAGATTGAACAATCTTTTAAAGTCACTTTTAACCCAGTTTTTCCACTGAGTTTATACTGAATAAAAAAATTAAAAGTAATTCAATGGGATAGCATTCCTTGACTAATATTGAAGGAAAATTATGAACTCATATTTCATACTGTTTTAAAGATAATTTCTACCTATGCAGGCAGATTGAAAGACATCTCAAATTCTGTGTGCCTTCGCCACTCTAATACTAAATTGTAGGTATCATGAGTGTTTCTCTTCCACATGAATACAGCTCCTAAAGAACAACTAAACTGAAACATGTTGAATGAAAATGTTCCTTTACAATGTAAGCATACAATTAGTAAAACGTAGTGAACTTCTCATGTTAAACATTCCCCCTTGAAGACGTAAATTATTTGATGTATCATTTTGGATCCCAAAGCATTGCTTCTGATTTTGATAATTGGCTATACAGATGAAAACAGAACATCAAAGGATTTTCCCCAAGACAAAAAAGTTAGCTTATTCTGAACACTTAATTGCAATCATAAATTGAAATTAAACTATCCGATATATTTTAATTGGTATTTCACTAGCCAGAATAGTCGTCATTCTGCCAGTTTCTTATCCAATCCTAATCTTTCTTACCTGTATTAGTGTTGTTGTTGCAATTACCATTAGATTGCTTTTCCATCACATCTTTTTTGTTGCTTTTATAAGGGCATCCAAAAGCTAAAAGAAAGGTTTTCAATGGGGAGCGTCTATTTTGCATGCACAACTGAAATGAATGTACTGGTTGATTAAAATAGCACTAAAATCGTGAAAAAAGGAAAGATGAAAATAGAATATTTGTACATCAAAAATTCATGTATGCACAACATTCTGTGCCCAGAACGATAATGTACCACAAATTACAGCTGTAAGAGGTGTAACATCTGACTCCTGAAGAGTCAAGATTGGGTCCATGCCAATTTCAATCAACATCACAAGACTGAGGGTGAGACTTTTGTAAAAGGAGGTGAGACACTTGAGTCAAAAAAGCTCCTAACTCCCACAAACTCACCTCAATTAAATAGACCTCACCGTCAATATCTTCATTCAGGCAAATGGCAATGCCAGCAGGCTAGTAGGGTGGCCTCCAGTTACTGGGATAGGCCCAGCTGTAAGCAGGATGGTTAGTCTCTCAATGTCTCACAATCCCAACCTGCCACATGCTATTCACACACTCCATTCCCCATTCTATAAGGAAAAGCCAATGAAACATATGAATAGCACGTATTGATCTGAGTTGTCTTGAATACATCCAAATGGAGCTCTAGCACATTCATTTCCAAGTATTACTGGTTTTTCCTTCTGGCCATCATGCTCCCATATTTCACATGCCACGCTCAGGTACCCAAGACCCTCCATTCCCAATATGTCTCTCGAAGTCCCCTCCAAGACCCCTCATATCTCTCATGCCTCTTCCATTAAGTCCATGTACGCTCTATACCCAGTGTTGTAGAACCAATAACAGACAGAATGAATGAGCATAAGTAAGTTGAAAAGGTCTTTGAAATGTTCCTGAAACTGATACAAATAAGCAAAAAGAGTTTTAAAATCTCCACTGTGAAACAAATTTCATTTTACAATCTTTTAATAACTGTCAATCAGTTAGAACTACAGTATTCATTACAACAATGACAACAAGATTTTGTTCACCACATACCTCTTGATTTTGGACAAATAAACACCGATGCATTAGAATAAGACTCCTAAGAAAGATGAGGTTAAAACAAGGTAACAAAAATGTCAACCAAGTTATCACTCTCCTGCAATCTGTGTCAACATTGCCTATTGGACTGAGTTTAATAACCATCCTTAGAACTCAGCTCAGCATTCCTAATGAGAACAACTTAAGAAAGAGATGTCATGCTATCTGCTAATCCCATAATGTTGATACAGTTAAGATTTGTGAAGTGGATAATTTTTTTTGTCATTGATACTATGAATAGCTGTGATTGATTGACAGCCTTATAAAAAATTAACAGATGCAATGTATTTCAAAGAGAATGTAGAATGGCTGTTTTTGTTTGGTTCCCAGTTAGGGATTACAGTTCTCCTGTGATGCACATCCCCTCTGAAAACATATGGTAGCATGAACCATGTCCACTATCACAATGAACGCAACTCAAATCAATATTAACAGCATTGTGAATGTCCCTAAAGTCAAAGACTGCAATAGTTCAAGAAAGCAGCTCCTCATCACCTACTAGAGTGTTGGTGTAGTCAGCATTGCACACATCCCATGAATGAATAAAAATAAATATTATGGAGGTCTGAAAAACATATCTCCCTATCACAGCCACAAGAGCAGGTGAGCTGCATGCAGCCTGACATGGGCAAAAATTGCCAGAAACTTAAATGAGCACGAGAATTCCAGAATCATGAAACTGGCTTGTGTACATCAACAAGGTTGTTGACTTTCTCGCCGAGCTGGCTGGCTGTAGTTCCGACATTTCGTCACCACGCTAGGTAACATCATCCGTGCGGCCTCCGATGAAGAGATGTAGTTCTACTCCGCTTAGTATTTATATGATCCGGTTTGTTAAGATGTTTCACTCCATTGGAGGCCGCACTGATCATGTTACCTAACATGGTGACAAAATGTATGAACTACAACTAGCTAGCTCGGCAAGCAATTCAGCAACGTCATCCATGACCCGAGCTGCAAATCTTTGCGAGAAACTTGAACATCAACAAACCCGGTAAATGGTTCGGTGCAATTTTTAAAAGTCATTTTATGATAGACCAATTTTTAATTGCGTGAGTAAAAGTGCCAGGTTACTCTTCAGTGTAACACTAAATGTTTGCAATTTTAAGTGCAATTTGCATCCTTATTGCTGATGATACCCAAGTGGAAATTGTACTTAAGATCACAGAATCACAGAATTGTTATGTGCAGAAGAATGCCATTTGGCTAATCACACCTGCACTAGCTCTTCAAAGAAGCATCATTACCTGGCACCAATCTCTTGCTTTTTCCCCATATCCTTGCACAATATTTCTATCCAAATAATCATCCAATTCCCTCTTGAAGGCCTCTATTGAAACTGCCTTCACCACATTTCCAGGCAGTGTGTTCCACACCTAAAGTATTTGCTGTATGAAAAAGTGTCCTTGCATCATCCTTGCTTCTTTGTACATCACTTAAAATTAATGCCCTCTTGTACTTATTCATTTTGTGAGCAAGGATGCTTCTCCCCACCTACTCAATCCAGCCTACTCAAGATTTTGAAACCTTGATCAGATCTTCTCTCAGCCTTCTTCTATACAAAAGCAATGGTCCCATCTTCTTACATCAATCCTCATAACTGAAGTTTCTCATTGTTGGAACTCCTGTAAATCGTATTTGCACTCTCCCCAATGCATTCACATCTTTTCTATAACGTGGTGCCCACAACTGCACACAATACTCCCATTGTGGTCTAACTTGTACAAGTTCAACATCACCTCCTCATTCTTGCACTCTATGCTCCTATTAATAAAACTGAGAACACATCAATGCTTTATTAACTGCTTTCCACTTGTCCTGCCACCTTCAATGATCTATGCACATATACACACAGGTCCGTCTACTCCTGCAAACCCCTTAGAATTGTATTCCCTATTTTATATCATCTTTCAACGTTCTTGTATCAAAGTGCTTCACCTCAAACTTCACTACATTGCACCTCATCTTCCATCTGTCCACCTACTCCACCAACTTGTCAATATCCTTTTGGAGTTCCACACTGTCCTCTTCACAGTTTATGATTCTTCCAAGTGTCATCTGCAAATTTTGAAATTGTACCCTGCATTCCAAGATCCAGATCAATACTATACTTATCAGGAAAAGCAAGGTCTCAATAGCAAACCCTGGAGAACTCCACTACAAACTTCCACCAGCCTGAAAAATATCCATTGACCATTACTGTCGCATTCCTATCATTCAGAAATTTTTTATATCCACATTGCTACTGTCTCTTTTACACCGTGCTCTACAACTTTAGTTACAAGCCCATTATGCGGCATAATGTGAAATTCAATGATTATAGAATTATAATTCTAGAAATCCATGTATAGCACATCAACAGCATTTTCTCATCAATCCTTTCTGTTATCTCCTCAAAAATTTCCCGCAAGTTAATTAAACATGGTTTCGCCTTTAGAAATTTGTCCTGATTCTTCCTAAACAATCTATGTTTGCCCATGCAATTATGCACATAAAAATCTCCAAAGGCCACATAAGTCAGCAGTTATGTGTCACTTGTGACTTGGTTGGCAGTGCTCCTTACTGAAGCAGACTGACAGCACTCAATGATGCACATAATGATCTCTCTTGCAAGAGATTTGCAGATGCAGCAAGAATCAACTAGAGATAGAGAAGTACAACTAAATATTTGGATGGATCTGTTTTAAAGAAGGATTGTTATTCCTAGTGTCCTGGGATATATCTTTCCCTCAAGCAACATCACAAAAACAGATTATCTGGTCATTATCACATTCATGGAAGAATGCTGTGTGCAACTGACTGCTATGTTTCTTGTCTTATGGCAGTGGTGACACTTTAAAAATACTTCATTGGCTGTAAAGTGCTTTGAGGTTTCCAGGGGCCATGAAAAACGTGATAGAAATGCAAGTCTTTCTTTTTCTTCAGGTATCAAACTTTGTCGAAATTCAGTAAACCTGACAACGGATTTTGGGAATAATCAAACTCAAGTTGTCCATTAAGCTAAATGTAGTTGAGTTGAACAGAGACAGAAAATGAAAAGTTCTATTTTTAAAGATGCTACAAAGTATACGAAAACTGTAAATGTCATTAAGAAAGATAAGTAGATAGATTGTATCTTTTAATTGTTTGTCATTGCAGGGTTGGTAACACAATATTACTGAAAATAAGCAAATTGTATTATAATGCAGTAATTTTCTTTTCAAATCCAACAGAAAAGGTCCTTCAGCCCATCGGGTCCACACCAGCAAAAGAAGCTCTAAATCAACACTAGTCCCATTTTCCAGTTCTTGGCCCACAGCCTCAAATGTTATGACATTTCATGTGCTCATCTGGATACTTTTAAAGGTTGAGGTTTCCTGCCTCTACTACTCTCCCAGACAGTGTATTCCAGGCCCCCACCACCCTCTGGGTGGAAAAATATTTCCTCAAATCCCCTCTAAACCTCCTGCCTTTCACCTTAAAATGATGCCCCCTTGTAATTGACCCTTTGCCTAAAGGGAACAGCTGCTTTCTATCCATTGTGCCCATGCCCGTCATATTATACATCTTAGTCTTCTCTGCTCTGAAGAAACCAAGCCATATTTATCCAGCCTCTCTTCATGGCAAAACTGCTCCATCCCAGGCAACATCCTGGTGAATCTCCTCTGCATCTCTCCAGTGCAGTTATATCATTCCTGCAGTGTGCACCAGTTGTGATGTAACCAAAGTTTTGTACAGCTCCAACATAACCTCCCTGCTCTTTTTATTCCTAACCTCCGTGCTTTTATAATCTATGCCATAACTGATTAAAGGCAAGTGTACCATATGCCTTCTTACCTACCTTCTTAACTGCCTTCTTCTTGCTGCCTTCAGGTATCTGTGGACAAGCACCCCAAGATCCCTTTGTTCCTCTGAGCTTCTTAGTGTCCTGCCATTCATTCAGTATTCCCTTGTCTTGTTCCTTCTTCCAAAAGTACTTTGTCTCACTTTTATCAGGGTTAAATTCCATCTCTGAAGGTCTGTTGATCTGACTAATCCGTCTGTATCCTCCTGTAACTAAAACCTTCTTCCTCACTGTCAATGACCTGACCAATCTTCATGTCATCCGTAAACTTATTTATCAATCCACCTACATTCTCATACATGTCATTTAAATAATTGACAAACAATAAGGGACCCTGAACTAATCCCTATGTCATACCACTGCACACCTGTCTCCAGTCACACTCCTTCTACCACCACACTCTGTCTCCTATTACTAAGACAATTTTGGATCCAACTTGCCAAGTTACCCTGGATCCAAAGTGCTTTTACCTTCTTTATCAGTATCCTTTGTGAAACCTTGTCAAAAGATTTGCTGAAATCCACATAAACTACATTAACTGTACTGCCCTCACCTACATATCTGATCACCTACCTCAAAAAATTCAAATATTGTCTCTCCAATTGAAGATTAATTCTTTGCTGCAGAATTTTCTCCAATACTTTCCCTATTACTGATGTGGGACTCATCGGTTCATAATTCCCTGGTTTATCCCCACCACCTTTCTTGGAAGTGGAACTACATTAGCTGTTCTCCACTCCTCTGGCATGACTGGGCCAGAGAGAAACTAAAAATTTGGTTCAGGGACCCTGTAATTTTTTCTCTCATCTCCCACAGTGTCTAGCATACAGTTCATCTAGACCTGGGGACTTGTACACTTCTAAGCCCACCAAAACCTTCAATACCACCTCAGTCCCCATGTTAAACTGCTTAAGAACATCATAGTCCTTCGTCCTGAATTCTGTACCTCCATCCTCCTTCTCCAAAGTGAAGCCAGATGTGGTGTATTAATTTCACACCCTCCCAATGTCCTCCAACTCCAAGCACAGATTTTCTCCATGGGCCATAACGTGCCCTCCTCTTCCCCTGGTTATCCTCTTCTCCTTGATATATGAAGAGAATATCTAGGAGTCCTTCCTAATTTTACCCATCAATGCTTTGTTCTTTCGCCTCCTAACTGCTATCTTAAGTCCCCACCCCAACACTTTCTATACTCCACTAAGCCCTATGTTGATTTGTTCCAACAGCCTCTGCTAAAAACTTTTCCTTTCCTTCTTCTCCAGTCCTAAATATTCCCAGATAGCCAACATTCCCTGGGCCTATTACCCCTACATTTCACCCTGAAGAGAACATATTGGGCATGTACTGTTGCCAATTCCACTTCGAACAACCTGCACTATTCTGTTGTAGATTTACCCAGAAGTAAATGTTCCCAGTCTACTTTGGCCAGATCATGCCTTATTTTAATAAAACCTGCTTTGCGCCAATCCAAAATGCTTTATTGCAGACTATCTCTTTCCTTTTCTTTAACAAATTTCAAACATACGGCGTTGTAGTCACTATCATTGAAACACTCTCCCACTTTCATCTCGAACAACTGTCTGGCTTTGTTCGCCAGGATTAGGTGCAGCTCTGCACTGTTTCATGCTGTACCTTCGACATGTATATATAAAAAGCTCTTCTGAATACATTTCAAGAAATATGCTCCCCCTAAACCCTTTACACTATGATTATCCCAATTAATGTTGGGAAAGTTGAAATCACCTATATATAGTTACCCAATTATTATACACCCCAGGGAATTGTCTATATATCTGGTCCTTTACTGCCCACTGATTGTTTGGGGGTCCATAATACACTCCCAGTAGTGTGATTGCCCCCTTTTTATTCGTAAGTTCTGCCCTCAAAGACTCATTTGAAGATCCTTCCAAGATATCACCCCTCCTTACTGCAGTACCTAACTCCTTCATTAACAACTCAATACACTTTACTGTTCTGTTTGAAGATTCTGCACCTCTGAGTGTTGAGTTGGCAGTCCCGTCCCTCATTCAACCACATCTCTACAATGGCAACAATATCGCATCTCCAAGTGTGAATCCACGCCCTCAACACATCTGTCTTACATACAAAACTCTTTATTATTCCATTATTAAAGTACACTGTGTCCCTATTGTACTGAACTCTGCACCCCCTCCCCCTGCCGAACTAATTCTACTTTTTTTCAATTCCCCTGACAAGCAAAGACATAAACCAGAGTCTAGTGAAATTTCCACCACTTCTCCAAAAAATAAATTCATTCACAAAAGAAATTAAAGAAAGCTTTCATTTGTCCACATTATTAGAAACTTGCTCTGATATTAGGGCCAAAAGAAAGCTTAATTTTTTCCAAGTTATTAGAAACTTGTTCTGATATCAGGGCCAAAATGTGCACTCTAGGGTGTTAATTTTCACCTTTGAGAGTAACAAAAAGCGGTCTAAGTGAGGCAAAAAAAAAGCCCCAATTTAGCTAAAAATCCAAAACAATTGTGCAAAAATAGCTTAATTGAACAAAAATAGAAAACAACATTATTCTAAGTCCTACATACTTGTGTTTTTTTTTGTTTGTACATTCTCTCCCCCTTCATTTGTTCTACCATCCTGGTCTGGGCATCAATTTTCCTGAATACAGATTGACAAAACAGGAAAGTTGAAGTTATAGATTTCTTTGCAACTAACTAGTAGCTTCACTTATGGTTGCTAACACTTGTAGTAAATCAAGACAGGAAATGTCAGTTTTCAGCTCAAATAGACTGAATGCCCATTAATCAAGAACCACTGCCTTCCACATCTGGAAAATCTCTCTGTTATTATGCAAATATTTGGAAAAATTCTGAGACATGGTATTAATCATCATTAGCAAAAACATGAATTAATTGAGGACATTCAGCATGTATTTGTTAAAGGAAGGTTGTGTTTTGTTTGAACCTGACTAACTTTTTTGAAATTACTGATGAGATTGCAATATGGGTCGGATGAGGACAATGAGTTTGATGAAGCTTATGTGAATTTTAGCTGGGCTTTGGACAAGATCTCACATATACTGATGGATGGAAGGGAATTGAAATCTCATTGGATATCAGGGAATGTGGCAAGCTGAATCAAAAAGTAATTCAGTAGCAGGAATCAAAGGGATAACGACTGTTTCTGTAATTGTAAGGCTGTTAGCACTGGGGTTCCACAGGGTATTAGATCTCTTACTTTTCATTACCTATGATTTAGATTCGCATTTAGGATGCATAATTTTATTTTTAAAAATGCAGAAGATCCAGAAATTGGTTGAGTGGCTGAGAGAGAGGAAAAAGTTACCAACTGTAGGAAGTTGTCATTGGAATGACCAGATGGTCAGAATTGACTCTAACAAGTGTCAGGTAAAGTACTTGGGCTGGGCAGACAGGCAGGGAATACATGATAAATCTAGATTACTGACAAATGTAGAGAAACAAAGGGATCCTGCAGTTTATATCCACAGATCTCTGGAGGTAACAGCGGAGGTAGATAAGATGATTAAGAAGATATGAACATTGACTTGAATTAACTGAGACCTATGAGGGGAAGGAGGTTAAATTAGATTCATCAGAGTTTATTTCAGATTTAACTAAAACACTATTTAAGCAGACTAGAATACAGTTACAGGACTATGTGATCAAAGCAAAGGATAGACAGGAGATTTATGAGGATGCATCTAATCTGGAGAATTGTAACTGTGAGGAAAGATTGGATAGATTTGGCCAAGTTATTTGAAACCAAGGGATTGAGGGAAAAGTTAATTGAAGAGTATATAATTATGAGGATCCTGCAATGATAACAATGACCTATTTCCCTAAGAATAGTCAATAACCAGGAGTCATAGTTTTAAAGTAACTGGCAGAAGGATTAGAGCAGAGTTGATGAGAAATGAGAAGGAACGAGAAGGAATGCTTGGCATTTATAACTCACTGCCTGAAAGGGCTTAAAAAGTGCTTGGACATGTGTATGAATTTTAACAATTTAGAAGACTGGAAATCCAAAACTGGTTTCAGCTGGATGTGATAGTACCAAAATTCCATCGATGAGGCAAGAGCAGCAGCCCTTGACTCAATGTCACATTTGACCAAGTGGAGCATCGAAGAGCCTTAGCATAATGGAGTCAATGAGAATCAGAAGAAAACTCTCTGCTGGTTGGAGTCATACCTGGTACATGGGAAGATGATTGTGGTTGGAGGTCAGTCATCTCAGCTCCAAGATATCTATACAGGAGTTCCTGAGGGCACTGTCCTAGGCTATGCCATTTCAACTGCTTCATCAATGACCTTCTCTCCATCATAACGATCAGAAGTAGGTATGTTCACCGATGGTTGCACAATGTTCAGCACCATTTATGACTCCTCAGATATTGTAGCAGTCCATGTTGAAAGATCTGGATAATAGTCAGGTTTGGGCTGATAGTGGCAAGTAATATTCATGCAAACTCAAGTGCCAAGTAATGATTGTCTCCAACAAGAGAGGTTCTAACCATTTCCCTTTGACATTTAATGGTACTACCATCACTGAATTTTCCCCCACCATCAACATCCTATGGGACTGCGATTGCCTAGAAACTGAACTTGGTTCATCATTAAAATACCATTATTATAAAAGCAGGTCAGAGGTGAGGAATGCTGAAGCAGATAACTCACTCCATAAATTATGACCTGCAGGGCACAAGTCATTTTTGTGATGGAGTACTCCCTACTTGCTTGGATGGGTGCAGCTCCAACAACACTCAAGAAGTTTGACACCATCCATGACAAAACAGCTTGTTTAATTCGCAAGGCACCCATTTCCACAAACATTCACTCCCTCCACCACTGATTCTCAGTGGCAGCCATTATTACTATCTACAAGATGCACTGCAGTACCTCCAAGACTCCTCAAACAGCAGATTTCAAATCCATGACCACTCCCATGTAGAAGGACAAGTTTAGCAAATACATGGGAATGCCACCACAGAAAGGTGCCTCTCCAAGCCACTCACCATCTAGACTTGGAAATATGTTGCCAATCCTGCAGTGTCACTCAGCCAAAATCCTGGAATTCCCTCTATGGCAGCATTGTGAGGGCAGTTACACTGAATGGACATCTGCACTTCAAGAAGACAGCTCACCACCATCTCTCCAAGAACAATTAATGATGGCTGATAAATGCTGGCCCATCCAGCAATGATCACATCCAAGAATGAATAAAAGAAAAGTCCTCCCACTTACAAAAGATTTCCATGATTCTGTGATGTGTGAAATAAGTATTCTTATATTGTAGAGCTGATTCAATTAGTTTATTTTGAGCTTATGTTTGTTGAAGTGAGGACATTCAGATAAAAAGTTTAAAACTTAATACCATAATACAAAGTGTCATTTTCCATATTGAAAATTATTAGAGCTTTTAGTTTTCTGGTGATCCTCAAGGGATTATTCCATTTCCCTTCATTTTGAAACAATTAAAACTGTAGTACATGAAAATATATTACTTATGTCAGATAATCAAGTATACTCCAATCTTTGGTTTCCTTTAAGGTGAAATACTTTCACACAAGCCTTTACCTGTATTTTCAACAGACTTAGTTACCTACTCCAGTCATTAGAACACACAGAGAATGAACTGACCTACTAGTATAATCTCAGTGCAAGGACTAAAAACAGCACTGGAACAAATAACTCTCTAAGATGTGAACATAATTAGGCTTCAAGCCTTCTGCGAATGATAATAGCAAAGTGTTGATACCAGTTGTTCCTCTCCAGTTACCTCACCTCTGAAGGCCACTGCATCATTGACAGCTGGAAGGCACAATATGTTGGTGAGAAGAAAACACAATTGGAAAAGGAAAGGATGATTGGGAATGAGGTGATTGTGGAAATGGGGAGACAGTCAAGAAGGGGAGCTGACAACTATCTTCAGAACTGCTATGGGTCCTTATGGAGGAGTTCCACTTCTCCCAGCTCCACATTCAGGCAAATATTTTATTTTAACTGACCTTCTGGTGAAGGACTCCAGTGGTCTCTTTAAGGAATGCCAATTTGGCAACTAGTGCACATGTTTGTTTGCAGTCCAAGCTCTAGCTGAGTTCATGACAATCAAATTTCAGGAGGTGATCCTGAAACAAGTGTTTAGCCCCCTATTTTCATAGCCAAGATACCAAATGTCTGGTTCATACATGGGCTCATGATGCTTGTATTTCAGCATTCAACAGTCTGGAGTTTGTGCACTTTCAGCTTGAAATGCAGGTACATGAACCGTCTTATCTGTTCGCTGCATCCCCAGCCATTTTATTTAATGCCCAAAAAGTGTCAATAAATTTCTTGGCCTTTGCATTTGAAGTTTAACATTAAAGTGAACATTTTTTTCATCATTTTAGATTTTAGAAGTATTTCTGTTCCCACCAAGAAAATGGATATTTCTGTGAAAAATATTCCTGGTACTGCAGCAACAAGTCTGTGCTATATCCTGCTCTGCTTCTCTGGTTGTAGGGTAATTCTTCCTTGTCAGTAGAAGCAGGTTTCGTCTAAGAAAGAAAGGATGTGGGTTTAAAATGTTCAAGAAACAATTGTTCCACCCCAGTTGTAATCTCTTCCACCCTCTTTCATTGGGAAGAAGATATAAAAGTCTGAATACATGTATGAACAGACTCAAGAACAGCTTTTACCTGCTGTTATCAGACTTTTGAATGTACCTCTTAAATGTTAAATCTTTCTCTGCACCTACTCGGCAGTTGTAACACTGTCTCCTGCACTCTGTTCTGTTACCCTGATGGACTTGTATAGTACAATCTTCCTGTGAAGCATGTAAGACAACACTTTTCACCGTACCTCAGTACACATGACAGTAATAAATCAAATGAAACCAAATCCAAATTAGAAAGAACTGTGGTATAAAATTCATGAAGCAAAATGCTGTGACTGCTGTAAATTTGAAATAAAAATAGAAAAAGCTGGGAATATGTAATATTTGCTGAGAGAGAAAGACAGAGTTAATATTTTAGGTCAATGACCTTTCATTTATTGAGTTTTAACAAAATATAAGTACAATTGTGTTTCACAAACAAAATGAATTCCAATGTTATTATATAATGGTTACCAAATCACCCACAAGTTAGATCTGCTATTACTTCTGCTGCCATCATGAGACAAATGAGTTCCACTTTCAGCCAGGTTAGAAAGGATGTACATACAAGCTTGTATTAAAAAACTGCTACACGAAGTCTGTGAAAGGTCAGAGGGAGAAGTGAAAATAGCAGTATTAATTATAACGCGTTTGATAATCTCTTCACATCCAAAGTACAACACAATACTGTGGGAAGAATTCTGACAATGGCAGTGCTTTGTATTTAAGCCCCAGGAAACTGTTTTTGATTGACTTGCCCTTTGCCATTGTCACGTATACTGTGTGTTCTCCTTGTTTTGACAGGTAGCCGTAATTCTGTCAGGAATATATTGATTTTGTGGAAAATCAATATTGCCCAAACACAGTATTGCCTTCTTAGAGTAGCTAATTTATTGCTTTTCCATGAACAAATGTTCCCAGAATTCTTTGTGAAATATATATAGTCACTGTTTTAATGAATTTTTTGGCACTGAAGCATATTTTTTTTTCCTTGAGTGCCTGAGTGTCAAGTCACAATATGGCCTATTCTGATGTTTTTGTTGAAGCTGACTAATATTCTCATGTTACTGTCATCGAATGAATAGCTGTTTCCTTGCCTGACCCAATATTTGTGTTGTACTGCAGTCAGCCATGCACTGCCTAGAGGGTCCAAATATCCCAAAGTTAACGAATGCACCAGCATGACAGTTAAGAAATGCCCTGATAAAGGTAAGTGTAAGCAATTTTCCAACATGGGTCTTCTCTCTCTACACATTCCCCAGGATAGATCTGGATTTAAAATGTATAATAGTAAACCATTTTTCACTTGCAGTTACTTTTATTTGCATTAATGGCAACCTCATATGTAGGCAGTGTGTCAGCTTCCACATGTATGTTGAATACACCCAAATCTTCCCTTTCACTCTCGCTCTTAACCTGACATACAGAAAACTAGGAGCTTGTGACTGCAGAGTTGCTAAAGTTTAGAGAAAGGAACAGCAGCATGACATCAGAAAGGGTAAAGGGCGAAATGGGAGAAAAATAAACTAAAGTAGATCTGATGGCTTCACTTTCAGAATGAAAACCAGAACACTCCCATGTAAGTGCACATGGAAACTAAGGTTATATTCGTTCCTACAGTGTCTACAGCTGTGTATTCTTTTAACTGTTTCTTATTAAACTTTTTAAAGAGATTCCTAAAAAAGGAGACATGAATTCAAAACTTTTCATCTTACACTCATCAGGACTAGGTACAAGAAATCAGATTTGACAAAGGAATATCAATTTAAATAGCATGAGAAGAGGGTACTGATTGGTTCGTTCATTGTTGCAGTAGGAACAGTTAATTTTCAACCTTAGTTCTCAGACCAGGCTTTATCTGGTCAGTGTGCTACCACCACGGGAACAGAGCAGAGATTGGAAGCTGGCACGATCTCTTTCCCAATGAAAAACTTGCAATGTATGTCTAAATTGTACAACCCAAGGGGTTATGGGAAGTGGGAAGAAAAGTGGAGTTGACACCGAGATGAAATGAGTCATGAGGACCTTAAATGATGGAGCAGGCTTAAAGAGCTGTATTGCCCCTAGTTCTTATGTCATTATGTTAATTTTGCTGACGTAAAACAGGGTCCTGGGTGTTAATATAAGAACATAAGAAAATGGGAAAATAGGAAGAGAAGGAGACCATTCAACTCATTGAGCCTACCCAACCTTTAATATGAGTTTGACTCATCGAATGCTTCAATATCTTCTACCTGCAAAAATAGATGATGTCCAGAAATAGAATCACATCTAATGTTGGACATGATGTTTGAGATTTCCATAAATAGGCTGAACGACCGTGGTCATTATGCTGCCTGCTGCATATAGTCAATGGGATGTTATGGTTGAGATGTCCACCAGCCATTGTGACACACATATAGGCATCACTCCAGCACTGAAATTTATATATCACATTATTTATTTGTGTGGCAGGCAAAAAACATTTCTGTTAGCAGAAAAATCCAGTAGTGTTTACTAGTAGCAACATGATTTTCGATTCACGTCGTCTCAGCATCAAGCTGCCACAAGTAGACAGCCTATTCATTGGGTCATAGAGTCAAACAGCACAGAAACAGGCCCTTTGGCCCAACTCATCCACGCCAACCAGGTTTCCCAACCTGAACTAGTCACATTTGTCCGTGTTTATCCCATATCTCTCTAAACCTTTCCTATCCATGTATCTGTACAAATGTCATAAGATTATTCTTGTAGTGCGTGGAACTGTAGGAATATCAACCCACAAATTGACAAATGAGCGTAAACTTTCAGTATATATTAACAGAGAACCCATTGGCAGATTTCTCAACTAAAGTATCAAGGAAAGGAAGCTCATTTAATTGCTCCATTTTACTGGTAAATTTGAGGGCAGGATGGAGTTTGTTAAGCTTTGTAGAGAAATTCTTTGCTGCAGCTGTAGATTGAAATATCACAAATGTGGAAGCATGCAAGGAATAGGTGGTGATCGGTCATTCCATTGAAGAATGTGCCTCTTGTGGTAGCCTCAAAGTTGGGAGCAAGAACTGGGCTGAGAGGAGATTCCATGGCAGCCACATCTATTTGGGAGCACATGGTGTCATTCAAACTGAACTCACTAGCCATGTCAAAAGAGCACATGGAACGCTACTGTCCTCAATATACAACTCTTGCATGGTCATCATGAAGGGACCAGAATCCTCCATAATATACGTGGAAAAACCACTTAAAACAGGTTTCAACAGCTCAGTCAATCATTGAGCCAATATATGTTGTGCAGAGCCACTCATAAACAAAATAGGGAATAATGTTCCCCAACCCCGCACCGCCCGCTTCTATCTCCTTCCCAAAATCCACAAACCTGACTGCCCTGGTCGACCCATTGTCTCCGCCTGCTCCTGCCCCACCGAACTTATCTCCACCGATCTCGACTCCATTTTCTCCCCCTTAGTCCAGGAACTCCCTACCTACGTCCGTGACATCACCCACGCCCTCCACCTCCTCCAGAACCATACAGATGGCCTAAAGGCCCTCCGCTTCTTCCTCTCCCGCAGGCCCGACCAGTCCCCCTCCACTGACACCCTCATCCGCTTAGCCGAACTCGTCCTCACCCTCAACAACTTCTTTTTCAATTCCTCCCACTTCCTATGGACAAAGGGGGTGGTCATGGGTACCTGCATGGGCCCAAGCTATGACTGCCTCTTTGTAGGTTACGTGGAACAACCCCTCTTCCGTACCCACACTGGCCCTAAACCCCACCTCTTCCTCCGTTACATTGATGACTGTATCGGCGCCGCCTCGTGCTCCCACAAGGAGCTCGAACAGTTCATCCACTTCACCAACACCTTCCACCCCAACCTTAAGTTCACCTGGACCATCTCTAATACCTTTCTCTCCTTCCTGGACCTCTCTGTCTCCATCTCCAGCAACCACCTAGAAACCGATATCCATTTCAAGCCCACCGACTCCCACAGCTACCTAGAATACACCTCCTCCCACCCACCTTCCTGCAAAAATGCCATCCCCTATTCCCAATTCCTTCGCCTCCGCCGCATCTGCTCCCAGGATGAGACATTCCACTCCCGTACATCTCAGATGTCCTCGTTTTTCAAGGACCGCAACATCCCCCCCTCAGTGGTCAAGAACGCCCTCCACCGTGTCTCCCACATCTCCCGCAACTCATCCCTCGCACCCCCTCCCCGCAATAACAACCAAAACAGAATCCCCCTCGACCTCACGTACCACCCCACCAACGTCCAGATCCAACGCATCATCCTCCGACACTTCCGCCATCTGCAATCCGAACCCACCACCAAAGACATTTTTCCCTCCCCACCCTTATCTGCATTCCGGAGGGACCACTCTCTCCGGGACTCCCTTGTCCGCTCCACACTCCCCTCCAGCCCCACCACACCCGGCACTTTTCCCTGCAGCCTCAGGAAGTGCTACACCTGCCCCTACACCTCCTCCCTCACCCCCATCCCAGGCCCCAAGAAGACTTTCCACATCAAGCAGATGTTCACCTGCACATCTGCTAATGTGGTATACTGCATCCGCTGTTCCCGTTGTGGCCTCCTCTACATCAGGGAAACCAAGCGGAGGCTTGGGGACCGCTCAGTTCGCACTAAACAACTGCATCTCCCAGTCACAAACCATTTCAACTCCCCCTCCCATTCCGCAGACGACATGTCCATCCTGGGCCTCCTGCAGTGCCACCACGATGCTACCCGAAAGTTGCAGGAACAGCAACTCATATCCGCTTGGGAACCCTGCAGCTCAATGGTATCAATGTGGACTTCACAAGCTTCAAAATCTCCCCTCCCCCTACCGCATCCCAAAACCAGCCCAGCTCGTCCCCGCCTCCCTAACCTGTCCTTCCTCCCACCTATCCCCTCCTCCCACCTCAAGCCCCACCCCCATCTCCTACCTACTAACCTCATCCCGCCGCCTTGACCTGTCCGTCCTCCCTGGACTGACCTATCTCCTCCCTAAATCCCCACCTACACTCCATCCCCGTCTCTTTGACCTGTCTGTCTCCTCTCCATTTACCTTCTCCTCTATCCATCTTCTATCCGCCTCCCCCTCTCTCCCTATTTATTTCAAAACCCCCTTCCCCTCCCCCATTTCTGAAGAAGGGTCTAGGCCCGAAATGTCAGCCTTCCTGCTCCTCTGATGCTTCTTGGCCTGCTGTGCTCATCTAGCTCTACACCTTGTTATCTCAGATTCTCCAGCATCTGCAGTTCCTACTATCTTTGAATAATGGGCAATGCTTTTGAGTGTCCTTGGTACCCCTTAGATGTGTGGATGCAGTGGGTCATGAGGAGGAAGCCAACTTCTATGTATAAAGAAACAGGTTACCACACTTATCCAAATCCAACAAGTGCCTCTATAACTTGGTGGTGAGCATGGCTGTGCAGAGATGAGCAGTAGCAGGCTCTATAAATACAAACTTAGAACCATCATTAAGCATAGCATTCATTTGTTGATGTAATTACATTTACTGAGTATAACGATTCCAGTTTCTTTGGCAAGTTTGCATATATGTATATCAGGGTTTGCCTTTAGATTACACGGCGTTCCTGACATTCACATTGCAGATGATAATCTACCAAATAATTAGGTGTTCCACGATAAGCATGTCCCAGATCTGCTAGACACGCTTTCAAAGCCTCAGTACCTCCTCAGACTTTGGTGTATGGTTAGACAACTGGTAATGAAAGAGTTCGAACTCAGCAAATACCTCTTACCTTTTAATTCATGAAGTCACACCAAAGCTGAAATTATGAGTCAGAAGAAATTTATTTTCAGGGAGATTGATCTCATGTTTAACCCCATCCTTACACGTACTATAGTGTAGCTCTGTTTCAGGCAGATAGTGTTAATGATATATTGACCTATTGAAGGGATATAAAGGTAGAAAAGGATTAAATCAAAGAATGAAAGACATTTGCAAACTTCAGACCAACATGGTGTAGGCCAGTGGTTTTCAACACATTGGCATGCCCTGACAACCGTTCAAGTGTGCCGTGAAATTTTGTACAAACCTTTTGAAAATCAATGTGAAACAAACATTTTTTCATCTTAAACGATATTTTATTCAACTAAAACAACTCAAAAACACACCCACTGCAGCTCTATCTGACAGTTTCAGACCATGCTATCACTGTACCCTTGCCGTTTCTGACAACAGTATGCTAGCATGTTCAACACTGCTTTATGTAAAAAACAACAGGAAAGAGATATTTTGCAGTCGAGCAAGATTTGTGGGTGGCCCCCTCAGGCCGAGGTTTCCCATTACCCTGATCAATTGCAAGTTTCTCCACTTCACAGTTTGCTCTGTATTTCTGTTTTGTATTGGTTCAATTATTTAATAATTATTATGCACTTAAAACTATTGTTACAAATGTGAAAAGTCATCTGCAAAATTCCGACCCCTGAACCGAGTGCAGGGTAAGAAACACATTTAGGGCCATGAATAGTTAGAAATAGTTGAGTTGTGCAGATTTTGAAAATGCATCCATTCTCACAGTCAAAGACAGCATTTTTTTTTTCTGGTGAATTTAAACCATTAGTTCATTTGTTCGTTTTTTAGCTTGTTGTTTGCACTATGTTGCAAATCTCTCTGGAAAGATTAGAACCATAGTAAATGCAAGTAAATGTTATCATCAATTAATTCAGCTGAAACAGTGCCTCTACCACAGAATTATTTCTCTCATTGAAGTGTGCTGTGTGACTGAAATGTTGGGAATCACTGGTGTACAGTACAGCATAGATTAATAACACTGATAGCGATCTGTTTTTAATCTTGCATAAAAATCAAATTTGTTTGTGGGACTTTGTTCCTATTGATTTGGAAATGAGCACTGGCAAGGATGTAGATCCAATGCATTTGCAGAAAACTCTTTTAAGAGGTTCTCCTATGTGCGAGCGTCTCTTCCTCACCATTATTGCTCAAAGCACATCATACAAGACCTGCCCTCTGGCGCCATCTTGTGGCCATGGAACACTTACATGAGAGGTTTGTTCTGTGAAGAATATGCAGAGGCCTGCTAAATCAGTGACGTTTTCACTTTTGGCACCAGAGAAATGTTTTCTAATGGATAAATTTTATTTTTGATTACCCCCCACACTACTGATGTACAGCAGTAGTGCTTATTTTCCTCCACAGCACTGTGTGTGTTTGTGCGTGTGTGTGTAAGTGCAGGGAATCGGTGAAAACACCACTGTGTAAAATAACTTTATTCAATATTTCCACCACCAGAAAAAACACCTACATGGCCAGGGAACCAGTAACAAGCAAGGCCCGACAGGGGGAATGCTTACGTGAAAAAAAAGGTGAAGGGGGAATGTAGAGATTAAATCAAAATAGAGTTGGAGGGAGAAATAAAGCACTCCAAACCCCAGCGACACCCACCTCTCTCTAAAGGCATCAAGAACATTGGTGAGCACAGCGTGCTCCGTCTCCAAGGACACCCAGGCTCAAACATAAAAGTGTTTCTTATTCGTAGATTGGTATTGTATTGATAGATGCAGCATCACTTTGCCATCATCCATAAGAACAAATTCTCGAACAGTTCCTCCTCATAAAAAAGGGTACGCCCGCATATTCACTGCTTTCTCAAATAAAAATGGCACAACCATTTTGAATAGAGACGAGCACTCTCCTTGAATAGTTAGTGTTCCAAGGTGGAATTCTACAACTTTTTTTTGCTAAAAATTGACAAACACAAGTGGTGGGAACAATCATAATCAAAGACTGTCCTAGTTACACTCTGTAAACTAATTTGAATTATCAGACTATTCTTTGGACTGAATTTCACCAAAAGTATGTGAAGTGTCAATCTTGGAGATTTGTGGATAGGATCTCTGTGAGCAAGTTATCTTATGTAATTCTCTCCAACTTGCCTCATTAGCTTTGCACGCTTGTACCTATGGCACCCCCTTGCACTGTTGTGCACCCAGTAATGGCAGAAGTCCTTGTTACTGTTGGGACCTCCCAAGAAATCTATATAGATGTAATATTTAAAGTCCAACTATGCTTCAGGTCAAGCACTGCCACCAGGGCAAGTAGGTGGAATGGGTGACACTATTATAAATGAAAGCTCATATTCACATATGTATTTCTATTTTACATCATCAGTTGCCTGATCAACTGTCTTTGTAACTGCACCTACAAGAATTGAGCTATACAAATTGAATTACCCATGCTCAAGTGCCATACCATCTTAAAACCCTGTTGAAGAGAATGCTACTCTTTCTCTAACTCCCAACGTAGGACAACTTGTTCTGATTGTTAAATGTGGAGACATCGCATGCTGGAAAGCCTTCAATTAGTTGAAAATACTATTTTTTATTCAACAACAGCAAAAAATAAGAAAAATAAACAAAAAGTCTACATTTGCTTCTGAGAACAAACAGGAACCACTTGCCTATCAAACAACGACAATTTTTCAGTCAATGAATGATCACTTCACCCAATCAAGTCCTGTCAAGAAAGGGAAAATCAAGTCCTGTTTGGCTTGTTGTACCTGACGTTGCACTGCTGTAACATGCTGAGTGTGATTCCTGTTCAATGTCCTCCTCTTCCTCATTGGAAGACTGCTTTTCACACCCGGGCCACCATGTCCTGTCTTTGCCTGCTCCAGTTGTACAATTAGTTGGTACACAGTCTGGAGGATACTGCAAGACTCTTTCAGACTGATTCACGCATTGAAATGTTATCTTTGAGAGGCCTATTTTCTGCTCAAGGTCGAAGAATGGGCTGCATTGCATCAAGGTTCGATCTCAGTTGGGGGGTGGGATGTCACATAATGGAATCATCAACAATGGATAGCCTTTTCTCATAGAACTATCCTTATAAGATATCTAGCCCTTGAATTGAAGCAGGGATATGACAACACTTGAGGATATAGGCATTAGTGAAGCTGCCAGGGTATCTGGTATAGACTTCCAAGATGTGGTACTTCTAATCACAGAGATTTGTACAGTGATAGAATTGAAGACTTTTCTATTGATGTCAGCTGCTTTATGATTTGTTGTTCTTAATGAAATGTGTGTACAGCCTATAATGCCCTGCTCTTTTGGGAAGATGGCTATGTTAGCAAAATCTTCTGCCTGGTCTGCAGCACTAACCTTACCATGGAAAAACAAGATAAAGTAGTATGATCTGGCACAATTTGCATCAGTAAGGGCACAATATACTTGTGGATTGAATACTGACAGATCCCACAGGATCTGTGGAGCAGCCAGTTTCATAAAAAAATGGAACAACTGTCACTCTGAGGGCCACCAGGATAAGATGGCAAACCACACCTTCAGACCACAGGTCCCACTTCAGCAGTTGGTGTACGCCTGTGACTGTCTCCCAGGATGGGAGGCTTTAAACTAGTAGGAGGTAGGGTGGTGGGCGGGGTGGGATCCATAGCAGTGGTGAGAAAAGAGAGAAGGTTGAGGCTGGTACAGTAGTTAAGGGCAGCAAGTTAAATAGAGAGAAGACAGGCAAGAGCATGGTAGAAAATGAAGTAAGACTGATGAATCAAACTGCATTTATTTTACTTCCAAATGCTTGTCAGGTAAGGCAGATGAAGGACATCAATTAGAATATCAGAGCAATTACAGAAACATGGCTGAGGGGGGAACTGAACTGGCAGCTTAATGTTCTGGTGTGTAGATGTTATAGGAAGGATAGAAAGGAAAGAAAGAGAGGCAGGGGAAATTGTGTTTTTGATTAGGGACAACACTACAGCTATACTTAGAGACGACATTTTTGAGGGATCGTCCAATGAAGTTGTATAGGTGGAACTGAGAAATAAGGAGGATCACCTTGATGGGATTGTACTATAGCCCCCCACCCCAATAGTCAGCAGGGAACTGAGGCACAAATATGTACATAGATCTCAACTATCTGTAAGAATAGTAGGGCTGTAATGGTAAGGGATTTTAACTTTCCAAACACAGACCGGGACTGCCGTAGTGTAAAGGGCTTGGATGGGGAGGAATTTGTTAAATGTGTTCAAGAAAATTTTCATATTCAATATATGGCTGTATTAACTAGAGAAGGAGCAAAACTTGACCTTCTGTTGGGAAATAATATGGGCCAAGTAACTGAGTTGTTAGTGGGGGAGCTCTTTGAGACCAGTGATCATAATTCTATTAGCTTCGATATAGCTATGGAAAAGGATAGGCCTGATCTGAAAGTTAAAAATGATCAGAGGTATAGATAGAGTAGACAGCCAGAGACTTTTCCCTAGGGTGGAGGTAGCTATCACGAGGGTGCATAGTTTTAAAGTGAGTGGAGGTAGATATAGGGGAGACGTCAGAGGTAGGTTCTTTACTCAGAGAGTGGTCGGGGCGTGGAATGCATTGCCAGAGAGGGTAGTGGAGTCGGCCTCATTAGGGGCATTTAAGTGGCTATTAGATAGGCATATGAATGATAGAATAAGGTAGGGGTGGAGGTTAGATAGACTTTAGGATTAGGGTAAAATTTCGGCACAACATCGTGGGCCGAAGGGCCTATACTGTGCTGTACTGTTCTATGTTCTATTCTAAAGTTCTAAATTGGAGTAAGGCCAATTTTGATAATGTTAGACTGGAAATTTCAAAAGTTGATTGAGGGAGGCTGTTTGCAGGTAAAGGGACTTCGAGCATGTGGGAGGCTTTAAAAATGAGACAATGAGAGTTCATCAAAGACAGTATGTTCCTGTTAGTGTGAACGGCAAGGCAGGTAGGTGTAGGGAACACTGGATGGCAAGTTATTGAGACTCTGGTCTAAAAAATGATGGACGCATATGTGAGGTATAGATAGCTGGGATCAAGTGAATCCCTGGAGGAGGAAAGGGGCTATAGGAATACACTTAAAAGGGGAATCAGGAGAGCAAAAAGGGGACATGAGACAGCTTTGACAAATAAGGTTAAGGAAAATCTTTCAGAGATTCTACAAGAACATTAAGGGCAAAAGAGTAACTAGGGAGAGAAGAGGGTCCCTTAAAGATCAATGATTCCTGTATTTATAGAACTACAGAAGATGGGTGAGATACTAAACAAATATTTTGCCTCGGTATTTACTGTGTATAAAGACATGGAAGCTAAGGAACATGGAGAAATAAATAGTGATGTCTTGAAAAGAGTCCATATTCAAGAAGGGGAGGTGCTGGAGCTTTTAAAACGCATAAAGGTAGATGAATCCCTGGGGTCTGCGGCAGGGGGTAAGGGAACTAACAAAAGGGAAAATACTTGCTTGAGCTCATCCTTACCAGTTTACCGGCTGCCATTGCCTCTATCACGACAGTATCGGGAAGAGTGACCACTGCACAGTCCTTGTGGAGTTGAAGTCCCGACTTCACAGTGAGAATAACCTGCGTTGTGTTGTGTGGCACTATCACCATGCAAAATGAGACAGACTTTGAACAGATCTAACAACTCAAGACTGGGCATGCATGAAGTGCTGTGGGCCATCAACTCCAGTAGAATTGTACTCCAGCACAATCTGTAGCCTTATGGCCCAGCATAACTCTGACTCAACCATTACCATCAAGTCAGGGGATCAGCCCAGATTCAATTTAAAGGGCAGGAGAGCATGTCAGGAGTAGCACCACGTATATGTGAAGATGAGGTGAAAACCTGGTGAAGCTACCAAACAGGACTACTTGCATACTAATCAGTATAAGCAACTGGTGTTAGACGGAGTTAAGTGATTCCACAACCAATGGATCAGATCTAAGCTCTGCAGTCCTGCCACATCTAGTTGTGAATGATGGTGGACAATTAAACAACTCACCGGAGGAGGAGACTCCACAAATATCCCCATACTCAATGATTGAAGAGCCCAGCACATCAATGCAAAAGATAGGGCTGGAGCATTTGCAGCAATCTTCAGCCAGAAGTGCCAAGTGGATAATCCATCTCAGCCTCCTCCAGTGGTCTCCAGCATTACAGATACCAGTCCTCAGCCAATTTGATTCATTCCCCACGTTATCAAGAAACAGTTAGGGGCACTGGGTATTGCAAATGCTATGGGTCCTGACAACATTCTGGCTATAGTACTGAATACTTGTCTTCCAGAACTTGCTGCACCAGTAGCCAAACTTTTCCAGTATACCTTGCATCTACCCAACAGTGTGGAAATTTGTCCATGTATACCCTATACCCAAAAAGCAACATAAATCCAACCCAAACAATTTCTGTCCCATCAGTCTACTCTTGATCATCAGTAAATTGATGGAAGGTGTCATCAACAGCGCTATCAAGCAGCACCTGCTCAGCAATAACCTGCTCAGTGACGCCCAGTTTGGGTTCTGCCAGGGCCACTCAGCTCCTGACCTCATTACAGCCTTGGTTCAAACATGGACAAAAGAGTTGAATTCCAGAGGTCAGATGAGAGTGACAGCCCTTGACAACAAGGCTGCATTTGACCAAATGTGGTATCAAGGAGCTCTAGCAAAACTGGAATCAGTGGGAATCAGGGGGCAAAGTCCCCTTTGATTGGAGTCATACCTGACACATAGGAAGATGGTCATGGTTGTTGGAGGTCAGTCATCTCAGCTCCAGGTCATCTCTGCAGGAGTTCCTCAGGGTAGTATCCTCGGCCCAACCATCTTCAGCTGCTTCAACAATGACCTTCCCTCCATCATAAGGTCAGAATTGGGGATGTTCACCAATGATTGCACATTGTTCAGCACCATTCATGATTCCTCAGACACTGAAGCAGTCCATGTTCAAATGCAACAAGATCTGGACATTGTTCAGTCTTGGGCTGACAAGTGGCAACTGATATTTGCATCACACAAATGCCAATCAATGATCATCTCCAATAACAGACAATCTAACCACCGCCCTTGAAATTCAATAGTATGTTCATCACTGAAATCCCCACTATCAACATCCTGGGGGTTATCATTGACCAGAAGTTCAATTAGATTCGCCACATAAACACAGTGGCCACAAGAACAGGTCAGAGGCTAAGAATACTGCAGAGAGTAACTCACCTCCTGACTCCCCAAAGCCCGTCCACCATCTACAAGGCATGAGTCAGGAGTAAGACGGAATATTCCCCATTTGCTTGCATCAGTGCAACTGCAACAACACTCAAGAAATTTGACAAAATCCAGGACAAAGCAGCTCACTTGATTGGCACCACATCCACAAGCATCCACTCCCACTACACCAACACTCAATAGATGCAGCCTGTGCTATCTACAAGATGCACTGCAGAAATTTACCTTCCAAACCCACAACCAATTCAATCCAGAAGGATAACAGCAGAAGATATATGAGAACACCACCACGCAAATGTTCCACTCCAAGCCACTCACCATTCTGACTTTGAAATATATCACCGTTCCTTCACTGCCACTGGGTCAAAATCCTGGAATTCCCACCCAACGGATGTTGTGAGACTATCTACAGCACATGGGCTGAAGTGGTTCAAGAAGTAGCTCACCACCACCTTCTCAAGAGCAACTAGGACTGGCATAAATGCTGGCCAGCTCATGTCCCACATAAATAGTGGAACCTGAATAAAAATAAATGCTTGTGCAGCTTAAAATGACTCTTCAAATTTTCTTGAGATTTTCTTTGAAGTCATCTTGTGATTCACCTAATGAGTCCTCACTGACCTTTCCTACAGATGGCTTAGCTTCCTGCATTTGCACAGTTAAACTATGCTGCAAATATGACTGAGACCTTTGAGGTACAGTGACTTTCAGAACCCATGTATACAAGCAGAGTGAAGAACTCTGAACAGAGAAAATTCCAGCAATTTTGAGCACTTATCTGCAACTGGGAAACGCTTCTTAAAGTTTTTGTTGGAGGTTAGGATGGGAAACAGGGCCACCAGGAGATTTTAAATCACATAGCTATAGTCAGCAATTCTCATGGATATGTACAAATATGCTTTTATTTGTGGAGTAAAGGGTTTAGCTATACTTTTACCCTAAGAGTACCTCCTGAACATGTAGATTAAGAACTATGTAATGGTGATGTCAGATCACAAGGAGCTGGAGCTGAGTCTGCCACATTTCAGAAGATGTCTTTTCTCAGCATATAATATTGAATGTAGAAGTACACTGGAATGTGGAAGAATGAGAGGTGACCTTATCCAAACAAACAAGATTCTTAGAGAGCTTGACAGGGTAGATGTGGAAAAGTTATTTCCCTTTGTAGGGGAGTCTAGGACATAATCTCAGAATAAGGGTCATATATTTAAAACAGAGGTGACAAGGAATTTCTTCTCTCAAAGGTTTGGGAATCTGTGAAATACTTTTTGCTATCGAGCTGGGTCATTAAGGTTGAGATACTCAGATTTTTAATCAGTAAGGAAATCAAATTAGCCATTATCTTGATGGGCTGAATGGCCTACTTCTGCTCCTATATTTTATGATCAATGGCTTATAAAAGCAAAATCTCACAGATGCTAGAGATCTGAAATAAAAAAAAAGTATGTGTTGAAGAAACTCAGCAGGTCTTGCAGCAACTCTATAGAGGGAAATTAAGTTAACATTTTGAGTCAAGTTTAATTCCTTGTCCATTTCTTAATGATTGTGACTCCCACGAAAAACAAAGGTCCAAATCATTTAAGACCCGGAACAACATGTGTTATGGTGAAAAATCTAGGAGAATTGTGTGAGAAATACATCAAAATCTTTCTTGATGCTGGGAGTAACAAGTAATACTTTCCAATAGAGTTATGGTTGTCCAGACAAGTGAGTGGCAAGATGCTATTCATTAGGAATTATTGATCATTATCACTCTCATTAACCCTGAAGCTTGTGTCATTATTACACAGGTAATTTTGACAATGGGCTCGATAAAAACTAGATACCTGGTGTAAGCATTTCAAGGCATGTTTCAAGTGTAGCAGCCACACACATCCATGCACATGAACATTGGCATCTGCCAGCCTCTCCACATGTACATGGCGCATCTCCAATCCATTTACAGTGCATTTTGGAGATTACAAACACCTCTCATTGCAATGTCACTACAAGGACACTGTGCGTTGAAACTGGCATCGGTGGACAGTTTGATTCAGCAACATGGCTCTCTTGCTATCCTAGCACGCACTCCTCTTGCACCTACTTAGCTACTGAAAGCATCCCTTCCTTGCTTTTTAACCCAGTCAGAAAACCACATAGCCTGCCATTGTTGTCAAGGGGCTGGACCTACTGCTGCACATTACCATGCATTATGTACCAGCAGCTAACATGACAGACATTCTGCATGTGCTTCAACTAAATGGCCATGCCTCCAATTCTAAAGGGAATGGTGACCAGTCACATAAAGGGAGACACCCTTCAGTCAAGGGCTCTATCACATAAATCAAGGGCACCCTCCGATATCAGTCCATGGGCTTGGGCACAGTCACTAGACTGCTTGAGTTAGTTAAGGTCAGGACACTTCCCTCACAGAGCATGAGGGCCACATGTTGAGCACCCCACCACCCATTTTGGTTCTTTCTGCCCTATTATGGGCTGGTTAATCTTGAAATTGATGAAGTGAGGGATTGAGTGAGATCAAAGTGGATGGCATATGCTAGTGCTGGTGCAGTTGTGGAATAGGTGATGAGGTGTCCTGAGTGAGTGAGGAGGCAACACAGAGGCTACACTGGGTTAGGAGTATGGGTGGATTGACCTCCACTGCCAGTCCTGGGGGAGGAGGCCAGCCCACATCTGCACTAGCCATTCACCAGGACCTCGAGGTCTCTGTCCACAGAACGGGAAACCATATTTAGTCAGTGCATTCCACCTCTCACACCCTTATAGCGTGCTAGTGGAAATTGCTGGGAATGAAAACCGGCACAAGAATCCCAGAATCGGATACTGCCTGCTATTTTGAGAGGGGTCCTGAATCTGCAGAATATGTTGAAAATCCAGGTCAATATTTCAGATCAACAACCTTTCAGTAGAACTAGAATCCATTAGAACTGATGAAAAGCCAAATGTTAACTCTGATTTTCTCTCTCCTCAGATGCTACCAGGCCTGTTAGGTATCTCTAGCATTTTGTTTTAATTTCAGATATCCAACATCTGCTTTTTGTTTTAATTGTATCAGTCAAATACAATAATTAGAAGTGCACACAAACCTCCAAAACATCTAACTTGTGACATTTATGTGATTGCTTCATGGAAGGAATAAACGGGTCCTGGCTGGTTGCCCAGTTACAGAATTTCATTGACAGTCAACTGGGACTCTGCAGGATTCAGATTTCCATTACCCATCACAATCATTCAAGGAGCTTGAATGGATGACTGGTGCTACCTGCTTTCTGTTATTTCCTTTCTGACGCAAGGAGAAGAATTTGTCTGCAATTTCCACAAAGTCTGTCCTTTGTCTTCTTGGACAGTATTCTTGTCTTCCCTCATTCTGTAATGATCAATTCTCAAGCAATTTTGCCCAGTAAATATTTGAGCCAACCTTCACCTAGTGAAAGCTCAGCCATTTAAATGTTTCCTAATTGCAATTTGCAGATGATTAAGAGGTGGGCATTTATCCTGCTGTGTGAGGGAAATAATACACAACTTACCCTACATTCATTGAATCCCTACAGTGTGGATGCAGGCCATTCGAGTCCACATTGACCCTTGAAAGAACATTCCACCTAGACCCACCTGATCCCATCCCTGTAACCCTGCATTTCCCATGACTAATCCATCCACCCTACAAACCCCTGGACACCACGGACAATTTAGCATGGCCAATCCATCTAACCTGCACATCCTAGGAATTTAGGAGGAAACCAGAGCCCCTGGAGGAAACCCACACAGACCCGAGGGGAATGTGCAAATTCCACACAGGCAGTTGCCCAAGGGTCGAATCAAACCTGGGTCCCTAGTGCTGTGAGGCAGCAATGCTAATCACTGAGCCACCAGGTTAGCCCTAAATGTATAAATCAGCAGAATTTATTAAATCAAAAATCTTACAGTCACCTAATGTTAATACTTGAATTTTGCATGAACTGTAATTATTGTTCTTGAGTCAATGAACTTCATGCTCCTTAAGAACTTTCAAAATTTAATAAGATAGAATCAGCCCTTCTGTATATGTTCAAAGTTTTTGTTTTCATCTGCAATAAAACTGAATAAATACTGAGCACACCTGAGAAAAAGGTGCATTATTTATTTAGTATTCATTTTATTCAACATTGTTGTCCACTTCATCAGTTCCTCAATATTGAGTATGTACTGAATTTGTGGGTAAAATGCATTGATACATGGCAACAGCACAATGCTGCCACCTTGTGGGAAAGAGCAGTACTTTCCAATGTAACACAGTGTGGAGCTGGAGGGTCCTGACCCAAAACTTCAACTTTCCTGCTCCTCTGACGTTGCCTGGCCTGCTGTCTTCCTCCACCCCCATACTGTGTTATCTCTGGCTCCAGCATCGATAGTTCTAGCTATCACTGACTTTCCAATGTAATATTCCTTACGGATCATTTCTAGCAGAAACTAGTCTTTTTTCTATTTGTTCTTGGCCAGCATTTATTACCCATCCCTAACTGCCATGAAGGAAGTGGTGATTAGCTACTTTCTTGAACTGTTGCATTCTTTTGAAGGACATCCAGAGTGCTGCTAGGAGGGGATTTAGAGGATTTTGACCCAGCTTCAGTGAAGGAATAGTAATATTGTTCCGAATCATGATGGTAAATGGCTTGAAGGAGCATTTACAGGCTGTGATTGTTGTCTGTGCTTTGGACACTTCAAGTAGTTAGACACTTCAAGATAAAAAAAAATTACCTAAGTATTCTTGCCATTGAGGTGGACAAAGGGAAATAGAATTTGGTTTGCAGTTCACCACGATTTTATTAACAAAATATTCCTTATTGAAACACTATGTGAGCATTTCCAAAATTCCCACAATATTTACTCTCCATCTAGCTCAATACTTCTGAGAAAGAATATTACCTGCAATAATCAATGTGTTTGAGCTAGGCTGTTAGAATCTCCATTATCTTCAACATAGAGCTGACACTCTTCCAAGAAGGGGAGTCTGTCAGGGATCAGGGCAGATCTTCTCTTTCTCTCTGTCTCTCCAGACAGTTGGAGCTCTGCTGCTGGGCCAGATCAAGTCTTCACTGAGTCTTCCTAGAGTCTTAATTGAAGGGGTGACCCCCAGGTGTGTGTTTTTGTTCCCTCTCGGCCCAGACTTTCCAGAACATTCTGTGGCCTTTGGCCAATTTAGAATGTCCAATTTTGGACCAAATGGTGTTCCTGTGCATCTGCCCTTGTGTCTAACTGGTTGGGTTTACAGGTTTGGAAAGCGTTGTCAAAGGGGCCTTGGTGCTCCTTGTAGCATGTACACACTGCTGTCACTATGATTCTGTTGGGAAGGAAATGCATGTTGAAGGCAGGAGATTGGATGCCAATCAAGCAGGCTATTTTATCCTGAACGGTGTGAGCTGTATTGTTGGAGCTGCACTCATCCAGGAAAGTGAAAATTATTCCATTCTCTTTCTGACTTGTGCATTTTAGATGGTGATCAGCATTGGGGAATGAGAGTGAGTTATTTGATACAGAATTTCTAACTTCTGGGTTGCTGTTGGAGCCTCAAGAGGGCCACAAGCACAGCGACAACAGTTTGTTGATTCCATGATAGCAAATGAGGGACAATGTATAGATCTATAAGGGATGTACAGATGAGATTAAACTAAGCAAAGGCAGTGTTTTTGGTTTTTCTTTCCCGTCATAGTGAGAAACCAATAGTCCCCAAAAATCATCATATTTATATATTACTCCACTGTAAAAGAGGACGATCAAGTGGAACACTTGCTAAGAGTGCACAGAGCAAAAGGCAAAAGGAGTACTAATAATAGAGATGAGCTATAGGTGAAGGGTAAATGTTAATGGCAGAGATTTTAAATTTAGCAGAACGTCCATTAACAAAAGCATGTTCTGTGAAACCTGGATTGTTTGGATCATATAGATCCCCTATGAATGCCTCAGTCATTTTTTTTTAAAGAGATTGTTCTATCACATTGAGCTCTTTCAAAACTATTATCTTATACAACAGAAATCAGATGGGTGTCACATTTTGGCAGTGTATACTGTTATCCAATTTCACCTCTGTTACTGCAATGGTTTCAGAAACAGTGCTTATTCCAGAAGCTGGTGATAAGCTAAACTCCGGAATGATAGATCAGAGGAGGAGAACTAAAAGTGAAAGAAGCACATGTGCTAAACAAATTATCTGGCATCAACCTAAGCACTTGGAACGATAGCAGCACACCATTCCATGTTGACCCTGAAAGCTCCTCCTCAGGATATCTGGATACATGTGCCAAAATTGGTAGAGCTATTGTAAAAACTATGCCTTTTATTTTTGTGTTTTTTTTTAAATTGTGGACTTAACTAAGAAAAGAAGTTTTAAAGCCAGGAACTGCAAGCATTACTATGTGGATTGAAAGTAAGTAACATTGTTTACACAGTTGTAGGTTACTGCAGTGGCTGCAGATGGACTGGAGCCAAAGCATTGTGTGCAAATGGTGCTTTGGTTGGCAAGAAGTAATGGATTGGTTTATGGACTAATGATCAGATACCAATGACAAAGGTCTTTTGCCTGCCAACAATTATGTGGTTGGTTTTCAGGTATCTGAAGAGTTTGGGGCTGTGAATAAGAGAAGTCTTTGGACCATCATCAGCTCTCTCTGATTCATGCAATAATTCACATAAAACCTGAAGAAAATCACTTTATCGTTCCTTCAATAGCTGCTGTGAGCTTATGACTTTATAAGAAACCAGATACCTTTTGTAGATGAACCAGCCACCCTGTGCCTCTTGAAAACTGGTGGGAGCATCCAGAGAGCAAATGAGAAGCAACTTTCTAGTCAGCACAAGAATCATAAAAATCATATCAGTGACCTTTGTGAACAGAAACCACTGAGCTGCTTTTCCAGATTTTTATTCCATCCATAATCATGTCTTTCCTCCTGCCTGTTTGTGTATGCAAAGAGGATTTTAGAAGAGAATTAGAGGAGTAGCAGAGTGTTACACTGACATTTCATAACTGTTTACCTCTAGCTAGAGTCTGCTCACTTATAATAAATAGTATTTTTTTGTTGAGAAATTTTGCCTCATCTGTACTTTCTGTCAACCCCCTGGTCTAGAAGACGGTAGATTAGAGAATCTTTGTGTACTTTTAAAAATCTTGAAACTTTTGTGACACTCTGGGACCAAGGTTTGATTTTCAGCATGCCTCCTGGTGAGACAATGATACTTTCCTGCAGAGTGGTCAAGCAGCAGGCTGACATAATTATACTCAATGATTCATAACTGAAAGTAAATTCCTCAAACATCTCTGTCACCATTCCTGGGAACATTCTGTTCCGTTGGCAAAAACAAAACCAAACCAAATTATAATTTTAGAACAAAATAGCTTATAAATTAAAACAAAATTGTGTATCAAGAACTGGTTTCAGAGTAGCTCATAATTCAATTAGCAACTACTAGAATGCTCAAAATATTAAAAGATTAAACAGTCCCAGACCCAGCAGAGTTGGCAGCACATTAATATAGTCAGGAGGGAGTCACCCTGAACATCCTCAAAACTGACTGTAGACTCCATGATGTCTCATGGCATCAAAACAAATATGAACCAAGAAACCTCCTTCGGATTACTACCAACCACCACCCCCTCATCACCACCACCCCACTTAGTCTCAGCTGATATGTTGAGCTGCATGTGCAAAAGGTACTGAGGGTAGCAAGGACAGAGAAGGTACTCTGGCCCAGGGTTTCAATATCCATCACCAAAGTTGGCTTGGTAGCACCACTACTAATCAAGCTGGGTGAGTCTTGAAGGGCATACATATACATTCCAGACTGGGCCTGCAACAGGTTACAACAGAACCAAAACATTGGAAATATCCTGCTGGACTTCACTTTCACCAATCTGTCTGTGACAGATGCATCTGCCCTTGACAGTTTTTGTAGAAGCAACCACCACATAATGCCTATGCAGACACAGTCCTGTGTTCACACTGAAGATATCACCCATCACATTCTGAAGGAATGCAAGATTCAGAACAGATTCAGCACGTAAAACAAGACATCCCAAGAAGCTCCGCTTGTGTCAGCTGCAACAGAATTGTATTCACCATAACCTGTAAACTCATAGCCTAGCATATCCCTCACTCTACCATGATCATCAAACTGCTATGAGTGTACATACACCAAAAGGGCTTCAGCGATGGATGAGTTGGGCCGAAGGGCCTGTTTCTGTGTTACGTGACTCTATGACTCTATTAAAGAAGACAGCTCATAATGTCACTGGCGATTAGGAATGGATAATACAGGGCTCATCTGGTTAGCAATGCTGCCATGCATGAAAGAATTTTTAAAAACAGAAGGAGACACAAACTGAAATAGTCTAATATAAACTAAGAAAAAGTGTACTGCAGACTAACAGGACAGAATTCTATACGCAGCCTAGCACAGACATTAAGTACGTTAAATGATCAGTGTTGGATGTCACCTTCAGTCAGAAAAAGGTTAACTATCTGGATAACAACTTGATTTACAGCCAAAGGAAAAAACTACTTTTATCCACTAGAGGCCAATATTTTATAACCTGGTATAGCAGTAAAATCTCATAATGTCTACGCATTAAGTACAGAGAACATTTGGTGAAATAACTTTCTGACAGCTGGCTCCGGTGTTCAATTGGCTCTTGATCTACAAAAAAAAAGTGATAAGGATAAAGAACATAACTTAAAAAGTAAATATTTTTAGCTGATGCATTATTTCCCCATTCTGCAATAAGTCATAGTCAAATGTTCCAATTATTTTTTAATCAAAACACCAATGTCCAGTTATGCTACACTATCTCATGATTTTGCTTTGCATAAATTTTATGAATGTAATATAATAATTTTGGAGGTTTTTTTCTATTCTTTCATGGGAGAAGTGGGTATCACTAGCAAGAGGACTATTTGTTGGCCATTCCAAATTTCCCTTGATGTTGTTTGCTCAGCCATATCAGAGGACAACCGCATTGCTGTAGATCTGAAGTCACGTGTCAACCAAACTAGGTAGGCCTGGCAGATTTCCTTCCCAGAAGACACTAGTGAGCCAGACAGGTTTTCATAACAATCAATGATAGTTGTCATTGTCACAATTACTGAGGATTTTGACCATTCATCTGCTATAATTGCAGTGAGAGAGCCCTTAGAACTCCAGAAAAACAGGACAATCATTTTACATTTCAAGTGTTTCTCCATGTAGGTACAGTGAAAAAGCAAAAGGTTTTGGAGAAATTCATTCATATTATGTCAGTACGGAACATGACTGTTGGTGTGAATCCAACAGAAAGTTTAAAAATTAGTAATTCAAGTTTTTGAATCAGCTCTTAATCTATTATAATAGAAGAACATATGATTCCATCAGCTATTTTTAAGGCCATGAATAAACCTGGATACCGTATATTGAATATACATCTATGGAGCTCTGATGTCTCAACTCCACATTTTTTTCAATTCTGCATTGCTTGATATAACTAGGAAACTGAGTTGTATTTGGGGAAAAGGAAAGTTGTTGTCTCTCAGAGCTTAGCTGATATGATTTCAGAAAGACATTTCCTCAAGGTTTTCCTAAATTTCATTCTATTTTCTTTGCCTTTTCTGAGGATTTGCCTAATTCATGACAAGGATTTTGGTGTGTTATCAAACTGATAGTATGAATGATGATGGCCTTAATGGCCTCCTTTTCGCCTTCTTTTTGTATATTCATAACTCAACAGTTGTATTCACTCTACTGATAATGCACTGAGAAAGTGCTAGATACTTCATTTCAAAGAAATATGGTATTACAAACCTATGCCATGAATTTAGATTTTTACAATCAAAAGCAAATTAGATTAAATATCGACCGGAAGAAGAAATTTCCATGTCAGACCCTAATGCTCATTTGCTATGACTTCAATGTTCATCTATGCAATTTTCCTGAGGTTTCTATGGCTCCTCTGCCGAAGTTTGAAGTTGTAGCAATTATTAAGCCACCTCCAGTCCAACTACAATGGCGCAGGGCTGCACTGACCCAAAACGGTCAGGCAATCGTTCTAGAAGGGAGGAAAAAATAAATAACGGAAGCCTAGCTGGTTCCTTCATATGCTGGCAGGTGACCATCTCCTGGCACTTATCAGACTTTGCCCTCAGTGGAAGACGGATCCACCACCGGTAAGATTCTCTCAGCATTATTAACCCCTAAGAAATAATTGTTAATATTTAGTTACCTGCCATGGCCAGGTAGATGACCAATTTCAAAATTTCTGTTCTTCAACCTCCAAAGCAACCTGCCTATGGTTGATAAGAAAACGCTGCAAAACATGGATCATTCTCGCTATCCAACACCATTTTTTGTCATATACAGCATCCAAATGCATGATTTGGGGATCCAAACTATCCCCAAATAGTTAAGAGTTAACATTTCAGGTCCGGTGACCCTTTTTTTCTTGATATCTGTGATCCTGGGAGGATTCAAAACATGAGGGATGAAAACTCTGTTTTCTCCTTCACAGATTTGTCTTCAGAATTCATTATAGAACTATTTTAATGCCAATCAGTTCTATCAGTTAGGTCCAATATAGTTTCTGCTCAGGAGCCAGTCAGACTACAGTCTCACCAAATACTTTCCAATGATTAGGCAGCCTGAATGATGTCTCATAGCCATGCATGATTCACACTATCAGTTACAGAACTCCTGCTAAAGTCTGTTTTATTCTTAAGGAAAAGAAATGTCAGGAAGAAAGCATGTGTCTGCTGAGCACTTCCATTCTGAACAGTAAATATCTCAGATCCAGGGATCATATTTTACTGACTTGGGGCCAATTCAACAATCCCCTGTTTAGCTCCTGGACCGAATGAAAATTTCTGTTGAGATAAAATTGGTTTTATGACTCATTTGGTCCATGTCAGTGCACTATACTGAACAACCTGACTATATGGTGAACTCATAATGTTTTGATACCTCTTGGCAAACTACCTGTGTTTCTGGCCTCTTCTTTCAGGTCAAGTATGCTCTGCATTTACAGCGTTGTTTTTAATAAGAGCAGTAATACTACTTGCAATGCCAGTTGCCATTGCAACATCCATAATTGTAACATATCAGCATCAACATATATAGTCACTTGCCTCAGAAAGGATACTATCAATATTACAATATTAGTTGCAAGTAACAACAATCTCTGCAGACACAAAGGAATTTGTAATCTGCATATTTAATGAGATGTGTTAAACAATCAGAGCAGCACTGCAAGGTTGTTACTTTTTGTTGCTTCCTTGCATCATTCCATTACAAGCAATATACATCCTGGACCTTTTACCCTGTAATAAAGGATTTTTTAAAAAAGATTTTATCTCTTTTAGAGTATAAATTTGATACAATTTCTTTTGCTGAAGTTTCCAGTTTGATTTTGCTTTTGCATTCACAAGTTCAAAATTTGTTTCCCTAGTTCCACGTTTCGTGGATATTTGGTAGAACTTCGCTTATACGTGTTTGTAGAAATGCCTAGACAATTCACAATGTGTTGCCATTTGTAATTATTTAAAAGATTTAGAAAAATGATAAATATTAATTTACATTATTCTCTTCACTAAACCAGAGGAATTATCAAAAAGGGATAGAACTCTATTACTTCAGGTGCACCACAAAAGGGTTGGGTGATATTTTCTAGTTTACTAGCAACAGATCAATAGTTGATTGGATTACAGGGGTTGGTTAGCTCAGTTGGCAACACAGAGTAACACCAATATTGGGGATTCAATTCCTGCACTGGCTGCAGTTATCATGACACTCTCCTATTCAGTTTCTCCCCTCACCTGAGGTGTGATGACCCTCAAGTTAAACCACTACCAGTCATTTCTCTCTAATGAGACAGCAGCCCTATGATCCTGTAGGAGTATACTGATTTTACCATTATCGAGTTGATCTGATATGGCTGCAAGCACAACTTTAGTTCTGAAGGAAACAAGAGGAGCATTCCTCATTGTGCATCTCATTTTGTCTTCACAGATGGATGCTCTAAAGCAAACGCCCTGAAGATTTTGTAATGAAGAACCTGGTACGAGACATCCATAGACTGAGGCTTTGCAGACTCAAGGAGCATGCTAAATGAACATAGAAAATATGAATTTTTCATAATATTCCCTACCACAGAGAACTAAAAAGGGCCTGAAATGTTCTTCTCGGTAAGGCTTCAATATACTCTTTTCTGAAGCAGGCCAACTTCAGATGGGATTATCCTCTTGAGAGAAGGGCTGTAGTTGACTTGGATGAGGCATGGGCTGAGTGTGGGTGTGAGGGTAAGAAATATTTTATGTTTTAATTCTTGCTTTTAAACTTCTACACTGTGCTGATATCCTGAGGCAGGCTTCTGCTCAGTTCACCTCAGGTACTGGCAGCCTTTTACACTCTTCACACATCACTTGGCCTGACTCAGTACATACTCAGTATGTGCTTCTAACAATACACACACACTTGCAGGGCAGGCAAAATTGAGAACTAGATTTGGTTCTGTCAGTAATGGAAGCCCTAACTCATACTTTCTGGGCCTTTATACTTTCAGCTAGAGTCAAAACTTTACAGTTTAATTATTAGGTCTCCTTGTATTTTAAAGCAGGTAGAACAGGAAAAGGTTCAGAGGATGTAGCGCCAGATCACTATTCGTTCAAAATTCTACCGAAACTTTGCTCTGGATTTTTACTGCACTCCATATGGCTGTTAGACTGATGGATGAATAAGCCCCAGTTGATCAGGTCAAGTGCACAGATAGGATAAGTCCTGCTTGGCGAATTCAACTTTTAAAAATTACCTCTCTTATTGCCAACTTCCAGTCTGGCAATGTAACAGAAGATTGTTCTGGAACCGAAGTTCATAGAATCGTAAAAATTACAGTACAGAAGGAGGCCTTTCAACCCATTGTGTTTGTATCAGCAAGTTGGGCCAAGCAACGTGCAAAGAGTTGCTGGTTCCTGAGGTGAACTGAGCAAAAGCCTGCCTGAGGCAGGGTACTAGCATGAGTGGTACAAGTTTCAAAGCAAATACTGAAACATAAAACATCCCTCCCTTTTACACTCACCCCATTGAAGCCATCCATAGCCCCCATTATCCCTCTGCCAATCTATGCTCATCCATCCATCACATGGCCCTTTATAGCCTCAATGCCAATTTATGGCAACTCACACCCCCTATCTTCCGCCGTTTGCCCTTCTTCTTCAAGCCAACTCACCTAGTATCCACCATGTGCAAACCTCAGAAGGAAGGCTGATAATGTCTGCTGATGTCACTACTGGGAAAAAATATTCAATGTTAACAAAAAAAGTTCAATATATCTAAATTCTTTCAACTAATCCTTATGAAAACAGACATTTTACTTAAATTCTTAATCCCTTATGTAAACAACTATTTCCATTCAATAAGAAGCTGGAGCTGTCCATCAAAATGTTCATTTGCTAGACACTTCATTGTGAAAATGATATTATGGTAAATCAGTCATGCAGCAGAAATCCAACAATAGTGGTTTGAATTAGCACTCTGAAATACCCAGCACTAATGTTTTTAGTTTCACACATTTTTTTGGATAACTCCTTGGTGGCTTTGACAGTCTCAAAGAGTTAATGTGTTTTTAGCACATGCGTGTCTTTTCACAACATCAAAGGGTGCATTACCTCCAAGAAAGGATGAATTACCTCTCCAAAAGGGAGCCATGCCAACATCAAAGTTGAGCATGGACGAGATCCAAAGAAGTGCCTTAGCTCTCCAAAAAGGAGAAATACAAAACATTTGCGCAACCTTCATTCTTACAGCTCCTTCACTCCACACTTCCCATGTTCCCCCCCCCACCCATGTGAACCTATGCAACCTAATGCTCTCTATCCATATCCCATAGCTCCTCACATCTCCTATGCCTCTCTACTCATCCTTTAGCACCTCCTACTCCTATTCCTACTTAGTACCTACTTCCACGCATCAGCCTTTCTCTCTTATTTATTCACTTCTGGGACAAGGGCATTGCTGATAAGAAAATTAAAAAATTATCTTACAAAGCTGTGAGATCCAGAGGGATCGGAGCGTCCTTGTGCATGAATTATAAAAGTTAATTTGGAGATGTAACAAGTAATTAGGGAAGCTAGTGGAATGTTATCATTTATTGGAAGAGGATTTGATCACAAAAGTAGTAAGGTTATACTTTAGTTATATAGGGCACTAGTGTGACCGCATTGGAGTATTGTATACAGATTGGTGCCTTATTTAAAAAGGATGAAAATGCTTTGGAAGAAAGTCAGGGAAGGTTTTATGAGACTACTGCTTGGAATCGGTGGGTTGTCTCATGAGGAAAGGTTTGACAGGCTAGGCTTGTGTCTGTTAAAGTTTGGACGAGTGAAAGATGATTTGATTAAACATAATAACATCCTGATGAGTCTTGGTAGGGTCGCTGTGAAAAACATATTTTCTCTTGTAAGAGAATATAGAATTTGTAGTCACCATTTAAAATAAAGGGTGCCCATTTAAGGTAGGGATGAGCTTTTTTTCCCCTCACAGACAGTTAGGAGTCTTTGGAACTGTCTTCCTCAAAAGGCAGTGGATACGGAATTTCTGAATTTTTTTGAAGCACAGATTGATAAGTTCTTGATAAACAAGGGGTGAAAGGTTAATTGGAGTAGGCAGGAATGCGGAGTAATCCAATCAGTCATGATTTATCGAATGGTGCAACAGGCTCAAGTGGCATGTAACTTGTGTATGTATACAATATACAATAACATTCAGAATTAACATAGGTTATCAGACTAATTAGGGTCAAACATCCTCTTGGGTTTCTCCAAACTCCCACGTCCTAGCTGTACTGAACTTTAGTTGTCTGCAGTTGAGTTCCCCAACTTACTAAAATAACGGTCTCTGGAACTGTTCAATTATCCTGTAATTGTTTGAGTGACACATTACGATACTTCCAGAGCATTCCACTTTTATTACTGGGCAGAATCAAATGCAATGACCAATGGAACTTCCTGATATCCTGTGCCTGAATATTTACAATCTCCACAGGTATCAGATTTCACAGCACATGGGATACAGAATGTTGAGATTATCACACTATAAATCTGTGTCTCCTTGGGTAATGTGATGATGAAGTGATGATGTTGAATTCATAATGTTCAGCAGCCTTCTTAAATTCTCTGGAAATCAACTAGGTTCCATAGTCAGAGAATTTTTTTTCAGGTATCCTTTGCTCAATGAATTGAACCAAGTTGAGATGACTGTTTTAACAATCAAATTTTTCACCTTTAAAAATAAAAAGAATCTTTGAATTACACTCTAGAATTATGAGAATACCAGTCTTAATTGTGTTTGAATAAATTGGCTCCTATGGTAATCAATGGTCTGGGAGAATTTCAGCAGCTACCATCTCCTCGTTCTGCTGTGAATTTCTATACTTCAGGTGTATATTGCAGACAGTCATCGCTGCATCTCTTGCATTGCCCGCACTTCTGCCCTTAAAGTCCCTCCCCCCAACAAAAATAGAAACAGAATCCCCGCTGTGCTCACATATCACCCCACCAACCCCCACATGCAGCATATCATTCTCCGCCACTTCTGCCACCTGCAGTCCAACCCCGCAACCATAGAGACATTTCCTTTCCCACTCTTATCTGCCTTTCGTAGGGATCGCTCACTCCGCGAGTCCCTTGTCTGCTCCACACTTCCCACTAACCCCACCACACCCAGCACCTTTCCCTGCAACTGCTACACCTGTCCCTACACCTCCATTCAAGGCCCAAAGCAAACCTTTCATATCTGACAGGGGTTCACCTGTGCATCTGCCAACTTGGTCCACTGTATCTGTTGCTCCCGATGTGGCCTCCTCCACATCAGTGAGACCAGGCGTACACTCAGAGACCATTTCATAGGGCATTTGCGCTCTGTACACAACAAACAACAATACCTTCTGGTCGCCAACCATTTTAACTACCCCTTCCACTCCCTGGGTGACATGTCCATCCTGGGCCTCCTCCAGTGCCACAATGACACCACCCACAAACTGCATGAGGAGCACCTCACATTCCACCTCGGGAGCCAACAGCCTGATGGCCTAAACATGAAATTCACCAGTTTTAAAATCTCCCCACCTCCAGCCTCATCCCATATCCAACCCTCCCTCTCATCCCCACCTCCTTGACCTGATACAACCTGTCCATCTTCTTTCCCATTTATCTGCCCCATCTATCCCACTGACCAACCCCCACTAATCCACACCTGCATTCACCTATCACCATCCCACCTACCTTGCCCAGCCCCACCCCTCTCTCTGTTTATTTCCCAGTTCCCTTCCCTCTCCCCATTTCTGAAGGGTCCCAACGCGAAACATCAACTTTCCTGCTCCTCTGATGCTGCCTGGTCTGCTGTCTTCCTCCAGCTCCGCATGGTGTTGTCTCATTCATTCAATGTCTTCATAGGTGCCCACTCAGTACACAACTGATCTGGCTCCAAGCTTACACTTCTCCTTTCACATGTGATCATCACATATCTTTTATAGAAGCTCTTTCTGAATCATTTTAGGTGGATTTGGCTGGCAGAATGTCAATTTCTAATGAGACATCAACACTGATCGACCAATGCAGCAGTATTACTGCCTGTGTTTGTTTCATCTAAACAGCTATCCCTGAATCACTTGCTGAGAGATCTTCCAGAACATTTCATCTTCGTTGATCACTAAATTGACTCAGTTTCATTGTTACTATGTTCATTAGGTGATAGATTTTTATACTTAGATCTTTTATTTCATGCTTCTCCTGTGGTGGCAACAGAGATAGGACATCTGCTAATCACTATTTCTCTTCCTGACTTGTATTTCAGAGTGAAGTGATAACTCTCAAGCCTCAAGAATAACCTCTGGAGTCCTGCAGGAACTCTGATTATTTTTCTCGTAGAAGTGTTCCAGTGGACAATGATTATTCTTCACCAAGACGTTTCTTCCATAGAGGTATGTATGAGATTTCTCACATGTGTATGTGACAACCAAAAGCTGTGGGCTGGGTTTAACATGCCTTTCAGTGAGGGGGCACAAAACCTGCAGCTTTCATTTATAGAGACAAAAAAGTCCTACTTTACTTCACTTCCTTGAGAATAGATTGAAGAGGCGAGACTGTTCTCTTTAGATCTGACAGAGGTTTTCAAAATCAGAAGCAGGCTAAGTAGAGTGGACAGGGAGAAAGTGTTCCCACTCATAAAAGAAACAAGAATGAGAGGGCACAGATTTAAAATGATTTGCAAAAGTAGCTGTACTGCCTTGAAGCCTGGTGGAAACATGTTCAATTGAGACACTTAAAAAGGCACTGCACAATTGTGTCTAAAAATAATGTGCAAGAATATGAGGAAAAAGCAGATGTAAATGGTGCTCATTTTAAGAGCTGGTGCAGACATGAAGGGCCCAACAGCCTTCTTCTGCACTGTAGTACTTATCTGCTTTAGAGATTCCTAGGCTGAAGTGACTGGTGGGACATCTGGTGTAATTCAGAAAGAAACAGTCATCTGTGTTTTTTCCAGTTGCAATAGACTCCATTGTTCATTATTCGCAGGGATTTTTATTCTACCTGAGCCTGTGATGAATGCTTGGCTGTTTCAAAAGGTTATGAACCACTATTTCAGCTGTATACACATGATGACCAGTTGTAAGAAAATATTATCAGAGATAGTAGGAACTGCAGATGCTGGAGAATCTGAGATAACAAGGTGTAGAGCTGGATGAACACAGCAGGCCAAGCAGCATCATAGAAGCAGGAAAGCTGACGTTTCGGGCCTAGACCCTTCTTCAGAAATTTCGGTCTAGGCC
>NC_063336.1:48838736-48936524 GCF_021869965.1 Rhincodon typus
TATCTTGTGAGAAAATATTGAAGGCTTATCTATCTTTGATGTGATAGTGGAAGTGATGTTTATTCCTACAATCAATTGACTGCTTGAAGGGATCTAATTTTATGGAAAGGGAAGTTTTTCTTTTTTCCCCCGTTATGGGAAGCATCCTTACCAATGATAGTATACTAATTCCATATTCTTTTATTATAAAAGGTGGAGTAACTCCACAGAGGAAGAGAAGATTTTCAAGTGAGATTAGATTGTTGAGTTTTTTTTTAAGGTCCTGAGCTGTTTCCATGGTGGATACTGGGTGAATGCCTCTGGAGGATACTTGAGGCATATGGGAGGTGTGACAAAGCAAGGGAAACTTTAAGGAACATGGAGGGATTCTGGGGTATAGATGGTATTAAAAGAATAAGGAATCTGAGGGGTTATAGTGGGGACATGTAGTGGTTGGGGAGTACGACATGAAGGCTTAAGTACCTAACATTGATCATTAACACAGGACCGATAATACAGTAAATGGAAGTCTGCATTTGAGCCTGTTAACCTGGCATCAACCCAGCTTCATTGCTACCCTGGGAAGGCATGTCTAAATCCATTTCATCATTGGCTAGCCAGAAAGAAAATGCAGAAGGTAAAGAGTCGTTTTAAATGAGACTTCTCTGTTACCTTCTCAGACATTTTTCCAATACTCAAGCAAAATGGTTGGAACCCATGACATCCCCAGAACATTGTACTATACATGATCAAGATGCCAATCGGCCTTGGCTCAATTGGTAAGTCTCTTGCCTCTTAGGCTGTAAGGTTCTGGACTCAAGTCCCACTCCAGAGCTTAAGCATAGAAATTAAGATACTCCAGTCTGTACTATCAAAAGTATTTTAGATAATATTTGATTTATCCTCAACATCACTGAAAGATTATTTGGTTACTATCACATTTGTTTGAGTCAACTGTGCAGTGATCATCCACCTTGTTTCCTACTTCACAGAGTTTCTACAGTTGGAAACTACTGCATTGACTAGTAAGGACTCTGAGAAGTCCAGTAGTTGTGAAAAGTGACTTGCTATTTTACTGAGATAACAAGGGGTAGAGCTGAATGAACACAGCAGGCCAAACAGCAGGGGAGCAGGAAAGCTGACGTTTCGGTTTACTGTACTTTTCTGCAGGTGATTGTTGAGAATCTAATTCCCAAGCCTCGTTGGCTTGCGCTGATAAATGGTAAGTAACATTCATACCACACAAGTGCCAGGCAACAACCATTTCAAACAACAGACTAAGAACTTCCCTTTGACATTCGATGGCATTATCATACCAGACCACCATCGCCCACCCCAATCAATATCCTGCTGTTTCCATTAACCAGGAACTGAACTGAAATATTCATATTAAATACTGTGGGCCTTGACAGCAGGTCAGATGGGAGGAAACCTGCAGCAAGTAATTCACCTGCAGACCCCCCCAGAGCCCTGTCCATCATTTACAAGTCAGGAGTGTGACAGGATACTCCCCACTTGTCTGTGAATGGGTGCAGCTCCAACAATACTCAAGTAGTAGCCACGCCAAAGCAGCTCACTAGAGATTGGCACCATACCCACAAACATTCAGTCACTCCACCACCGAAACTCAACGTTTTGCTGGAATAAAATGTTCACCTTCACCACAGCCACGCCAACTCAAGGCCGTTTATTCGGTTTGAAGTGAAAAGTTCCTCTGCGAAACAAACGAGCTGGTGCAATAAGTTCAAAACAATAATGCGACAAAACAAACATCTAAGGCCGCTGGAGATCGTAAAAAAAAAACAGAAATTGCCGGAGAAACTCGGTAGATCCGGCAGCAATAAAAACAGAAGTTGGTGCAAAAGCTCAGCAGGTCTGGCAGCATCTGTGAAAGGAAAAAAAAACAAGGTTAACGTTTCGGGTCCGGTGACCCTTCCTCAGATCCAGTCCGGGTTCATCGGATTCTTCGTAAAACGATGCTTACACCCGGTGAGGAAAAGGTCGCTTTAAATCAAGTTCCTGCTTCGCCGGTTTTTAAAAAAAACTTTCAAATTTAAAATCCACGCGCAGCAATTGCAAGCAGTGCCGCGCAGGCGCGGAAGTTGGAATGGCGGGGAGATCACGCAGGCGCAGTAAGGAGCCCTTTCACCGTTACCACCCACCGTCCTCCCTGGGGACGGCGGTTTCTCCGGATCGCCCCTGTCTCTCTCTGCCACTAGTTATCCCTGCGTCCGTGTCGAGCGTCAGTTCCGGCGGCCAGCCGCTCTTCCCCGGATGTTTGCGAGCTGGGATTAACCCCGGAAATGCCGGATGAAGCCGGTGGGAGCGGAGCGCTGCAGGAATCGCGGCCCGGCCTCGGCGAACTCCGCTTCTGACACCGGCGGCGAACTCGAGAGGCCGAGTGCGGCGGGCGGCCCGGCGGCCTGCGCCAGGGGCCTGGGGTTGACCGCCCCCCACTGCCGGCTGCAGGGATGTCGGCGGAGATCATCGACACTCCCCCGCTGCACTTCGAGGAGATCGACTACAATGAGATTGATGTGGAGGAGGTGAGGCAAGAACCGGGGTTGGGGGGGGGGGTGGTGGTGGTGTGTTGCTGTTGCTTTTGGGGGAGACACCAAACCAGGGGAGAGAGTCAGAGAGTAGGCCCCAGCATAGGGAAGGGGAGCAAGCCCTGTCCGCAGCACCCCGCCCCCAGGCTCGTCCGTTTTGTTTAAGAGAATGAGGAAATGGGTTAAAGTTTTAGATGGATTGTAAACACGTTTAGTGAAGGGTACATCTCGTGCTGTCTAATGTTCTCTGGTAATCTCATACTCTGTCTCTCTCTGGTGCATTGGAGTGTGTAAGAGTTGTGGGGAGTTTTATTGTCTTTTTTTGAGTTTTATTTTTATTTGAACAAGAATTTTAAACGTTTGTGTCTCCTAGTACCCCGCCCCCAACGTAAGACAATTAGTAAAAGAATGCCTACAAAATTTGAATTAAGTGGGACGTGCTTATTTATTTTTATTCCTTGTTTTACTTGAAAGCTTTTGTTTATAAACTCTGTATAAACATGATCAGAAGTTATTTGAATACTTTCCTCGTGATGGCAAACTGATTTCATTTCTTCCCCGGCAACTTGGTGTCTAAACTAAAAATTTATATTCCGTGTGACTTACTGCTAATATATGCACTTTCAGTAAGGAGCTACCAGGGTATAACATTTGTTCCTGTGGATTTTCCAGGATTCTGAAGGTTGATGTTTTTGGTGGACTTGTAGGTTACCAAGTAATGTTTAGTGTAGATAGTTAACTTTTTGTGGGGGAAAAATGACTTCCCATTGCATGCTGAAGAAAGCTATGCAGAATTTTGATGGATCTTCATCTTTCCATTTTTTAACAATGTAAGTGTTTCAAGTTTGGCTTTCTTTTTTTGAAAATGCTGCTGCAATAATGCTGTAACTGTGTTGAGATTGCATTAGCATCTCCCTTTTAGTCAACCGACGGAAATTCTTCTTTTTGTTCTGATCCTTTGTACAGATGAATGTGATTTTTTTAATGAGCATGATGTGCACTTATCTAGTGTATTGTGATAAGTGAATGTGGATTTCAGTTACTTTGGTATTTGAATTAGCATAGAATTAAATAAAAAGTAACTGACTTTTAGGATGAAAAATCTGTTTTTATGTTGTATTTTATATTATACTATCTCAAGTCAATGAGAGTCCAGTTCAAGGCTTTTTTTTCAAAAAAAAAGTAACCTGTTGAGAGATGTTGTACACAGCCCTGGAACAAGTGGGACTTGAATCTGGCACAGATTTGGGATACTGCCACTTAGCCACTATATTTTATGACACTGGACTTTGCGAGAATTTCATTTGTACCTTTGAAAGTATACAATGATTTTGATTTTACTTAAAATTTACAACCAGCATAAATTAAGAAAAACTATCCTAAAGTTCTAAATGTTTCGAACCATTTTGATGTAATTAAGACTCAAAAAGTGGCAGTAGAATTCGACTGCAGAACCCAATCCGATAATTAACCATTGTGGGCTTCCAGCAGAGGTCTCTGCAAAGCAGTCAAAGAAGCAGGAATCCCTGAACTGTCGTCTTTCTTGTTCCTAACTCGGATCCAGTAAAGCAACCTGTTCAAATAAACTGACTGAGAGGACGATTACAAAATCAATCAGATGATTGGAGTTAATTAAGCAGGTGCTGTGGATTAAAAATATGATCAATCTTGTCTTCAAATATTCAATTTTAGAATATATTTAATTGTTCAGTGTCCAAACTTCCATGTGCTTGAAAAGCCTTTTTATTAAAGCACCAAATGAAAACCTTAAACTTGACATTGAAGCTTCATTTGATGTTCTCTCTCCAGTGAAATTATTTTCCAAGGATGACATAAATGACGAAATACATTTGATCAATGTCATGGTGGAGGGAAATATAAACAAATTGTGCGGGAGCTTCCTCCTGTTAATAATTGGAGAAGAGAACATTGTTTAATGAGGTGATTTCAAGAGCAATAACAGCTCCAGATTTTCATGATTAGCACATTCAACAAAAACTTGCACAATAGCTTTGGATCACTATCTGAAGAGCAGAAATTTGCAGCACTGAAGGGAGCAGGCAATGGAGTAATACAAGGTTAATTTTCTTGCGTAGAGTTGCTCGAGACATGACAGACCAAATGGCCTCCTTCTGTGCTGTAACCATTGAATGATTCTTTGATTTATCCTTATACTGTTAAAGGAAATTTAGTAAATTATACATTTCATGTGCTACACACATCAGCATGAAACTAGGTGGGAATGTGACTTGAGACGCTTCAAGCAGATTTAGAAAGGCGAAGTAAGTGAGCAAAAACATGGTAAATGGGATATAATGTGAAAAAACATGAAACTATCCACTTTGGTAGGAAAGAGAAATGCAGAGCATTTATTAAATGGTGAGAGACTTAGAAGCATTAATGCCCAAAGGAATCTCGCTGTCCTTGTCCTTAAGTAATTGAAAGCTAACATGCATATGCTGCAAGCATTTAAGAAGGCAAATAGAATGCTGGCCTTAATGGTAGTTGATTTGATTGCAGGAGTAAGTGTTACCATGATTGTTTTATAGAGCCTTCCTGAGACCACACCTGGAGTATTGTATACAGTTTTGATCTCAGTTAGTGAAAAAGATATATTTGGCATGGAAGAAATGCAAGGAAGGTTCACCAGACTGATTCCTGGGATGATGGCACTGTCCTGTGAGGAGAGATTGGAAATACTGAATGGGTGAGAGGCGGGGTTTGGTGAGGTGTGGTATCTTATTAATTATCAAAAGACTTGCAGGGCACAACCGGATGGATGCAGCAAGGATGTTTACCCTAGCTACTCGGAGGTTAGGAGGCCAATTTGGAATGAGATGAGCTGAAGTTTCTTCACACAGACAGTGATAACCTTTGAAATTCTGTACTCTGGAGTGTGGTGAAGGCTCAGTGATTGACTGCATTCAAAACAGAGATTGATTGATAGATTTCCTGACATTAAAGATTTCAAGGGATATGGGGATAACATAGGAGAATGACATTAAGAGATGTATGATCAACTGTGTTCAAGTTGAATGGCAGAACAGGCTCTAAGGGCTGAGTGGACTTTTTCTGATATTTCCTGCAGTCCTGTGCATACCCCAGAAGTCCTGCATTTTGCAGATTCTCAGTGCTGTGGTACAATCATGTAATGACAGTTTGGAATAAAATGTGATCTGAAGAGGTGAGAAAAATAAATAGTAGCGTGGAGTTTTGGTTTTGTATTGATCTACCTGACTGCATTTTTAAAAAATTATAGCATGGGTGTTTGTGTGTAATGTGAACAACAAGCATCCGCTACAAGATTTGAGATACCATACTAAAGAGCTGCAGTTGTTTTTGTTGTAACGATAAAGAAACAAAATCATTACACTATGATCATATTTTTGACTTTCGATTTGTTTTGACTATATACATATATAATACGCCTGTAATCTATTGCTGGAAAATCTCATTATACTGGTGATGTAATATACTTTTAGTTCATATATATTTCTATCCACTTGTGGGTTGATAGTTATCAAAAGGTGCTGGGCCAAGCACTTTAGGGGTATGTTTAAATGCCCATTGACTGCAAGAGTGGTAGCTACAGGCAACCATCCAAGCTGATCCAAATATTGAAAATCCTGGACTGTCATGGAAGTCGACAAAAATGTGAAATTCCTACTGTCATGGAAAGCTCCAAGTTCCAATGGCATCCCAGGAGAAATACACAAACCTGTCAAGCCTACATGTAGCTGTCAAATTTACGTAAATGCATCATAGTGAATGATGAACAAACCATTTCACAGGAGTTCAAGGGCACTGTGATTGTTTACTTGTACAAAAGAAGAGGACAATCTGTGTGACAACCACAGAAGAATGTCGCTGCTTACAATAGCTGGCAGATTCAAAAAAACGTTCTACTCAACATACTCGTCAGATTTCAGTGTGTGCGCTGTTAAGAATCAAATTTGGCATCCAAAAAGGTAGAGGCATTGAGATGTGATATTCACCCTTCAGCAAAACAAAAGAAATGCTGCAAATAGGTGGGGCACTTCTGTATACGATTGTACCTTAGCTGACCTGACAAAGGTCTTCGTCACAGTAAATAGAAAAACTTTATGTAAAGTTTTGGCCAAATTTGCATGTTTTGACAGAGCTGTAAATTTGATACAGCACTTTGTCAATGGCATGATGGTTGAGCTGCTGACTGTGGTAAATGTACTCAACACTTTGACTTAACTAACAGTGAGAACCATGTATGTGATTCCTCTGTGCTCTTCTGCATAATCTTTGTAGCAGGCTTTCAGGGGCATTTCATGAGCATGTGGATGGAATATATGTCCAAATTTATAACGAGTGGCAATTGTTTCAACTTGAGATGACTGAAAATCTCAGTTTCTGCTGATTGAGCCTTGTGTATCCTGGCTAGCCTTCAAAGAATCATGGACTATTTTTCAGAAGTGGGTTTTGACTATAGGTTAACCATCAGCTTATTGAAGACCGATACTTTGCCAATCACCAAATTCTGAACATACTCCACCTACTATAAATATAAATAACTTTATCGCAGAGGTGCAGTCTCCAAAAATGACTTTGTGGACAGCGAGATGCCAGAAAAACTTTCAGAAAAAACTCAGAATCTGCTCATTTAAATAAAAGACTGGAGGATATGAGGTAATAAGCTTATTACAAAACTTACTGTGTACAGAGCTGTGTTAATCCCTACCCTCTTATTTATATTGTAGTCCATGTCTCACAAACATATTAAGTAGTTGGACCTGAGATGCATTTGGAACATCATGGATGTCAAATAAAGAGACAGAGCCCAAACCTTCAGCTGCATTCCAAAGAATGGAAATCTCTGCAATTGGAGCATTCCTAATCAGAATCAGCTCAGAAAGAGTGGTTATGTACTGTACATGACTGCTAAAAGCATTTATTCATGACATAAACATGGACACTGTTCATAAGGTAGGCCAAGATTAAGACTCGAGCTTCTTGAAGGTTAATCTCCGGAAATATGCATGTCCACCATAGACCAGGAGAGAATTGCGCTAGTGAGGGAACAGTGTTAAGTAGTGGCATTGTTTCCTTTCAACAGAAAACAAATAGGCTTCAAAGGATAAAAGACAAGCTGGAAAGACCGGGCAGTCCCAAGAAAATCACACTGTTCATCCTCATCTGCACTTTGGAAACCCCTGCAACCACATTAGAGCTCACAACAGATGACTTCTGCATGTAAGAAATGACTATCTTCAATAACAAAAGGAAACTGATAGACAGGCAATGGTAGTTTGGAATGTACACACCAATACAATGGAGTGGATGAGTGGTAGCTATAATTGTGGGCTTCTGCCGGGTGCTCCGGTTTCCGCCCACAGTCCAAAGATGTGCAGGTTAGGTGAATTGGCCATGCTAAATTGCTCGTATTGTCCCGGGGTGTGTAACTTGGGTGGATTAGCTATGGGAAATATGGGGTTACAGGGAAATGATAAGGGGATGGGTCTGCGTGGAATGCTGTTGGGAGGGGTGGTATGAGCTTATTAGGCCAAATGGCCTGTTTCCACACTTACGGATTCTATGAAGTACAAATGAGAGAACCCTATGACTGGATACTGTACCTTTTCAAATTGTTATCATGGATGCAGATTAGATGTTTAAGGGTTTTGGGCAAGTACTGAAATATTTTCAAGTCGACCTTTTGGGAAATGTTGTTACGCACCTCTGGAATAGATGGCTCTTGAACCTGTGCCTCCTGGCTCAAGGTAAGGGACATTACCCCTGCACCACAATGCATTGTTAAGAATTTTATCTACTGATAGCTTGTAAACTATTCTCCTGGAGTTGATGTATATGAGTTTGGATTTGCAGAGGGAAGGGGACTGACCCTCTGCTTCAGCGTGAAAATCAAGTGCAACAAATATACCGGGTTGACCCTGATTTTATGGGTGCCCGACTTACGAACATGATCCCATACAGGAGTATATTAATTTTAAAGGTCTGACATGCGGATATTTCCTTGTACTTATGAACAGCTGTTTATACTGTTCTGTATTGAGTTCCAACTTGCATACAATTCGACGTGCGAATGGAGCACATTCACAGCCTGAGTCTGCTTGCATATGTAATGCCAATTCTTGACAGAAAGAAGTAAAATACTGAACAAAAGGCACTCTGCCAAAATGTTTTCTTTACCCTTTTTATTTAGAGAAACCCTGTTTTATATTGTCAGGGGAGAGGTGGAGAAAACATATGGCCAATCAATGTCATTTGTGCACAGTAGCTCTTGAAGTAAATTTTGTGTGGCATCGTGAGCTGAACTTCTTCTGTTTTCTGTCTTTTTTGAATACCTTGACAACTGCACTGGTACTTGGGCATGTACTGTATTATTGTTCTCAGCTGTTTTAGTAATCAGTCGGAGAATCATCGTAGATTCATAGAATCTGTACAGTGTGGAAACAGGCCATTCAGCCCAAAAAGTCCACACCACCCCTCCGAACAACATCCCACCCAGACCCATTCCCCTACCCTTTCCCTGTAACCCTGCATTTCCCATGTCTAATCCACCTAACTTACACACCCTGGGACACTACGGGCAATTTAGCATGTCCAATCCACCTAACTTGCACATCTTTGGACGAAGGAAGGAAACCGGAGCACCGAGAGGAAACCCACAGACACGGGGAGAACATGCAAACTCCCGCAGACAGTCGCCCGGAGGTGGAATTGAACCCAGGTCCCTGACGCTGTCAGGCAGCAGTGCTAACTGCTGAGCCACCGTGACGCACCAATCCTTAGCAGCTGTGTGTTTTCTGAACATTTGGCTTATGTTCATAATATGAGTAATTTACGTGTTTTTTTTTGTTTTCGGTAAGCATTACTTAAAGGCTGTCAGCATGTCATAGCACATTAGATCTCTACTGTGGTGTCTTACATGTACAACTATGCAAATTTCTTCTATTTAGAAGGTTCCCAGTCATCTTGTATTGGACAGAACCTCAAGGGTGAATTTCCTTCCTCATTTGTCTCATTTTGTGCACCTTCTTGTGATCAGTCACTCTGTTATGGTGTGACATTCATGTACCTTTTCATTTGGCAGATAGCAAGGATAATGGAAACAAAATAACTCAATGCGTATTATAACATAATGAATACATTGTATGTTACCGTAGGTTTTTGGAATTTTATAACTTTTTTTTTTCTAAACCAACCTTTCAGTAAGCATTTTTGGCTTCCAGAAAGTGAAGTTTAAAAATGTGATTAGCAACTTGTATTGAGTGTCTGTTTGGGAGCTTTTCATCTTCATTTGAAAAGAAGCAAATACAATATTGCTTGTGTTGTAGCGCTGTTTATTGGTTTTGGTACCTTTTTTCAATTACATCCATAATTCATATTTAGCATTGGACCAGAAAATCTAGAAAACCATCCTGAAACAAAATTAAGTGAATTAAGGTGCTAACCCCATTTGGGAACAAAGTTTATTTACCATGATCTTTTCAATAATTTACGCAGTTTTTGACCAGCCTTCATAAATTTCTTCACTTCTAACCTCATTCATTTACCTAGTTGACAAACCAATGGATATTTCTGCATAACATTCAGAAATGTGCAAACTGTGGTAACTGGAAGAAACTGCTACTCTGAGTTTGTGCTGTAAAAGGTTCACTTCCAGGTCACTAGTCCCTTCTTTCTTGCAATGTTATTGATTATGAAGGAAAAATAAGCTGTTTTAATTGCTGGTACCATGTTTTGGAAATTAAATGCTCAAACTACATCCAAAAAATGAGATATTTCAGGAAATCGTATTGAGTTTGTAATTCATTCATTTCCTCAACAGTCAAATTGATTTCAATGGATCTGAGTTCTGTAGTAGTTTAAATATCTTGTTTGTGAGAACCTGTATTGTGTTACTTAGAAAAACAAAACTTTGTTACCATGTGCCTCCACCATGTGGCTGAATTAGGACATGGTACCTAGTTGAACTGTTTGAAATATGAGATTTCTTCATTTGGCATTTTAAAAGGCATTAGCCTGTTTTACTGTAACTTTGTTCGCTCATGCTATTTTTCAGGTGACAAAGAATTTGATGTGAATGCACACAATATTCGAAATGATTGATTAAAATAAAATCCAACCACTAGACTCAATTATCAGAAAAGAGAGTTTTAATTGATAATATTCTTACACAGTTTATAATTTCTGATCACATTTTCAGAATGCCCTTCTCTACCTACCTTTCTACCAGTGTTCCAATTATAGGATGAGTCCACCTCTTTGTTAAAATTTTAGATTTTTCAAAGTACGTTTACTCTTGATGTCCTTTTTTTAAACTTAAGTTCAAAAGCTATGTGCAAATGTGTGGGTTGTTCAATAAGTGAGCCATAAGCTAACTTGAAATTTTTATGGCTTATAAAGCAAACTGTAGAAATGTGCTCTTTCGTATTAACCACTGGCAACATCAGTTACTGGAAAAAAAAACATACTTATAGACAACTAAAAACTTTTCATGGTAAGCCCTCAATAAAGTCCGTATTATCTTCCTCAGATATTTTGCATGCAAAAAAAATATGAATTCAGCTGGCTTATGAATGTCTTCAGGAAGAATCTGCCATTTTGTATCTGGGCTATTTTTTAAAATTCATTTGTGGGATGTGGGCGTCGCTGGCTGGCCAGCATTTCTTGCCCATCCCTGGTTGCCCTTGAGAAGGTGGTGGTGAGCTGCCTTTTTGAACTGCTGCAGTCCTCCTGCTGTGGGTTGACCCACAATGCTATTAGGGAGGGAATTCCAGGATTTTGACCCAGCGACAGTGAAGGAATGGCGATTTATTTCCACGTCAGGATGGTGAGTGACTTGGAGAGGAACTTGGAGGTGATGGTGTTTCCATATATCTACTGCCATTGTCCTTCTAGATGGAAGTGGTCCTGGGTTTGGAAGGTGCTGTCTGAGAATCTTTGGTAAATTTCTGCAGTGCATCTTGTAGATAGTACACACTGCTGCTACTGAGCGTCGGTGGTGGAGGGAGTGAATGCTTGTAGATGTAGTGCCAATCAAGCGAGCTGCTTTGTCCTGGGTGGTGTGAAGCTTCTTGAGTGTTGTTGGGGCTGCACTCATCCAGGCAAGTGGGGAGTATTCCGTCACAGTCCTGGCTTGTGCCTTATGGATAGTAGACAGGCTTTGGGGACGCAGGAGGTGAGTTACTCATCGCAGTATTCCTAGCTTCTGACCTGTTCTTGCAGCCACGGTGTTTATGTGGTGAGTCCAGTTGAGTTTCTGACCACTGGTAACCCCCAGGATGTTGATAGTGGGGGATTCAGTGATGGTAACACCATTGAATGTCAAGGGGCGGTGGTTAGATTGTCTCTTATTGGTGATAGTCATAGCTTGGCATTTGTGTGGTGCAAATGTTACTTGTCACTTGTCAGCCCAAACCTGGATATTGTCCAGATCTTGTTGCATGTGAACATGGACTGCTTCAGTATCTGAGGAATCACAAATGGTGCTGAACATTGTGCAATCATCGGCAAACATCCCAATTCTGACCTTATGATGGCGGGAAGGTCATTGATGAAGCAGCTGAAGATGGTTGGGCCGAGAACACTACCCTGAGGAACTCCTGCAGAGATGTCCTGGAGGTGAGATGATTGACCTCCCACAATCACGACCATCTTCCTATGTTTCAGGTATGACTCCAACCACCAGAGAGCTTGCCTCCTGATACCCATTGATTCCAGTTTTGCCAGGGCTCCTTCATGCCACACTCGGTTGAATGCAGCCTTGATATCAAGGGCTGACACTATCACCTCACCTCCTGGAATTCATCTCCATATTTCTTTGTCACTGACTAAGTTGGAGGTTAATCTTCATTCAGCTGAGGTGACATTTAGAGTTAGTATGACAGCACATTGTGTACTGGATAATAGATTTAGGTTTTACTTAGTAAAAACAAAACATATTCTCATTTCTCATGTGGTCATCAACACTGCCGGAAGTTCAACTGTAATGTTAGGCCGTAAATATGTCCCATTTATTTTCTATCAACACACGTATGTTCAAACATATAAGACAAGAACAGGAAAAGTCCATTGATCCTCTATGGTTTCTTCTGCCACTCAGTAAGATTATGGTTAATCTAATTGTGGCTTCAGTTCCATATTCCTGTTTGCCCTCAATAGATTGACTAACAAGAAGTCAAAAGTTTGACCTTTTCCTTGAAAGTATCCAATGACCCCGTCTGCACAGCTTTGTTCGAAAGGCAATTCTAAAACCGCTCAACCTTTTTGAGAAGACATCTTTATCTTCGTCTTAAATGCAAGACCCCTTATTTTTAAACTGTTTAATCTTCCATATTCACTGTAGTTCAGAAGAATAAGGAGTGATCTTATAGAAATCTCTAATTCTAACAGGACTAGACAGGATAAATGCTCATGATGACCAGTGTGTCCAAAACCCTGAGTTACAGTCTAAGGACATGGAATAGACCATTTAGGACTGAGATAAATTTTTCTTCATCCAGAAAGAGGAAACCTGTAGAATCCTCTGCCACAGAAGGTGGTTGAGATCAAAACATTGAATGTTTTCAAGAAGGAGTTAGATTCCGCTGTTGGAGCTGAAGGGATCAAACGGTGTGGGGAGAAAGCAGGAACAGGATACTGAGTTGGATGATCAGCCAAGATCATATTGAGCAGCAGAGTAGGCTCATAGATCCTACAGGCCTACTTCTATTTTCTGTTTCTGTATATTCCGTAGTTCTAGTCTCTCCCAGGAGGGGAAACATTCTTTTAGTACACACTCTCAAGTCCTTTTAGAATCATATTTGTTCCAATAAGATCACCCCTCATTCTTAAATCCAATAGATACACGCACAATTTGGTGGCATAGTAGACAGAGAAGAAGGATTACAAAGGGATCTTGATCAAATGGGTCAATAGGCTGAGAAATGGCAAATGGAGTTCAATCTGGAAAACTGCAAGATACAATAAACAAGGATAGGACTTAGACAATTAGTAGTAAAGCCTTGGGTAGTGTTGTAGAACAGAGGAATCTAGGGGTTCAAAAAACTATGAAGTTTGTGTCACATATAGACATTTAGCATTTAGCATGCTGGCCTTTATTGGTCAGTCCTTTGAGTATAGAATTTGGGAAGTCATGTTGAGGTTGTATGGGACATTGGTCAGGCCTCTTCCGGAATACTGTATCCACTTCTGGTCACCCAGTTACAAGGAGGATATTATTAAACTGGAGAGGTTTCAGAAGAGATTTACCAGGTTGTTGCCAAATGTCGAAGATTTTGAGTTATAACAAAAGGCTGAATAGGCTGGAACATTTTTTACTGGAGCGTAGGAGGTTGAGAGGCAACCTGATAGAAGTTTATAAAATAATGAGGGGTAGTTGTCTTTTATTAGGATGGGGAAGTTCAAGACTAGGGGGCACATTTTTAAGATGGGAGAAGAGAGATTTAAAAACGACATGAGAGGCAAATTTTTTACACAAAGGGTAGTTTGTGTGCGGAATGAATTTCCTGAGGAAGTGGTGGATGTGGGTCCAATTACAATGTTTCAAAGACATTTGAATAAGTACATGAATAGGAAAGGTTTGGAGGGACATGTACCAGGATCAAGCAGGTGGGACTGGTTTAGCTTGAGATTATGGTCAGCACGGACTGGTTGGACCAAAGGGTCTGTTTCGGTGCTGTATGACTCTGTGACAATTCAGGGCAGTCCTGTGAGGCTATTATGTTGTTGGAGTAACTGTCTTTCAGAAGGAGGTTAAACTAATGTCTTGTCTTAGGTTGATACAAAAAAAACAGTATTTTGAAAGTAAGCAGGAGTCTTTTTCCCAGTGTCTTGGTCAACTTTTATTCTTCAACCAACATCACTGAAACAGATTATCTAATCATTACCAAATAACTACAGGTGAGATGCATGATGACTGGAAGGTGGCTAATGTTGTACCTTTTCCTAAGAAAACTTGTATGGAGAAACTGGGGAAGTATAGAGCTGTGAGTGTGACTTTAGTTGTGGGTAAATTGTTGGAGCTGATTTTAAAAGACGGGATTTATGGACAGTTAGAGAGGCACAAATTGATTAGGGACAGTCAGCATGGTTTGGTGTGAGGAAAATTATGTCTCTCAAACTTAGTTGAGTTTTTTTTTTGAGGAAGTTACCAAAAAGAATGAGAGCAGAGCAGTAGATGTTGTTTACTTGGATTTTAGTAAAGTCTATAACAAGGTTCTGCATGGTAAACTAATTCGTAAAGTTAGGTCACATGGGATTCAGGATGAGTTTGCCAATTGGATACATAATTGGTTTAAGGGCAGGAGACAGAATGGTAGTGGAGGATTGCTTTCCGCACTGGCGGCTTGTCACCAGTGGTGTTCCATAAGGATTGGTTCTGGGCCACCTTTTATTTGTTATTTATATAAAGGATTTGGATGAGAATATAGAAGCCATGGTTAGTGAGTTTGTGGAAGACATCAAAATTGGTGGCATTGTAGACAGTTAAGGTTTTCTAAAAGATTACAAAGGGATCTTGATCAAATGGGTCAATGAGCTGAAAAATGGCAAATACGAGTCCAATCTGGATAAATGCAAGGTATTGCATTTTTAGTACAACAAACAAGGGTAGTACTTATACAGTTAATGGTAGGGTCTTGGGTTATGTTTAGAACAGAGGGACCTAGGGGTTCAGGTACATAAGTCCTTGAAGTTTGCATCACATGTAGACAGGGTAGTTAAAAAGACATTTAGCATGCTTGCCCTCATTGCTCAGTCCTTTTGAGTATAGGAGTTGGGAAGTCATGTTGAGGTTGTACAGGGTATTGGTGAGGCCTCTCCTTGAATACTGTGTCCAGTTCTCAATCAATCCGTTATAGGAAGAACATTATTATACTGGAGACGGTTCAAAAGAGATTTACCAGGATGTTGCCAGGTATGGAAGGTTTGAGTTGTAAAGAAAGGCTGGGTAGGCTGGAACTTTTTTCACTGGAGTATAGGAGGTTGAGGGATGACCTTACAGAATTTTATAAAACAATGACTGGTATAGATAGGGTGAATGGTAGGTGTCTTCTCCTTAGGATGGGGGATTTCAAGACCAGGAAACACATTCTTAAGGTGATAGGAGAAAGATTTTAAAATGTCAGGGGCAATTTTTTTTAACCGAGGCTGGTTTGCGTGTGGAATGAATTTCCTGAGGAATGTGGGTACAATTACACCATTTAAAAGACATTTGGATAAGTATATGAATAGGAAAGGTTGGAGGGATATGGGCCAGGAGCAGGCAGGTAGGACTAGTTTAGTTTGGGATTATGTTCGGCACTGACTGGTTGGACCAAGGGGCCTGTTTCCTTGCTGTATGACTCTATGATAACCTGTCCAACATTTCCTCATATGATCACTAATACCTAATACAATGGTGAAGTGTGAGAGGGTGAACACACAAACCCACTTATTCCCACTGATTTGCCTTTGATAAATCCATGCTGGATTTATCCAGTTGAATTAATCCTTCCAAATGTTCTGCTATCACAACTTTTGTGATATATTCTAACATTTTCCACATTACTGATGATAAGTTAACTGCTCTCCCTTTTCAAATAGTAAAACATAACACTCTCCAATGTATAGGAACTGTACCAGAGTCTATTGAATTTTGGAAGATGACCACCAATGCATCCAGTATTTCCAAGGCCACTTCCTGTAGTACTCTGGGATATAAATTATCAAGCCCTGGTTATTTGTCAGTCTTTTTAATCCCATTAATTCCCCAGCACCATTTTTTTTCTAATATGGATTTCCTTCAACACACCCTCTCACTAGGCCCTTGTTTCCTTAACGTTTCTAAGAAGATATCCCCTCTTTTGTGAAGACAGAACCAGAGCATGTGTTCAATTCTTCTGCAATTTCCCCAGCTTCTGGCTGTAAAGGACTTACATTTGCTTTAACTGACTTTTTTCTCTCTCACATGTTTATAGAAATGTTCACAATCAGTTGTATTTTCTCTGCAATTTCATTGTTGTTCTTTATTTTTTATCTCTCTTGTTCAAACCTTGTGTGCTCTTTCACTGAATTCTAAAGTAATCCCAATCCTCGGGTTGCTACTTTTTCTGGAAATTTTGTGTGTCCCCTCTTTGGATCTAATAGTATCCCTAATGTCTTTTTATAAGCAATAGTTGAGCCACCTTTCTTCTTATTTTGTGCCAGATAGCAATGAATAATGTAATTCGTGCACTTTTCTTTTAAATATGAACTATCCATCATTAACCCCTTTAGTAATGTTACCCAATCTAATCTTGCCAATTCATATCTCATTTCATCATTTCTGTATTTCAGATTCAGAACACTCATTTTGAATTCAAGTACATCACTTCCCATCCAAGGGACCCCACATAACAAGATTGTTAATTCATCCTAAGTGAGGGAAATTTGTTTTCCTGAATTTGCCTTTGCCAAGGGTGTTTATGGGATGCGGCTATGTTCGTATAGTTGATGAGTGGTAGTCAAGTAATATATTATTTTAAGTATTTTGGTAGAGTTAAAGATATACTTTTATTTGTATTTTAAATGTGTAAGAATAAAGCTTAGCAGTTTGATCAATCAAATCACATCTGGAACACTGCCTTACGCTTGCCTTTAAATAAGATAAAAGTTATGGTCTATGCTGTCTCCTTGATATGTTTTGAGGGCGTTTTGGTCTGGTCCAAAACATCAGTTTACAATAGCTTGTTATCTGGTTGATTCGTCAATGTGTAGGGCTCAAAAAATAATGCCCACAGTCCGTGAAATCAGCCTCAGCAATATCATTGCTACTCTGGTTTATCTAATCTATATGTAAATTACAGTCACCCAAGATTACAGTTGCTATCCTTATTATGATGCATCTCTGATTTCTTTTTTAATGCCTTCCCTGACATGTCCAGTGAACCTTCTCTGAACTGTTTCTAACTTACTTACATCCTTAATAAACTAGAAGCTCAGCTGTACACAATACCCTACTCTTAATTTGGTGTCATCAACACTCCATTTAATTGTAGCAAAATATTCCTGGTTTTATATACTAATCTACTTGCAATAAAGGGCAACATTCCACTTTCCTTCGTAATCATTTGCTCTACCTGGCTGTCTTTTATGGATTCATGTACAAGAACGCTCAGATGACTGTACCACTGAGTTCTGTCTTCGTTTAAGTAACATGCAGCTTCTTGATTCTTCTTGCCAAATTGGATAAATTCACATATTTTTCCACTCATTTTAACCTATCAGTATCCCTTTATAGATTGCTCGTGTCCTCAGCACAGCTTTGAACCAAGAAGCGTTGCAGCACAGAAGGAGGCCCATTCAGCCCCTAATGTTTGGCTGAGTTAAACAAACTAGCTCTGTCATCCCAACTTCCAACACCTGATCTGTAGGATCGCAAGTAACAGGCAACAGTGTTTCACGTATGGAGTAGGATGCTGCAACCGGAGCTCCTCCGCTGCTTCTGTTTGCTTCCCCTTTCTCCTCATTTTTCCCTCTTTTGGTGTTTTCCCCCTCTTGGTGCTCACTACCCTTGTGCCAGGTTCTGGCCTGGTCTCAGCGGCTCGTGGCGGGCCCCAGGCCTGGTCTCTTGGCGCTATGTCAGCCAGTGTCTCGGCAGCTCACGGCTGTGTCTCATCTTGGCATGTGAGTGGATCCTGCCTGGGCATGTTCCTGAGGCACCGGAGAAGATCGGAGAGGTGGCAGTTCCAGCAGTAGCACCGGTATCTGCAGTGATGTTGAGGTCTCCTGGACAGAGAGATAAGCGGAGGATTCATCAAAAACTGTTAAACTTTTAGTTTATTTCATTATTTTCCTAGTTCACACTACGAAGGACTTTAATATTAAACAATACCTTATCTCTATTTTTCTACTATACTATGAAGTAATGCTTAATTTTTAAACTCTCCTTTCTCTTACCACTTTGTACCTAAGTTTTTTTTGTACGCAGGAAGGTTGAGTATGTCAGACTTGTATTCTTTGGAGTTTAGGAGAATGAGACCAATAAAAGATTCTTCAAGGACTTTACAGGTAGATGCTGCGAGGATATTTGCTCTTTTGGGTGGGCCTAGGACCAAAAGGTATACTCTGAGTCACCAGAGAAGGACTGATGAGGAATCTCTTCTGTGAGTAGTGATCTGTGGAATTGTTTACTGCAGAGGGCTGTAGAGGCTGGGTACTTAAATACGTTTAATACTAAGATAAATTTTTACTCGTAAGGAAATCGAGGGTAATGGGGAAAGTGCAAGAAAGTAGAGTTGAGGATTATCCAATCAACTATGATCTCATTGAATGGCACAGAGCAGACATGATGAGTTGAATGTGTGCTCATGCCTTTTATAATCATAAGCTAAGGGCATGTTCAGTGAACAAGAATCAATCTGAGCCACAATGAACATAGTTATGTGTTAAGAGGTAAGGGTAAAGTCGCCATTGTCCCAAAGCTACACTCACATTAGATAGAGATGACTGGTGATTACACTCTGAGGGTCACTATACCTCAGGTGAGGGGCAAGATTGAGAAGGCAGGGCCTTAATCAACCTCAGCGGAAATTGATCCTACGCTTGTTAGCATTGCTGTGCATTGCAAAACAGTCATCCAGCCAACTGAGCTAACCTCCACTAGTCATCTCTCTCTGATGAGAGAGCAGCCCTATGGTCGTCAGCTCCTGGCTACAGTTTGGAGGACTGTACATAACTCCAACTATTTTTTTTTTTAAACCTTTGCAGTTCCTCAATTCTACCCCCACAGATTCTACACCAACTGACCCTACTTCATTTCTTACTATTGATTTAATTTCATTTCTTACTAATAAGGCAACCCCACCCCCTCTGCCCACCTGCCTATCTTTTCAATAGGATGTATATTCTCGGATATTCAGCTCCCAATCCTGATCCCCTTGCAATCACATCTCTGTGGTGCCCACTACGTCATTCCTGCCAGTTTGATCTGTGTCACAAGCTCATTTACCTTACTCCTAACGCTGCATGCACTCAGATATAACACCTTCAGTCCTGTATTAACTGTTCCTCTTGTCATTGTCATTCGTTTGTCCAGTGTGCTTGAAGTTTGTTTCCAAACCATTTTCAAACACTGTGCTTGAGACTTTAATAACCTCTCCTGAGTTCTTTTTCCCTGTCATTTCTATCATTTTTCCACGCAGTTGAACCCACCCCTACAGATGTTAACCTGCTGCTTTGTTTCCTATTGGGGTAAGTTTTACCCTTCCCTCCCTCCCCCTCTCTCCCTCCCCCTCCCACTTTCTAGTTTAAAGTCCTGTTGACCAGCCTATTTACCCTTTTTGCTAGAACATTGGTCCCAGCTTGGTTCAGGTAGAGATTGTCCCAACAGTACAAGTCCCTCCTGTTCCAATGCTGATGCCAGTGCCCCATGAAAAGGAGCCCCTCTGTCCCACACCACTCTTTTAGCCACATGTTTACTTCCCTTATTTTTGTGTCCCTATGCCAGTTTGCATGTGGTTTGAGCATTAATCTGGAGATTATAACCCTTGAGGAACTGTTTTTTAATTTGGTTCCTAGCTCCTGATAGTCCCTGAACAGGCCCTCTTTCCTAGTCTTGCCTATGTTGTTAGTTCCGACGTGGACCACAACAACTGGATCCTCCCCCTCCGTCTCTAATATCCTTTCAAGCTGGTCAGAGGCATCCTTTACCCTGGCACCTGGCAGGCAACATACCATGCGGGACTCTTGATCCTGCTTACAAAGGATACTATCTATTCCCCTAATTATAGAATCCCCTGCAATTACCACTTGTCTCTTTGCTCCCCACCTCTTGAATGGCCTCCCGTGCCACGGTGCAGTGATCAGTTGGCTCATCCTCCCTGCAGCCCTTTTCCTCATCCACAAAGGGAGCAAGTACCTCATACCTGTTGGACGAGGTCTAGAGCTGAGGCTCCTTTGTTCCTGACTACAGGATCCCTCTACCTGCCTCGCTTGCAGTCACACCTTGCTGTCCCTGGCCACTGACCAAATTTGAAGTACTTATTCTATCAGGTGTAACTGCCTCTTGAAACACAGTACCCAGGTACTTCTACCTCTCCTGGATGTGCTGCAGTGTCTGAAGCTCACATTCCAGCTTGTTAACTCGGAGCCGAATTTCCTCAAGCAACCAACATTTGCTGCAGATGTGGTCACCGAAGTTAACAATAGGATCAGCCAGTTCCCACATCATATGGCAATCAAGAGTGTCTTAAAATGACAGTCCTTCATCAGGACTTCAAAGATATCTGCAAACTTCACCATGGATAAGGAAAATGACAACAGTTAAACAGTTAAGACTCGAGTTTCAGTCTTGCCACTTGAGTCTAAAACCTTTAAAATGCCATTGTCTTTACCTTCCTGTCTTTACTAAATACTTCTACCTTCTTTATAATCTTATTGTCTATCTTTCTGTATGTGGTTTTTGCATCTTTTTAATATGTGAGTTTAATAGGTAACAAAATGTTATTCTTTTTGACGGAAGAACACCTTTAGTTTGGCTCTCTGTTTTGAGCTAGCTAATTAAATTTAATAGAACTGTGATAGCTGCAAGCTTAAAACAAAATATATTTTGCAACTCACTGAGAGAGTTTTTAAAACACAAACCAAACCCATCAGCCTTCTCAGCTGGTCACAACATAGACCAATGGAGGCTGACCAGGACAGTATTGAAATTATCAAATTTGGAGGTAGCAAGCACATGAATGAATGTTTCAGAAGCAGGTGGTGTACAGATGGACGGCTAAATTACTTAATTATCCGGTATAAACATTTTTATTAAATTCTTGTTAGGCTTAAGGACTATTTACTTTGTTCTACTTTATCTGATCAAACAAAAATGTGAGCATTGGTGGAAAAAAGACAGCTTTTATCTTCAGGACCTGTCACAAGCAAAGTTCCCTCTAAGCTGCACGCAAGGTGCGCCAAGGTTCCCTGCAAGATGATCGGCATCAGCACGCTGACTCTGCCCTGATGTCCCATTTTGGATCTCTCAACTATGCATGGACTTCAGAGACCTGCGCAGCCAGGAAATAAATTTAGAGGCAGTGCTGGTCGCAAGAATGGTTTTCTCTTTAAATTGGCAATCAGCTGTATGAGAAGACTGTGATGATTGGTAGGTCTGTGGATTCTTATTGGTGGAGATGTTGCCATGGAGCGTGCAAACATTAATGATTTATACTTAACTGTCAGGCTTTGTTTACATTTTAAACCAAGCAAGTTGTTGGTCAGAGCTGTGCTATGAGAAATGAACCAGTGAATGGCTGTCATCTCTTTTGTTGAGTTGAAACAAGCTCAGTGTATGCACATGTTCTTTCTGTCTGCGAAAAATAGGATTTGATGTATTAATTTGTATAGCTTCATCGAGGTGCAATTATGTCTCACTGTGAGCCCAGTGGACAATCCTAAATTGGTTGTCAGTGTAATTCTTCAAGCAATCAGGATTGTCCAGCAAATGTTGTTGTCCAACTAAAGAATTACGTCTAATCTTGAGCACTGTTATGAATTTTGCAAGCACTTGCAGACTGGAGTACATGCAAGGTACTGATTGTACCAAATGTAGTACAAATGTTGGTTTTCCTATAGAATTGGTATTCTTGTCAATTGTCCTGATGAGTGCAAGATGAAAAGCTTCAACAAATTCCATGTTCTTTTGGCAGTACTCAAACTATTTCAAAAAAGAACTTTATACAGTGGATTATAACACTAATTTTTCATCTGAAATGTTTGTTTTCAACTCACATCAGAATGAAAGCCCCTTGCTTATGTCAGGTGTAAGAACCCAAGTTAAATTTCTTTGATTAATTTTAACCTCCATTTTAGTGGACAAAACCTGCCAACATAGAATTAACCAGAATTTGACATTAAACTGTCTTAATGGAATGGAAGATTGAGAGGTGATCACAATGAAACCTACAAAATACTTAAAAGAATAGACAGGGTAGCTGTTGCTAAGATGCTCCCTGTGGTTGAACAGTCTAAAACCAGGAGGCACCGTTTTAAAAATCAGGAGAATGCCACTTAGGTCTGAGATTGAGATTTTTTTTTTATTTATGGTAGTGAACCTGTGAAATTCTTTTACAGGCCAATGGAATTTCTGTTGTTTCAGCTGGAGGTTGATAGATTTCTGATTACAGGATTAAGGTGGCGTCAGTAAAGGGCATCGAAATGTTTGATCCATTTGAATGGAAGGGTAGGCTCGATGGATTAAATTGCCTACTCCTGTTCCTGTGATTGGCCTGCCTGTTAATGATCAGTTCACGAAATGGTGCATTGCAACTTCCCATCAAGATTCAATTAAGTAGTTCTGTTACACAACTCCAAAAAGGCAGGCATATGAAATGAGAGAACAGGCTGTACTGTTTTGTGTTCTTCAAGTTAAACCATCTAACCAGTGTTATTTCTGATTGGGAAGCAATTCGTACCCACGTAGTTGGAAGATTTATTTCTCTCTTAAACTTATCTGACAAGAAATACACTCTTTAATTCTGTGATCAACAAAAAGTATTAGTTTTGAATTAAATTTTTTTGTAGTTTCACTGGTTAGATTAAAGTCTAACAGATAATGCGCTATGAACCAATTCATTACTTGCATTTACTATGGACTTTAATACCGCAGTCGTCTCTCTTCACCAATGAGGTGTGACATACCATGATGATAGTTGTGTAGGCTGGTTGTCAGATGTATCTAGTGATCTCATGGTGACACTGTGTGGTGAACTATTGTTAACTTTAGAATGTTGGACTTATTTGGCTCTGTGCTTGCGTTATCTTCATTAGTTCTTTTTTCCTGTATTGTAATAGCTATTTCTATAAGGTGTAGAAACAAATCCGAGAAGACAACTCTCCAAGCAATCTTGCTATAAATCCTTAAACCACTCACCATTACAAATTCTTAAATGTGAAGAAGCGCTTTTTTTCCCCGGGTTAAATGTTTATATTTCCTATTTTAAAAGTTAATCATGAGAATTCTTATTATTGAGAATTTTCCCTGCAGACAAATGGATCGCATGCAGGTGATAAACAACATAAACATGTCATGATCTGTGCCTCTTTTTCCTTTGGTGTTGAGTGTATGAGCAAAAAACAGCCATTTATAAGTTGTTGAGGAATATTCTGGTTCATTATCCTTTTAGGACTTTAGATGTTACTCTTGTGATTCTAAACCATACGTTTAGCCATTTTCTACACACAGCTTTTGAAAACATATCATTGTAAAAAGATTTGTTCAAGATGTGTGGAGAATACATTTTGGTTTCATTTTTTTATTGTTGACAGTTTCTTTCCAAGTCACCACCTAGTGAATAGAAAGCTAAATATTATTGGCATATTTAATGAGCTATGTGGTTTTATACCTTTCTCTTTATCAACAACCAGCAATTTTATTTCTTCTAGAATTATTTAATAGATTATAATTGCTCTCTGTAGGGTGAATTTATTTAACAATCAACTATCTTGAACCAAAATTAATTTTTGTTTCAAAGTTTATTATTCACAATTCATTGCAGAAATTCACCAAGTCTCCTTAGCACCTTCCAAGCCCACAACTACTACCAGCTAAAGAGAAGGGCAGCAAACACCACCTCCTGCAATTTCCCTTCCAAACCATTCACCATCCTGACTTGGAAATATATCAGCATTCCTCCAGTGTTCCTGGGTCAAAATCCTAGAATTCCTTCACCAATGACATTGTGGTCTCCCTACAGCACATGGACTGCAGCAGTTCAAGAAGGCAGTTCACTTTCTCAAGCGCAACTTGAGAGGGGCAATAAATGCTGGCCCAGCTAGCAATGCCCACGTCCCATAAGTAATTTAAAAAAAACTCTTCACCCAATGTAAAATAGCTGAGTTCTGAAATGCCTAAATTGTTCAGGTCCTCACCACTTTCATAAAGTTCCGCATTCTTTCTGTTTATAAACATTCTCCAGTCTCTCTTACACAGTTGATATTTCTTCCCTAAGTTAACACATAACTAAAGCAACATTGAGATTTCTGTGATATTAATAGCACTGACTCCATGCAAAGTGAGTTGTAATTGGCATAGATTTTGTTGCATGGCAGGGATCTGTTCTTTTTGTGTATGGACCTCAAAGGCCTTTGACAATGTAGAAAGTTTACACTTCAGAAACCATTATCTAAGGTTAACTTCCTGAAGATCAGTTGCAATATGACATTTTTGTGAAATTAACCATTCAGTATCATTTTTGATGAGTTAATGTTCATATACTGAAACCACTGGAAAGGATTTCAGAGTTTGAATTAATTAATTAATGATTGTATTGTCATGTATATTTTACAGTGAGAAATACAATAAAATGCAATGAAAAGCTTTCAAACATCTGTGTGTAACACTATAAATAGTGGGCATTTGAACACTGGTCTCAAAGTACATAGATAAATTTGTTGACCTATCACGGTCAGAAGAAAATTTGAGGATCAACACCAAAGCTGATCCACAGAACCATTATTAATAGAATCCAGTTAAAGCAGTAATTTACATTGATTGCCCTGATAATGGCATCCTTGCACCATCTAATTTCAAGTTGATGCCCATAAACATAATAAATATAGCCTGTATATATTTTTGGATAGAGTTGATGTTATGTTGCAAATCAAGCTGAATTGTAGGTCTTTAAAACACAGTTATTTTTGAATAGTCATGAGATTAGACCTTTAAATTGTTAAAAAGCAGAGGCAACTGTTGAAATGTAAATTGGACATCTTTTAGGAGCAAATTAATACTACAGACAATTATAAGAGAATTTGTCAAAAAATGAAACTGGAAAATTTAGCTGATGGGCCAAATGACCATCTGCGCCACAACCCTTATGATACTTACTTGGAAATCAATAACTGTCATACATGTTAAAGCTGCTGGCAGGTCTTTTGCTTAAACAGAAATTTGTGAATTTTCCCAACTGGGGTCTCACCAAATGTGAAACATTAACATAGGGCCACAGCAAAAAAAAATGTTGGGAAGTAACATTCCAGATTACAGTACATCCAATGAAGTGCAGTCAACAGTTTACTAAACAATCCCAAAAGGCAGAATTGAGATCAATTATAAGTTAATAATATTTTGTTTTGATTTAAGGAGATTTTGGCCAAATTACCAGGAGAGCTCCCAGACTGTCTTCAGAAATTCCATGAATCCTTTTATGTTTGCTTGAACTACCAAAGCAGAAGTGGCCTCTGTTTAATGTCTGAAAGGAACACGGCACCTCTAAGAGCACTTCCACTGAAGTGTTACCCTAGATTGTGCTCAAAGTTCTGAAGTGAAGAATCAACTTTCAATCTTTGACTGAGAAGTAAGAGTCATACTAATTAAGCCAAATTAATACAAGGAACACAAAAACGGGGGACTAAGTCCTGAGAATCTTTGTTGAAATTGATGGATTATGACTTGATAACATTAACAGTGATAGGTTTCAATATCATCTGTGCTGTTGTGTATCTTGTTTGATTAATTTGCAACAATTGTTTAACAATTTTAAAATTTAATCTTTCTACATAGAATACCTGTTTCTCTCTTCACTGACTACTTCAACTAGATAGTTTGACCAGCTATTGACTACCTTGCTTGGGAATATTTTTTGGGGTCAGCATAGCTGCAAATGGCCTTCTGAGCGATGGAAGGTCAGAAATAAGATGTTTAGAAAAGCTGATATTCTAGCCTGAGGCCTACAATACTTCAGGATACTGATGATATACTTGACTAGCCTATTTATTGGATTTGATTTGTGTCAAATTTCACCAAAGGTCTCTGGGCTTAGGCAAGTGGGTCCTGCTTCAATGAATATGTGAGGAAAACCTTGTTCTTGGAGTGGTCCAATATTTGAAATTCTTGTGTCTATAATAAAGGAAATTGGAGCAGCCCTTCTGACTTTGCTATGCAAAGATCATGGCTAATCTATTTCATCACCTTTTACCTGCACAATCTCAGATTTCCAAATAGTAAAACATCAAGGAATTTAATCAGAACATATTCTGGAACCCTACTGTCAACCAAGGAAAACATCCTTTCTACATCTATGCTGTCTATCCCTGTAAGAATTTTGAATCAGTCTGTCCCTATTCTTTTAAACTCCAGGGAATATAGCCTCTGTCTGTTTAATCTTTGTTTGTAGGATAATTGCTCCGTCCTCGAAACTAAGTTTGTGGACGTTTTGTGCTCCTTCAATGGGAAGTATATCCTGCTTTCAAGTAAGGAGACCAGAAGTGCAAAGAACCTACTTATGTCATTTTATATATTTGCAATAGGATGTCCTTACTCCTATACTCAAATCCTTTTGCAATAAAAGCAATGTTACAATTGCCTTTTTAATTGCTTGTTGCACCTGCAAGTTGACTTAAATTGACTAATGTGCAGGGATATCCCAAATGCTTTTGAAGCTCAACACTTGTTAATCTCTTGCAGTTTAAGAAATGTTCTATTTCTGTTTTTCCGACCAAAATGGATAACCTCTCAATTCTCTGCATTTTATTCCATCTGCCAGATTTTTGCTCACCTACTTAGCGTCTCTAAATTCACTTGGTGATTTTTGCATTCTCCTTGCAACTCCCAGTACCACTTAATTTCTGTCATATGCAAAGTTGGAAATATTGTACTTTCTAGATTCAAATCATTTAATGATGGGTTTCAGCACATGACTGACCCCCCAAAAATATAATTAATAAGCAAATTGAAAGAATACTTTGTAGCTGTGGATGGAGAAAAATAGACAGCTATTTTTTAAGTGCACATTCTAGACTAGTAGAAGTTAAGAGCTATTTTCATTGTGAAATTATGAAAATCTGATCTGATGCTTATTTTAATGGATGTTCGTCCGCACCCTGTTCTTTAGCCTAAGTGTCAAGATAGACATTGTTCCAAGGCAACATGCATGTTTCTGTCTGTTTTGATGATAATAAAGTGCTGATACATTTTGTTTCAGGCCTTTAATTTTGTCACTTTGTAACAGAGAGGTTTGTGTGGATTCCAGTAATTAGATATCCCTAAGTAAGAGGTACAGAAGGATGAACAGAAGAGTTATGAACAGGAGTAGGCCAATCGGCCCCTCACCTTTTCTCCAATTCAGCAATGTCATGTCCGATCAGTTACTCCACGTTCTTGCCGATCCCAAGAAACTTTCAGCCCTTGTCAAGAATCTACCTATTTCTGTCATTAAAAACATTTCATAGACTAATTCCACCTTTTCAAGGAAAAATTCCAAAGACAGGTGAACCTCTGAGATAAGCTTTTGTCCTTATCTTTGTCTTAATTGGGTGAGCCCATATCTTCAAACAGTGACCTCTAATTCTAGACATTCTCGCAAGAGGAAATGCCTTTCCTATATACACCCACCAGGATCTTATTTCAATTAAGTCACCTCTTATTTATTCTTGTAAATTCCAGCTGATTACATGTCTGCATAACCTTTTCTCATGAGACAAGCAAACCATTCAGAGCATTAGTTTCATGATCATCCTCCAAACTGCTTCCAACACATCTACATCCTTATTTAAAAAAGGGGACCAGTACTGTGCACAATATTACAGATGTGGTCTTGCAAATGTGTATAACAGAAACATAAAGATCAGACTCTTGAATTCAATTCCCCATGCAATAAATTATAGCATTCTATTATCTTTCCTGATTGCTTGCTGTACCTGTAGACTAACCTTTTGCAATTTAATGCAGTAGGACATCCATGTTCCCCTGCAACTCTGATTTCTTTTTAATTGCCAAAATGAGCAATTTCATATTTTTCACACTTCATCTGTGTGACCGGGACCCCAGAATCTCTTAAAGGAGTTCACTAGCAGAAAACTGCCTAAATTTTGTTCCCCTTTAGAAATCCATACTGACTGTTTCTAATCAATTCATGTTTATCCATGTGTAAAATTCTGTCTGGAATATTTGCTCTTGAAACTTCTCCAGCACTGAATTTAACCTGACTGAATCGTAATTGTTGGGTTTATTCTTGCACCTCCTTTTGGAAAAGGATGTGATGTTTGCTGTTCTCTGAAACCTCTCCTGAATCTAGAAAAGTCTAAGAGATTATGGCCAATGAACTTGCAATTTCAGCCCTACCTGTTTCGGTATCGTTGGATGTATTTTAAGTATCCAACACTTCCCTTTATTTTTGAACTCTTCCAGTAACAGAATTTCTACCTCTTACCATGGCCTGGGTAGCATCCACTTCCTTGGAAAAGACAACTGCAAAATATTAATTCAATTTCCTATGCCGCATGCTATCAATTCCCTTTTTGGCCCCAAACTAATGCTGTTCCTCTTACCGTCCTTTTACTATTAATTTGCATGTAGATGGCTTTGGGCTTCCCTTTCATGTCGGTTGACCGTCTCCTCCTAATTCCTCATTGATTTTCCTATATGATTTTTCACCTCCCTTCTGAATGTTCTGTATTCCTCTTAGCTCACAATTGTATTTTATACCCGACACCAGTCATAAAGTCTTTATCTTAATTTCTGTGCCCTTTTTCATCCAGAGAGCTCTGGATTTGTTTGCCTTGTCTTTCCCTTTTGAGGGGATGTACCTTGAGTGTGCTGAGCATTTCTTTTTTGAAGGTGAACACACAGAAAGCGAATGGCCTGGATGGAGTCCCCGGCTGTGCACTCGGATCCTGTGTGGACCAGCTGGCAGGAGTATTCGCTGACATCTTTAACCTCTCCTTACTACAATGTGAAGTCCCCATCTGCTTCAAGACGACTACCATCATCCTGGTGCCAAAGAAAAATCGTGCCTCAATGACTACTGCCCGGTGGTTCTGACCTCCATAACTATGAAGTGCTTTGAGAGGTTAGTCATGGCTCGCATCAGCTACAGCTACCACATTGCCTTGATCCTTTGCCATTTGCCCAGCGGCACATCAGGCCCATTGCAGATGCCATCTCCCTGGCCCTACACTCATCCCTGGGACATCTGGATAACAAGGTTTCCTACGCCAGGCTCCTATTTATTGAATACAGTTCCGCTTTCAACACTAATTCCAAACAAACTCATCTCTAAACTCCTAGACCTAGGTCTTGGCTTCCCTCTCTGTAACTGGACCCATAAACTACAATCCATAAGAATTGACGCGGCGTGGCATGGCAGCTCAGTGATTAGCACTGCTGCCTCACAGCGCCAGGCCACTGGGTTCAATTCCAGCCTCAGGCAACTCTGTGTGGGGTTTGCACATTCTCCCTGTGTCTGCATGGGTTTCCTCCAGGTGCTCCATTTTCCTCCCACAGTCCAAAGATGTGCAGGCTAGGTGGATTGGCCATGTTAAATTGCTTCATACTGTCTAGGGATGTGTAGGTTAGGTGGATTAGCTGTGGGAAAAGCAGAGTTACATGGATAGGGTATGGGGGGTGGGGAGGTGAGTCTGTGGAGAATGGTCTTCAGAGAGTCAGTGTGGACTTATTAGGCTGAATGGCCTATATACAAAAATGCAACGACACCTCCTCCACCATACTTCTCAACAATGGTGCCCCACAAGGCTGCATACTCAGCCCCCTATTATACTCCGGACTCTGTGGCCAAATTCTGCCCCAACTCCATTTACAAGTCTGCTGATGACACTGCCATTTTAGGTCGGATCTCAAACAACCATGAGATAATTCAGGAAAGAGGTTGAGTGCTTAGAGGCACGGAGTAAAGACAACAATCTCTCCATCAACACCAGCAAAATGAAGGAGCTGGTCATTGACTTCAGGAAGCAGAGTGGAGGGCACCTGTCTGCATCAACATGCTGAGGTGAAGATGATTGAGAGTATAAAGTTCCTGGGAGTGATGATCATCAACAAACTGTCCTGGTTCACCCACCTTGACGCAACGGTCAAGAAAGCACAATAATGTCCCTACTTCCTCAGGAGGCTGAAGAAATTTGGCATGTCCACAAGGACTCTTACCAATTTCTATAGATGTGCCATAGAAATCATCCTACCTGGATACATCACAGCACGGTATGGCAGCTGCTGTTTCCAAGACCTCAAGAAACTACGGACAATCGCAAACACAGCCCAGCCCATCACGAAAGCCAACCTTCCATCCATTGACTCCAACTATACTTCCCGCTGCCTCAGGAAAGTAACCAACATAATCAAAGACCCTTTCCGCCCTCTTTCATCAGACAGAAGGTATAAAAGTTTGAATCCAAGTACAAATAGATTCAAGAATAGCTTCTTCCCTGCAGTTATCAGACTTTTGAACAGACCTCTCAAATGTTAATTCTGATCTCTTTCTCTGCAGCAGTAACACTGGATCCGGCACTCTGTTCTGCTACCCTGATGCACTTTGTATGGTACAGTCTGTTTGCATAGCACTCAAAACAACATTCTTCACTGTATCTCATGTTACAACGATAAATTAATCAATCAATCAAGGTAGCCCATTCTTCATTGCCAACCTTTTGTCCAGTCCATCCAGTTGAGCTCTTTTTTTTTGGCCCATTGATGTTGGCTTTCAGCAGTTCTTACTCTGGTTTGCTTATTGCCCTTTTTATCATCATTCTAAACAATACTATAATAATCACTCATAGTAAGAACTGCCGATGCTGGAGTCAGAGATAACACAGTGCGGAACTCTCTTCATTGTATTCCCACTGACACTTGATGTACTTGGTCCACTTCATTTGCAAGAACCATATCCAACATGCAGTCTCTCTCGTTGAACTGGATACAGACTTCTGTAGAAAATGTTTTTGAACACCATCTTTAAACTTGTACCCCATCACCCCTTTACACAGTACACTGCCTGAATCTGCATTTAGATTAATTGAAGCCCCTGATTATAACCACTCTATCATGTTTGTGTGTCTCTGTAATTTTCCAGCAGATCTGTTCCTCTGCTGTCTTCCCACTAGGTGGTCCATAGACTACGTTGACAAATATAGTTGAACCTTTTGTTGTTACTTAGTTCTAACCAAATTGATTCTGTCCTCAATTCCTCCTGAGGCATCCTTTTTCTCCATTATTGTCATGCTCTCCTTAATCAATACCACCACCCCTCCTCCTCCTTTCCTATCTTTTCTAAGCACCTTGTAACCAGGAATATTTAACACCAAGTGTTGCCTTTTCTCAAGCCAGGTCTCATTACCACAACAGCATATTTCAACATGGCAAACCACATCTGTTACTCCCCAGTCTTTCTTACTATACTTCATGTGTTCGCACATGTAAATGAGCCTTGATTTTGACTTTATTACTTTCTCTCTTATTCTTATTTCACCTCTGTACTTTCTAATCTCCATGCTAGTGCTATCTGTCTTGACAAGTGTTTTGTGCAGCCTGGTGTTCATTCCCAGTATCTCTGTCTTGTTTTCACACTCCTACTATCTTAGTTCAAAGCCCTCCCAACTGAATTCCTTGGGGAGTAGTATGTTAACAACACTAGCAAAGCACTCCATATGGAGCTTCAGTCCCAGCTTGTTACAGTTGCGACTGAGTTTATACAGATGCCAGCTTCCCCATTTGTAGCATCTGCACCATCTTTCCATTCGCACATTAGTCTGTCTTATTGTCTTTTTTCTGTATTTACATGCTCATGGCATTGTGAGTTATGTTGGAGATTACAAATTTTGGGGTCTTGCTGCTGTTCAACTTCAGCCCCTAAAGTCTGAACACAGACTTTGTGACCACGTGAGTGAACAGAAAGATGTCACTATGTAAATAGCTAGCATCGTAAATAAACTTCAAGACATCTGTTTCAGCAAGAATCCGACGCTGGTGTATATTGTGCAGATCAACACATACAAACTACAAAGGGCTTCAGATTTCATGTGGCAAATAGCAGTATCTTTCTTCACCACTCCACACCAACGTCGCCACAGTACTGTTTTCACATGTCAGACGAGATCATGTGGTATACTGGGCTTGAATCAAAAGTTTCATCTTTTAGATGCAAGCACCACAACCAGGACTAATCTGACTCTGAATATGCCACAATTGATACGCAGTTTAGACCTAGGAGGATGAATGTTACTTTTTTTTGATAAATCCAAGTTTTGGAGGGTTTGTTGCAGGGGGCCTAGTGAGTTCTCTTGCTGTTTTGCCAAACTGTGCTCCTTAATACCCACCGTGCCTATCTGGCATCGATCTCATCTGATTTCCGTCCATCTCACCATACGCCATTCAACTGTCTACTCAGTAGATATCTCTCCAAACAATTACATCCCTTGCACCAGTACCACCTTTGAAAGTCAGTGGTGCACTTGGGCAAGCACTTTTGGCCCAGACATGCCCTACACGGTTACCAACATTTGGCCAGAACATGACAGATGGGGAAATCAACATCCTGCTGTACAGGAAGGGTTGTGTTTTCATGGAATCATAGAATCCCAACAGTGTGGAAGCAGGCCATTTTGGCCCATCGAGTACACAGAACCCTCCGAAGAGCATCCTACCCAGATCCACCCCATCCCTAGGACCCTGCATTTCCCATGATCAGTCCACCTAACCTACACATCTTTTGGACTGTGGGAGGAAACCGGGGGTGTGGTGGTGGGGGTGCCGGTGGAAGAGACCCACGTAGACGCAGGGAGAACATGCAAACTCCATACAGACAGTTGCCCAAGAGTAGGATCGAACCCGAGTCCCTGGTGCAGTGAGGCAAGAATGCTAGCCAGTGTGCCACCTGACATGGTACCACAGTGGGACTACTTCCATAGGACAAACAGTGGACACCAAACCATGCCAGCCTGGTCCACGTTTGTCACCCAAGTTAAAAGCAGCTTTAGCTGTTTAGAGGAATGCTCAGCACCATCAGAAGAAGATCACCGTTCTCCTTCATTCTGATAGGGTAAGTGCCACCATCTCCTTTCCTATACCTCATACACTCTCACTCTATCTCTGCTTCTGTACCCACCCGCCACCAGGGTTCAGACTCTAGCCACTCACTGTTGCCTGCATCGTCTTCCTTCACTCCCTCTAATCCATCCAAACTCACGACAACATTAACACTGCATGCGCTGTACACTGCCTACTTTGAGTAACTAGGGTCAACCCCACCTGCACAAAAAGTAATAGCTGTGCCACTCAATTCCATCTCCTATAAGGAAAACCAATCCCTACTTGCCTCAAAAGGGTGGAAAGAGCCAAGATGGGTGGTGGCCTGCCTGACATTCGACCCCCTTGTGTGGAAAGGGCTGTGAGCAGGCCCTGAACTCGTGTCAGAGGGTGCACTTGACTTATTATGCTGGTAATCCCTGAGAGAGGCTATTTCTATTAACTCATCTGAGGCCTGCTGACAACTCTAGACAAACTCCCTGGCTTTGTATATATGTCAAAAGGCCAGGCAAAATGTTAGTAATCTGAACCTTGCACTTCTGGCTAAGGGTGCAAAGAACAAAAAGAAGAGACAAAGCAACACAAGGTAGGGATGCTGTAAGCATCCAGGTAAGCTCGGAGTGCGTGAGATGTATGAGAGAGAGAGCAAAGCTCCCTGAGATATACAGCCTGGTCTGGTCCATGAGCTGGGTGCATGTCCCTGTGTGCACCGTGTCATAGAATCCCCATAGTGTGGAAACAGGCCATTCAGCCCAACAAGTCCACACCGACCCTCCGAAGAGCATCCCTCCCAGCCCTTGTTTCAGTATTACCATGGTAGTTGCATTGCAGAAGTATCCTTTAAGTGCACTATGATGGTTCTCAGGCTGGCAAATAATGGTTGCCGGCATCCGTGAAAGTGGAGTCCGTTTGGTTGATGTCCATGAACTATGCTCTGAGATGTTGATACCCAGTTTCTAACATTCAGGTCATTTGGAGCAACCAGCAAGCTGAATCCACCCGGTGCCCTATCTGGTTTCCATGTCAAGTTTTCCTGACATCGAGCTTGTCTGGTGAGCTTGGTAAAATTGGCAGCTGCTTATTAATAAAGCAATCTGGGCTGTCAACATGGCGTTTAACAAGCAATAATCCCCATCTCTTCTGTCTAGCGAGAATCTTAGCAAAATGCATGTGAAAAGCATAAAAGGTTACGCAAGTTGTACCAATGTTGAGATGTGCCTCACCGCACTTGTTGCCTGATTCTTCCACACATCTCATCATTGTCTATGTCATTCAGGCCTGCATAATATTTTACCCAACATTTTAGCCACCGGCGCTCATAAAATTGCCATGATCTAATTATTTTACCACATCATTGAGTGCACTTCTAATGCTGAAATTGAATAATTGCCCTGCCAGCAATCAAACCTTTGCCAGATTTTTGTAACAGTAATGACAGAAAACTGTCAATATTTGCTGCATTATTCCTTTGAAAGCAAGCTCTGAGACTGAACAACTGCAGCTAGAGCTAAAATCCAGAGGTTACCATCAGTAATTGTATTTAAGCCCCTGCAGAGAGCAATCAATTAAAAATTACTGACCTGATGAGACCTTGACCTTCTACACTGTTCACTGCGCTGTGGAAAACCCTTAACAAAAACATTGAGCTGTAATCAGGTTTAATGATGTTAATAATTACTACAGAGAAATCTCTCTGGTCCTAAAAAAATTAGTTTTATACTTGCTAAATGTCACATTTCTCCCTTTTGATTAACTCTACAAATTTTAAAATATGGTTTGTTGATATTTCAGGGTCTGTTTTTTCCATTGTATATGTACCAATCATTATTTTGCTCTCTGCAGGGTCTTAAATTAAAAATGAAGGTTAGTCAGTGCATTCCAATCCCTGATTTGTTTGTGAGAATGTGTTAAGACTTGACCACCTCTTTTCCGAGCTTGATGACATGACTGCTAGTGGAAACCAGGAGAGCTACTTGATTTGCACGTTTTACAGAAATTGCTGAGGTGGTAAATAGTGAGGAGGATATCCTTAGACTACAAGAGGACACAGGCAGGTCAGTGGGAAATAGAATTCAATTCAGTTAAACATGAGGTGATGCACTTGGGAAGGACAGACGAGACAATGGAATATACAACGAATGGTAGGATCCTGCTAAGTGCCAGGGATCACACAGACTTTCGTGTGCATATACGCTAGCCACTTAAGCTATCAGGACAAGTGAATAAAGTGGTTAAGAGGACGTATTGCATTTATTAGTTGAGGCCCAGAGTTTTAAGAGCTGGGAGTTTGTGCTGATACTGTATTAAATGCTGGTTAGGGCACAGCTAGAGTATTGTGTGCAGTTCTGGAATCCACATTATAAGAGATGTGATAACACTGAAGAGGGTGCAGTGGAGATTTACCAGGCTGTTACTTGGGCTGGAGCTTTAGGAAGAAATTAGAAAGTCGGGGACAAAAACAGAAGTTGCTGGAAAAACTCAGCAAGCCTGACAGCATCTGTGAAGAAAAAGAATCAGAGTTCATGTTTCCCTTTAAAGCAGAGGAAATTGAGAGGTGTCTTGACTGAGGTGTATAAAATTCTGAGGAGCATAGATAGCATAGACAGAGAAAAAACTTTTCCCTTTGATGGAGGGATCAATGACCAGGAGGCATTGATTTAAGATAAGGGGCAGAAGGTTTAGAAGTCACATGAAGAAAACTTTTTCACCCAGAGGGTGGTGGGAACCTGGAACCCTCTGTTTGTTAGGATGGTAGAGGCAGAAACACTCTTAATATTTAAGAATTATTTAAGATATACAAGTCTTTGGGCTAAGTGCTGGAACATGGGATTAGAATGGTTAGGTAGTGCATGTGGAACAAATGGTGTTTGAAGGGTTGGAAGAATGGGTTGTTTTAAGGTTTGGGTGCTGCATCTGATGCCTAAACTTTGCCTCTATACACTCTACTTTGTGTTCGATTCCATCCTGAATGAACTTTTTCTGTTCTTTTCTGCCACAAGCCAGGAGTTCTTGTGAGTTATGTGAGAATGTGTTCTGAGATGCTTTAAGGGCATCCCTAAAATGTTTCAAAGTCTTCAGTACTGACTGAGTCCCAAGTGGAGTAATTGCTTCAGGAGGATGGTGTCAGGCATATGAACCTGCCTGATTGAGCTGCTTTTGAGTGCCTCAAACCTAGACAGTTTTTTGGTTTGGGAAAGAATGTTACTGTTGGACCAGGTTTCTTACCACTGGATTTAGAGGATCTTGCAAAGGCATCATCAGTTCTACGTCTTCATTGCTTTGGGTTTTTGCTTTAGGATGCTCAAGCGTTTGGGAGTACCGGGATCAAAACTGTCCAATAAAACCATGACCTTAGACTCAGAATTCATGTCCTGGTCCTCCATTAATCGTCAAACCCATTATGCTATATTGGCTTATATGTTAAATATTTGGAGAAGAAATAAAGTTCTTCTGACTTGGGTAAGAACCCTGTTCCCACATAATAAGTGGAAAATGAGTTGAGAAGACAGCAGTTAAGCTACAACACTTCACTCAAATAAAATTTGTTTGTGAGCAGATTTCTGCCAGATGGAGCTTAACTATTGAAGAAAAGATAACAAACTACAGTTTACATTTTCGAGATTATTTTGCATTGATAAACTTTGGAAGAAGAATAAGATTAGAGAGATGAAGTAATTTTCCTAATTATCATTATTTCTTCTTAAGTCACCTGTCCTCTAGTGTTAATGATAACCTTCATTTTTCAGCATTTAGTGTTTTCATAAGAGTATAAAACCTTTAATGACTGCATTAGGTACAATCTGAATTTCCTTATTTGAGACTATCATTAATCAATATTGTGCAATAGATTTCTAAATTAGAGAAGGACCAGTTCCTTGTTTTGAGATCCCTATCTTTCTCACTTCTTGCTTTCATAAATCTTTACTAAGGCATTTCAGTATTAAATGCCAGAACTGTTTCCAGAACTTCCGAGAGCAGCTGATTTGTTTTAAAGAATAAACTGTTTCATTGTCTTTCTCTTGTCATTATTGGTTACGGTGTTCATTAAATTTGTTTTGAACTCTTGTATATGAAGAATGGTATCCTAGCAACTGAAATTTTAAGCAATGTGTTATTAACGCTGTGGTGGTATATGAGTACAGTCAACACCTAAGTGACAGAAATTTCTGGGCAACTGTAAAATGGCACATGTAACCAAAGCACCGACAGCAATCCCCTGAAACTGGATTAACTACAGTTTGGGTATCCACAACACCTGAGCTCTGAACACAACTGACCTGAAAACTGAAGGTCTTTTCAGTAATGGACCTGTAAGCATGCTGAGTTCGGGCCCTTTAGTGGGGGGAAAAAAATGCTTTTAGTCCAAATGGACCTAATAAAAAGGAAGCTTTTTTTTTAAAACCATAGGCCCGAACTCAGCGTTTCTACAAGCCTGTTCAGGCCTTTTGGGGGACAAAAAGCTTCACTTTTGGGTCCATTCACGTTAAGCAAGGACTTTTTTCCAAAGGGCCTGATGGGCCCAAATTGACTATAGTGGACCTAAAAACAGAAAATATCCTTTATCTGAAAACCTGTTGGTCCCTAAGGTTTTCAGATATAGGATTCCCAACCACGTTTAATGTATACAGTAAAAAGTGAAAACACCTTTTTTTGTATGTATTTTTGATCATCTTAATCCATTTGCTCTTGTACATGAGGAACTGATTGTAAAAATATAACCAACCAAGCCATTGTCATAACTACCATGATTTCATATGATTTAATCCATTCTTTAGAATTTCCAAATTCCACTTTACTGAAAGCACATTTAAATTGTGAGAGACCTATATGCTACAATTTGGTTTCTAAGATGCACATCTTGCAGTAACTGCCATTTGAAAATCTTCCTGGATATTCTCTTCATTTCAGTATAAAATAGCATGAATTTATTTTTTCATTAAATTAGTAACAAATGGGCTGAACTGAGAATAGAACACAGAATAATACAGCACAGCCCTTTGGCCCAACATGTCTGTGCTGACCATGATGCTATTCTAAACTAATCCCATCTACCTGCACGTGGTCCATTTCCCTCAATTCCCTGCCTGTTCATGTGTCTGTCTAAGTGCCTCTTAAACATCGCTAGCATCTCTGTTTCTACCACCTCCCCTGGCAGTGTGTTCCAGGCACCTACCACCCTCTGTGGTCTTTTTTTAAAAAGAAAGTCCTCACACATCTCCTTTAAACTTTTTACCTCACACCTTATGCCTATGTTGTCTAGTATTTGACATTTCCATGCTGGCAAAAAGATTTCGACTATTCACCCTATCCATGTCTCTCAAAAATCTTATATACTTCTATCAGTTTGCATCTCAGCCTCCGACACTCGAGTGAAAACGATCCAAGTTTGTTGCTCGTACACTCCAATCCAAGCAAGATTCTGATAAACTTCTTCTCTACAGCCTCCACATCCTTCCTGTGGCATAGTGACCAGAACTGCACACAGTACTCGAAATGTAGCCTAACTAAAGTTTTATACAGCTGTAACATGACTTGTCAACTTTTATACTCCCTTCCCAAACTGATGAAGGCAAACATGGTGTATGCCTCCTTGTCCATTTGTGTTGCTACTTTCATGAACTTCCACCCCAAGAGCCCTCTGTATATCAATGCTCCTAAAAGTCCTATTATTCACTGTATACTTTCTTCTTACATTTGACCTTCCAAATGCATTATCTCACACTTGTCCAGATTAAACTCCATCTGCCAATTCTCTACCCAACATTCCAACTGGTCTATATCCTGCTGCATCCTTTGATAATCTTCTTCACTATCCACAACTCTAACAATTTTTCATGTCATCTGCAAACTTACTAATCAAACTGCATAAATTTTCATCCAAATAATATACGTATACTACAGACAAAAGTCCTAGCACTGATCCTTGTGGAACACCACTGGTCACTGACCTCTACATAGAAAAATATTCCTGCACAACTGCACTCTGTCTTCTATTACCAAGCGACCAAGCCAATTTGTGTCCAATTTGCCAACTTCCCCCTGGATGCGATGTGACTTAATTTTCTGGACCAGCCTACCATGGGGGACCTTGTCACATACTTTACTAAAATCCATTTAGACAATATCCACTGCCCTACCCTCGTCAATCATCTTTGTTACTTCCTCAAAAAACATAATTATCTTTTGTGAAACAAGACATCCCCTACATAAAGCCATGCTGACTATCTCTAATAAGTCCGTTCCTCTTCAAATATGAGTAAATCATGTGCTTAAGAATCTTTTCTAATAATTTCCCTATCACTGATGTAAGGCTCACCAGCCTATAATTTCTTGGATTTTCTCTGTTGCCCACCTTAAACAAAAGAACAACATTGGCTATTCTCCAGTTTTCCAGGACCCCTCCTGTTGCTAAAGAGGATGCAAAGATCTCTGTCAAAGTCCCAGCACTGTCCTCCCTTGCCTCTTTCAGTATCCTGGGTTAGATCCCATCAGACTCTGGGGACTTATCTATCTTAAAGTTTTTCAAGACACCCAACATGATCTCCTTCATATCGACATGACCCAGAATATCAACACAACCCTCCCTAATGTTACCATCATCTATATCTATCTCTTGTCATCCAATGTTCCCAAATCTTGCCATTAATTTGCATCCTCCCAGGAACATGCCAGTGCTGAACTCTAATCAACTGGCCTTTTGAAAGACTCCCACATGTGACATGTGGATTTACCCTCAAACAGTCGCCGCCAATCTAATTTCTCAGCTCCTGCTTTATATAATTGTAATTAACCTTTAATCTTGAAGGAAAAATAAGCAATTTGTGGAAATCTAGTTCACTTACCACTTTCTCTGTGTTCCGCAGGTTGTTGGAAGAGGAGCTTTTGGAGTTGTGTGTAAAGCAAAATGGCGTGGAAAAGATGTAGCTATAAAGCAGATTGAAAGTGAATCAGAGAGGAAAGCATTCATCGTAGAGGTAATTTTGTTACGTGTACCTTTTCATATTTGGAATTGAGGATCATAATCTGCAAATTTGGTTCAGGTTGTTTTTGTTAATGAGCATAAATTGGCATAAAATCAGCAGATGAATTTCGGCTCTTCCCAACATATCATTAAAGCACAGCTAAAGAATTTTTTAAAAAATTGATAGGTCTGGTTCCATAATGATTGCAAGGACTTGCTTAGTTAGGAGATAGGTTTCTAACTATTACATCCCCTTACATTTTCTCAAGGACAATTGAGGATGGGCAGCAAATGCTGGCTTTGCCAGGAACACATGCATCCCATTCAAAAAAAAAAATGTAGTGGCTTTTAACTATATCGTGAAAGAGAAGCCAAATATCTCGCAGAAAGACACCATAAGCCCCTCTCCCAGCTCTCTCAGTATTTGGAACAATTTTAGCAAGGAGTTTTCAGATCCTGTTTGCCTGGAAAGCGATGCCTGGTATATTTCAAATCTTTGGATTTATATTTGGGTATGTGTGGGATTAGAACCCTGAGAGAGGTTTCTGGATGAACACCTTTGAATTCAAAATATTTTTGAGCCTCTTTGTGATGTGATATGCTTTATAATGTGTAGTGCCCATAAGGTACTAAGCTACAAATGCTAATTGCTAAACTAGAGAGATGTTGCCAGTAAAGAAAATTATGTACTTGGTACGATTGAGCTTGTGTGTTTTTTTAATGGATAATTAAACAATCCTGTGCTTCCAGCAGAGAGTTGTGGTTACACAGCACAAGTGATAGTATCAAGATTCAGTATGAAGCTGTGTTCCCAATGTTTTTAAAATGAATGAGTTTAGCAGCTGCTAACATTGCTGAGAATTCCAGATAAACACAGCAACGTACACACTGTTATTCTAAGACCCTACGTAATGAATCTATTCTATGAATGTTTATTTACAAAATTATAATTGTATATGTTACATTTCTAAGCTGTTTCTTCTACCGTTTTTAGGAATCAATATCATTAGGTTATACATAAACAGGCTTCAAATTCCATGTGAACCAATGTGTAAATATATCTGCCTGACATTTAAATAAATTTAATAAGACTGAGGGACTGTATGGAGAATCTTTGTTACTGCACTGCAGCTTACTAGATGAACAGATCCAGAAGAGATTAGCCAGCTGCAGACAATTATAAACAAAAGATGGCAAGACCATATGTAGTCTTATTCCTGAGTTTGCCTGTTATTTAATGAGTGTTGCCTGATACTTAGACAAGTGTTTTTCTTGGGCTGACTGGGAGCATTATGGGATTTTGAAAGGCCTGGTTTGTACATCAAGGTTGCTTTTCTTTTACACAATTAAAAAAAATAAATTAGCGGCAGCTAATTAGCAGTGTAGAAATTATCCTTTTAGCATGATAATCATTTTAAACTTCAACTGAAGTTGTTAATTCTGCAAGAGCGTTTATTAACGTAGCAAGGGTTTAAGTTTTATATAACACTGCACAGAAGTGAATGTGAAATTATACTCAAATTTTTATTCATTAATCTGTTTTCTGTACCACTTTATTTTATAGTTTTGTGAAATACACAAAACTCAAGTAACATTGCATATGAAATTTACTGTAATCTTGATTATTTGTCCTTGTCTGGTAGTCAGAAAAACAAAACTTGCATTATTGCATAGCACTTAATACAATGTCTTCTCTAATAAATTTGACCTTAAAGACTTAAAAAATTCAGCTTCATTTTATTTGTATTGTAATTGTCTTAATTTGTATTCCTAGGGTGTTGCTGTACTATCTGCCTAATATCACATTTGGGGACTTCTGATTATCTGTTTGTTTCATAGAGTCATACATCGCGGAAATGAACCATTTCGTCCAACTCAGCCATGCTGATCAGGTTTCCTAAACTGAACTAGTCCCATTTGCCTGCACTTGGCCCGTATCTCTCTCAACCTTTCCTATCCATGTACCTGGCCAGATGTGTTTTAAATGCTGTAATTGTACTCACTTCTACCACTTTCTCTGGTAGCTTGTTCTGTATAGAAACCACCCTCTGTGTAGAAAAGTTGCCCTTCAGGTCCCTTTTTAAATCTTTCTCCTCTCATCTTAAACCCATGGCTTCTAGTTTTGGACCCCCCCTACCCTGGGGAAAAGACCTTGGCTATTCACCTTGTGTCCCTCATGATTTTATTAAAGTCATCCCTCAGCCTCCTAAGTTCCAGGGGGGGAAAAAGTCCCAACCTATCCAGCCTCTCCTTATGACTCAAACCCTCTAGTCTTGGTACCATTTTTGTACCTTTTCCAGTTTAACAACATCCTTCCAATGCAGGGCAACCAGAATTGTACACAGTACTCCAAATGTGGTCTTACCAATGTCTGATGCAGGTGTAACATGACATCCCAACTCCTGTATTCAATGCTGTTTCTGTATTTCCTTTCCTTTTGTGGATGGGTAGTCTATACACTACATAATCAATGGACGTTACCAGCATAGATTTGTGCCTCATTTTATTTTGTTTTATGATTTTTTTTCTATTTTATGTTACAGCTTCGGCAGTTGTCACGCGTAACGCACCCCAATATTGTAAAACTGTATGGAGCTTGTCTGAATCCAGTAAGTAATTCAAATTGTACCTATCATTTCAGATTGTATCATCTAATTGTGCATTGCTATTGCTGTTGGTTGAGTTTTAAAATTTTAAAACTTTACTTCTTGAGCTAAAAGCAATGTCAGAACTGCAGGATTGAAATCTTTTCCAAGCCATCTCTGTTATAGAGTCATACAGCACGGAAACAGACATTTCGGTCCAACCAGTCCATGCCGACCATAATCCCAACTGAACTAGTCCCACCTTCCTGCACTTGGCCCATATCCTTCCAAATATTCCTTATTCATGTACTTATCTAAATGTCTTTTAAACTTCGTAACTCTACCCATACCTACCACTTCCTCTGCAAGTTCATTCTACACACAAACCACTCTGCGTATAAAATAAAAAATGCCCCTCGTCTTATTTAAATCTTTCTCCTCTCATCTTAAAATCTTGAAGTAGTCTTGAAATCCCCACCATAGTGAAAAGATGCCTGTCATTCATGTGATCTATACCCTTCATGATTTTCTAAACCTCTAAAAGGACACCTCTGAACCTCCTTTGTTCCAATGAAAAAGTCCCAGCCTATCTAGCCCTCCTGCTACATTCCCAGCAACATCTGGTAAATCTTTTCTGAACCTTTTCCAGCTTAATAAAATCCTTGGTATAACAGAGAGATCAGAACTGGACATAGTACTCCAGAAAAGGCCTCGCTAACGTCCTGCACAACCTCAACATGACGTCCCAACTCTTAATTTTAAAGGTCTGAGCAATGAAGGCAGGCGTGGTAAAGACCTTAACTACCCTATCTCTATGTGATGCAAACTTCAAAGAATTACATGCCTGACATTTTAGGTCTGTCTGTTCTACAACACCACAATGTTGTTAAGAGACATCTCTCTCCACCTTTTTAGAGCTTTCTTTAAACTTCTTAACCAAAACGTCATCCAAACCCTCCATTATTCTAGAATCATCCTGGAGAGCATAAGCAGTTCATGGCGTTTTTTTCACTAGCAATTATCAATACCGACCTGACTAAAGTTTGCATTTCCATGTCACTTCTTTAACATTTAAAAAAAAAAATTCCAAACCCTTTTACAGGTCAAAAAGATAGATTTTAACGAGTGCTTAAAGGAGGTTTGGGAGATTGAAGAGCCAGAGATGTTTAAGGAGAGAATTTTGAGCATGCAGGCCAGCTGGCTAAAGACACTGTCATCATCATTGGGCAAAGAAGTGGCATAGATAAAGATTAGAGTTAAAAGTTCAAGTTTGAATTATACTGTAAAATCAGCTTACAGTTGAAATGGTGCTGGAATTAGTGGCAGAATGTCATTTTGGCCCTACAGTAGTGGCTTTAATCTTACCAATGTTAAAATGAAAGAAATAGCTTATCCACAACTGGATACAAATATACAGCATTGGAGGAGAAGTTAAACCATTTGACTCCTCAAGCCTGCTCTGCCATTCAATAAGATCGTGATTAATTTTCTGTGGATTTGAGGTTACAATCAAATCAGCCATGATCTTATTGAATGGTGGAGCAGGCTGGAGGGACTCGGTGGACTACTCCTGTTCTTTGTCTGTGTGTTCAAATGATCTATTTATATTTCAAATTCCACACTCCCATCCATCCTTGATAACTTTAGATTCTCCTTACACAATGGAATCAATCTGCCTGCACCTTAAATTCAATGTTACCCCGCTTCCACCATCTTCTGAGTTCAAAATCGCACAACCCCTCTGTTCTGAAAGGTGACCCCTAATATTCCAACAGTGCCCCAGTAAGGACTCACCCAAAAGTGAAAAATGTCCATTTGCCGTTCATTTGTCAAGGCCATTCAGGATCTTATAAAGTTCAGTCAAATCACCCCTCTTCTAAAGTCCAGTAGAAACAAGGCCAACATGTCCCATCTATCCTAATAAGGCACACCACTCATTCTAATGTATTATTCTAGTAAAATGCAACTGGACCACCTCCAATGCATTACCTTCACTCCTTAAATAAGGAGAGAAAAACTGCTCATAATGCTCAATATTTGATCTCACCACTGCCTTATATAGCTGAGGCCTAACATGTTGCTTTTGTGTTCAATTCCTGTCATAATAAAGGATGACATTCTATTAGCCTTCTTGATGTGCTGTACCGTATCTGCATACTTATCGTTTCTGATGCGTGCAGTAGAGCAATTCTTCTGTTCCTTGGATTTCCACAGTCATTCTCTGTTTAAGCAGTACTCTACTTTTTCATTCATTTTCCTGCCAAAGTGAACAATTTCAACATTTCCCACTCTAGATAAATCTCACAGAGTATTAAAGGTGAAAAGCAAGGTAGAGTGAGTATTCCAGTTCTGTACCCATCAGTTATGGAGGGACTAAAATACAATGCACAGGAGGCCTTAATTAGAGAAGCATACAAGGAATTAGAGGTATCTTTGGCAGTTTGACTGGAAAAGATCAGAGATGGGGAGAGTTGAGGCCATGGAAGAAAAAATGGTGAGAATTTTAAGATCAAAACATTGCATGATCAGGAGAAGGTCAGCCTGTGCAAAAGTGATAGGGGAACAGGATTTGCCCCAATTTAAAGCACAGACAGCAGTGTTTTGGATGACCTTCAATTTATGTAGTGTTGAATATGCAAGACCAGGCAGGAGTGCACAGGATTAGTCAAGTAAGCTGGAGTGTGTTCCCTGGAAATCAAAGTTGAGGGGTGATTTAATATAAATTTTAAAGATATCAAGAAGAATAGATAGGGTTGATAAGGAGGAACTATTTGAGGTTTTAGGGCATTGTTTAAAAGAAGACTGAAGGCAGACATTTAGGAATGAAATTAGGAATCTCTTCTACATGCATAGGGTTGTAAATTATGCAACTCTCCTCTATAAAAGACAATTGATGCCAGGTCAGTTGTAAATTTTAACTCTGAGATTGATGGATTTTTGTTACCCCATGGTATTAAGATATATGGAGCAAAGGTGGTTGTATGGAGAAGATTGCAGATCAGTTATGATCTCTGAATTGCAGAACAAACCCAAGGGCCTAAATGGGTGACTGCTATTCCTATAGCAGCAATAGAGGAGTTGAAAGATGTGGTTGTCAGTGTGCCTGTGGAAGCTGATCCCGATGATTTTAGGTAAGGACTAATATGTGACTTCGAAGAAGTGGAATTTGGATGGATCTTGGGGTCTCCAGAACGAATGATGTGGAATCGAAGGAAAGAAAAACAGTGCAGCTAATATTCTAGCTGCAGTGTTCAGAGCTAAGAATAACCAATGTCTCTTGAAATGGATAGTGGAGCAAACCTTAAAAGTTGTTGATGTGGTTCACTAGACTAAAGACTGTTGAAGGGGAGGTAACTTTACTGAAGAGAATTGAATGGGAAATTGTAAACAGAATGGTTCAGCCTGAGACAATGGCTGTGGATGCTGGATAAAATAGATGCCAAGGGTATGCAGTTCATGGTGAAATTTTCCAAGTGCTTCATTGGAGAAAGTTTTGCCTTAAAGCTGATTGTCGGACAAGCCATCTGACAACACTAAGGGCCTGAGAGATGTTCTGGGCAGAACAGGACTGTATTGATGGTATTCATTTTGAAGTTGACCACAAATCTGCAGGAGACTTTTGCAAGATGGCTGTATATAAAAAAGGGTGGGGGTCTCCACAGATGGTAATGTTGGGGGAGAAGTGAGACTGTCAGAAGACAGGGCCTAAACAAATACTTTGTTTTTGTTCCTGAAATCAAAGTTGCTGGAAAAGCTCAGCAGGTCTGGCAGCATCTGTGAAGGAAAAAAAGAGTCAACGTTTCGGGTCCCGGTGACCCTTCCTCAGAACCGGACCCAAAACATTAACTCTTTTTTTTGTTTCCTTCACAGATGCTGCCAGATCTGCTGAGCTTTTCCAACAACTTTGTTTTTGTTCCTGATTTACAGCATCTGCAGTTCTTTCGGTTTTTAAATACTTTGATTTACCTTACCATCTTATTTCATTGCACATTTCCTGACCCATGGTTACATTGTTCAAAATGCACTAGGAGGAGTTTTATTAAATGTAGTGAACTGCTAGGATTTGCATTTTGTACAGTATTTTTAAGTAGAGATAAAATTCCCTTTTCCACCTTGAAGTTTAAAGCAGAGAAAATTTATCATTTCCTCCGTATCGCACCCCCCCCCCCCCCCAAAAAAAAACCCCGCTAACATTTTTCTGCATTTGTGAAATCTTTCAGTGGAATAGTTTTACTGAGAAGATTCAACATGTGCATTCACAATGTATGTTGCTTACAGCTCTACTTCAGTCTGTTGGCTAATTAGAAGGGAAAATAGAATAGTTTAGATATTTTATAGTAACAATTTTGGATAAATCAAAAAATGCTTAATTTTTAAAATTGCTTTTTATTCTAAATGTGGGATTTATTTTTGTCATTAAAATTTAGGGTCATTTCAGTTCATTTAAAAGGTTTCTGTGGGTGGTTTAAAATGCATTAATTCAATTAGGGTTTTGACTGAAATTTGTTTTTGGTCAGGTGATATTCTCTCTCAACTAAAGGCAGAATCAGTATTTCATTCAAAGTGGCTGAAGATTCTTGTAATTGACTGATTCCTTACAGGTCTGTCTCGTTATGGAATATGCAGAAGGAGGCTCCCTTTACAATGGTAAGTCGAAATCCCAATTATATTGATGTCTGTCCCTGTGAAACTGTGATGTTTGCATATGTATTCCTATCTATATGAAAAATTTCCTGTGGCTTTTAAATTAGAAATGTACGTGATGTTAGAAAAATCGCAAAAAAAAGTCTAAATTCTGTTTCCCTAACCTTTAAGTAAAATGAGCAATACGGTGATGTGGCACAGGCACTGAGTCTAACACACTAGGTTTAATCCCTGGTTTGTTCTTTGCTTAGGAATTTTGACTTGAGCAACATTAGGGATTTTTCAATTGGGCTTGGCACCTCTCAATTGAGAGGAGAGGGTGAAATGTCATACTACTTTGAGTCTTCAACCAACCTTGTTGGAAAGTGTGTGTTAGATGAGGACAATATCAGATTTAGCTGTGATGATGTTCACAACAATTCAGTTGCAGATGCTGTGAAAATTCTCAAATGAAACACGACCATGTGAGTGAGGTATTGTTAGGCACCTGTCACGTAAAGAAGTGTATCCCTGCAAGAGTGTATTTGTTGAACAACACAAGACAAACAGAACCTGAGACACAAAGTATGATGGAGAAGAAATTACCTGAAACCGCAAACCAGTTGTTTTCACAGACTTGTACAATCTTGCAGTAGTAGACTTCATCACATTACTTTAATCTCCTATAAAAGTTCTGCAGAATTACTAACTGATTCCTAAAGATATTGGAGAAAGTTTTCAACTTTTATTTATCTCCATTATTCAAAATGACTGTTTGTGCTATTTCCCACAGATAACATTTTCTCTCAGCAGCACAGAAGTCTTACTTACTTACTTACTTCTCACGATTTATGTCTGTTCCAAGAAAAGTTGTTTTATTCCACCCAGATTTCTGCAACTCTTTTTGGAGTAGTTAGCCAACTCCATCTTGCCACTTTTTGTCAGAGTCTGTTCTGCACATCTCCTCTGGAGCAAGGAAAGAGTTATTTTCTAATCTCTTGTAATTTTAATTTCATGTTCTTCACTTTTGTTGTGATAGTCAAATTAACGTGTATATCTATAATGGAATTCTTATTCATCCTTCTAGTGCCTTCATTTAGGATTATCTGTGAACAAAACAGACAGGAACTACAGCAATACTTTTGCACTTTTGGGCTGTAGTTTCAGGTTGCATTTCATACTGAATCTAGGGAATCTTGGGAATTTCAGTCAGATTGTGTGTTATTTTTAGCTTTTCCAATTATTTTTGAAAAATAAGTGTTTTGTAGAATTCTTTCGAAGTACGGTAACTTCAAACGTGACCCCTTATCTGCATTGTATTGCCACTCTACTTTCCACTGGGATGTCCCTCCAATGTCGAAGTTAATTGAGTTCTCACAGTGCATAATCTGTCTCAGGTATCAGGCAATGAATTTACTGAAACAGTTTAATTGCCTTTTTCACTCTCACTACCATCAATGATCTGCTTTTCTAAATTATTCATGTGAAAGATAAAACTCCAACCCAGTCCAAGAACACGTGCCCTTTACAGCTGTAGTGAAACTGTAAATCATTGGGTGGAATCTTATAGGGGCCTGGCAACACAGGCTGTGGGAAGCTTTGTGGCAAAATCAGATTAGTCCAACAAAATTTATCTCAATATCAGAAGAAATCTGTATCTTTTCTGCATTTTCCAAGTGATGAGGCATGTTTCTCACTGGGTAGGAGTGACTTGCCAATTAAGGGGGATTATAGCTTGTTAAATGCCTAATTACAGCCAATTTATTTAGCTTCCCATTTTACCAAACGTTCCAAGCCTGAAACCTCAACGTGGAAGTCAGAGCGGGTACCTAGCAAATTAATTTCACTGCTGGCTTGCTCAACACCATCAGCATTTCTAAGCATAATTCCTAAGCATAATCCATAAGCACTATCCACAAATGCATCCGTCAACAGACATTGGCAGCTGACGTTTGCCAACCCTTCATGACAATCATGGTATCTATCCTTCCAATCCACTTCAGGCCACATTGGAAATGGAGACTTACATTACACGGTGAATGACAACTAATGTTGAAAGGCTGCTGCAAGGACACTTTGTGTACAGGGACAGGCACCGAACTCACTGAAGTAGACTACATCATAGGTATTTTCTGACGAAGGGTCCCGACCCGATACGTCAGCTTTCCTGCTCCTCTGATGCTGCCTGGCCTGCTGTACTCCTCCAGCTCCATACTTTGTTAGCTCTGACTCCAGCATCTGCAGTTCTTGCTATCTCTACATCTTAGGTATGCTTGCCTACTTGCTTAGTACTCACCCGGATGCTCAAAGCATCCCTGCAATGCTTTCCTTGCCAATTAGCGCAGTCACAACAGGTAGCTTACCCCTGTAAAGTCTTCATATCATTTCTAAAACGTAGTGCCCTCCGAATTGAACACAGCCCACTTGAGCTGATGTCTGGCCTAAGTTGTGGAAAGTATGGCATAATTTCCTTTATTTTTGCATTTTTTATACTTGTTTATTTAACTGTTTTACTCTTTGATTTCTTTTTCTTTGCGATTAGAAGAGAAAGTGGTTAGTTCTGAAATCCTGAGCACTTGGGCTGGATGCATCGCGAGGAAATGATAAATTTTTGTTTCCATAATAAAAATAAAGGTTCCATAGTAAAAATAAAATAAATAAAGTTGCTGGATTGTGACATCACTTCTAAAGTTTCTTTCAACTCCCGTGATCTATTGTGCGGTGTAGATTTGGAAAAACTTGCTTTGGGGGCAATTTCAGTCAGACATTTAAAAAGCAGAATGTATCTCCATACTGTATTATCAGGACATACCAGATGCTGCCACTAGGTGGACCAAATGAGAGATTTATTTCTGTACATTGTTGAGAACACAATCACTTGTGTTGTGATTCAAAAGAAAACCATGGTTGCAACCAAGATGGAAAAATGTAAAATTAACTGGGTTTATATACTTCAAGATCCATGAGGTTGTTCAAATATATTTTTTTCCAGTGTAATAGTTCTACATCATGCTTAACTGTCTCTAGAATACTAATCATGGTCCCAAAAATTGTTTTTCAAAATGTTGTGTGTCTACTTATGGCTTAGCCACTGCTAATTAACAATATCAGTTCTAATATACTAATTAATAGTTTTCACTTTCTTCTAAGTTATTAATCAAATCTAAGTTTGGGGTAACAGTAAATCTGTAATTCCCAAATAACTCTTGTTTGTGTCCTGGCCAACACTGTCCCTCCAATGTAATTATTCAATTAATGTTGTAGAACCTTGCATGTAATGTGGTTGCCGTGTCACCTAATTACAGCAGTGCCTATGCTGAACAAGTACGTGGTTGATTGTAGAATGCTTTGAGAATTCTCTCATTGGGGTTCTTCCTCTCATGCGCTCGCTTGTGTTCTCAAGTGACGTGGAAGAAGCCTGCTGTCTGTGCAGCTCCCTACATGATTATTTAGCTGTTGTGTCAGCTGTTCTGTATCTCGAGGTTGTAGACTTGCTGGCCGAGCTGGTGTGTTTGGTTGCAGATGCTTCATCACCCTGCTAAGTAATATCGTCGGTGCGCCTCCGGTGAAGCGTTGCTGTTCTTTCCTGCTTGTTATTTATATACCTCGGTTTGCTGGGGTGGTTGGCATCACTTCGGGTTCTGTTTCCAGTGGTTTATATATCGGGTCCAGTTCAATGTGCTTGTTAATGGAATGCCAGGCCTCCAGGAATTCCCTGGCATGTCTCTGTTTGGGTCGTGCTGTTATGGATGTGTTGTCCCAGTTGAATTTGTGTCCTTTGTCCGTGTGTATTGAGACCAGTGAGAATTGGTCGTGCCTCTTGGTGGCTGGTTGGTGTTCGTGTATCCTTATTGTCAGTTTTCTTCTAGTTTAGCCTATGTAGTATTTCTCAGTCCTTACAAAATACCATGCACATTACATTAGTTTTATTGGTTGTGGGTATGGGATCCTTTACGTTCGTCAGTAGCTGTTGCAGGGTGGTTGTTGGTTTGTGGGCTACCCTGATACCTAGGGGTCTGAGTAGTCTTGTGATCATCTCTGATATGTTGCTGATGTATGGTAGGTTGACTAGTGTATCTGACCATGTGTCGTCTTGTTGTGATCTGTCACAGAGGTAACAGCAGATTGTGCTTTATGGGTATCCATTCCTTTTAAAAACTCCATATAAGTGCTCCTGTTCTGCTTTGCTTAATCCCGATTGCTGCAGTGTGATGTGGCCCATTTTAATAATGTCCTGATGCAGCTCTATTTATGGGTATTGGGGTGGTTGCTGGAGTAATTAAGTATCTGGTCCATATGTGTGGTCTTTCTATATACACTAATCTGGAGTTCCCCACTGTTCTTATGTTCTATCATTCTCTGTCTGTCTCTTTTTATTTGTTCCTATTTTGCAGTCTTCCACCCCGATGTCTACACCTAAGTCTTTTCCCGTTGTGAAGACCGACACAAAGTATTGAGGATTGGGTCCACCGTAGATTACCTCCAAGATCCATGGTGGGCCCGACTCTCTCCCTAGTTATTCTAATGCTGTTTATATATTTTTAAAAATTGTATTGGGATTTCATTTTTTCCTCTTGCCAATACTTTATTTTGCATTCTGTTTGCTTTTCTACTATCCTTTTTAAGATCTCTCGACACTTTTTGTATTTTTTCATATTCTACCGTATTGAACCTTCTGTATCTGCTCTAAGCTTCACTTTTTTTCTGTCTTAAAACTAACATTTATGACTCTTGACATCCAGGATTCTCTAGATTTGGTCCCAAACTTTGTCTTTATTTGTATTGTACTCTCACTATTGTTAGAGGCCTCACTGTTTTTTTTTATTTTATTCTTTTAACAATTTTTGGTTCGGAGCTGTGGACTGGGAATTGTGAGCTAAAGGTGATTTTTGGACTATGGGTAATAGCTTGTGCTAAAAGGAGCGCAGAACAAATAAGTTTATATTTATTCATGAAGTTAGGTCAAGGGTTGATTGCAGGTTGGTTTCTAATCAGGAGGTTTTGTCACCAGGGAAGAGCATTATGTTTAAACAGAGCAGAATTAAGGAGTACTGTACCTGGGAATTGGTTCAGCGAGTCTGGAAAAAACCTTATTCTCAAGCAAATGGCAGATGTTGAATGGTAACTCATGCTCGAGACAGTCAGTCTAGCAGAGAGTGGTCAGAGTTTGAATTGGGCTTTGGACTGCATTTTTGGTGACAAGGAATCTGTGATCAGTTATTAGAAGCTCAGAGAATTAAAAAACTGTTTTGTAAATATTATTGTCTTTATCTGAGTGAACTGTGAAAGTGATCCTGATCGACATCTTCAGAAAATTAACCAAGAAATTGTCATCTATACCTGTTGAACAACGCAGTGTAATACCACTTAAATAATGTGGACACCTTTCTTGTTTTGTTTCATTTATTGCTTAAATGCATTTGTTTATCTTTTGTTTAAGTGGGAATAAAAGCAAAGGTTTTTAGGCTTAAATTTTTTAATTTTGCTTTCCTGAAGGTACTATATTGTCAATAAATTGTAAAGTGTTTTGTTTAAGATACAAACCGTTTCTGGAATTGATTATTCACAGGGTCTACGATTGGTTATTTAAAAAGTCTGGTTAAGAACCATTGAGATCAGTTTTGAGGGCCTTTGAAGGTTGTAATTTTCCTGCGTTGCGAATACAGAGGTAGAAAGATTGATTTTGTTTGGCTGTCTGGCTCAGTGTCATACGTTATTTTGTCTTTAAATGCCTGCCACTGACACCATTTTATTTGCAGTAGCTGTTCCGAGTCCAGTTTAGCTAAATCATATCTAGGTAAAATTAGCCCAGATTAGAACATTTAGTCCTGAACTATCCTTATCCCCTTTCATAACCACCCTCAACCTAACTATCCTAAATCTCCAAAATGCTCCCATGTATTGTTTTTTCATTCATTCACAGGATTAGTGTGTTGCTGGCCAGGCCAGTATTTAATGCCCACCCCTAATTGCCCAGAGGACAGTTAGGAGCCAGCCACATTGCTGTGGGTCTGGAGTCATGTGTATGCCAAACCAGGTAAGGGCAGTAGTTTCCTTCCCTAAAGTACATTAGGGAACTAGGTGGGATTTTCCAATAGTTAACAGTGGTTTTCATGGTCATCATTTGACTTTTAATTCCATATTTTCATTGAATTCAAATTCCACCATTTGCGATGGCAGAATTCAACCCAGACCCCAGAACATTACCTGGGTGTCTGGATTAATAGGCTAATGGTAATATTATTTTTTACTACCTTATTATTCTTGCACTTCTGTAAAATTTGGTCTTATTTGATTGTCTATCATCCCCCGACTGACAGACCATTGCACTATTCAAATTGCTAACACACAAATTGGGGTCTGTTGAGTTGGTTGACTCTGGGATCAGTCATGACTAGTGTAACCATCAGCTGGGATCATAGCAATGACCATCTCAAACCAGGGGACCATCCCCTTTCTTGTCAGTTTACACATTTGAAAAATTATAAAGAAGTTGGTATTACTGCGTCTGTGAACATCTGACTGGCTGACTTGATAGGCATCCTGCAAGGGCATTACAGTTATCTTTATTGAGGTAATAACTTCACATTGGTTCTGAATGTCATGTCCCCATTTTTGAAGTGCTCTGTAAATGGATTTGATGTGAGTGACATAGTTTGGTCAGTATTGTTCAGGAATGGTCATAAAGAGAATTCAAATTATTAAGAACTGTCAGTTGCGGGGGTTTCTAGCACACCGTACTTCATGAAAGTTGATTTGAATAATTACTGTACAAAATTAGGCTCCTCAGTCAACCAAAATCACAGTTCCAAACTATGTGTCACCTTGCAAATGTCTCATTTACAAGTCTTACATTCCCACAGTGAAGATCCATGCCAACAGCTAAATGTCATAACTAAACGTAAAGTGGATGATATTACTATTGTTAAATATATAGGACAGGTTATTCACTGGAGATCTTGCCAATGTCAGGATCAGGACACGAAGGGGAGTAACGAGCTGAAATCTTTGGGTTCCAAGCTCTAAGCTAGTTAAATGACCCCAACACCCTGCTGTCATAATCCTTCTCTTCCTCCATGTCCTCACCATGTTCGTAATAATTTTTGAGATTTAGAATGGGATTACCGTGGGGGAAAAAGTTGAAACACTGATTTAATGTGTGTAACATGCTTGAAGTTAGGTTGCAATAGTTGTTGAGACCTCAGGATTTGTCTGCATTTGCAATCACGTAGACATGTGTGTATGACTGTAACTCTGTGACCTGTAAACTGAGTTTAAAAGATTGTGGAATTTTGAACAAATATGGGTTTTACACATAATAACACATTCAATTCTCCTCAATCTCTTGCATCTTTTGCTCAGAGATTCATATCACGCATCTGGCCACACCCATGATTCTCAAATGTGAGTATAATCCCCATATTATTGGCAGTGGTAATCTGTCAGTGTTACAACTAGATTATCAGGTACAGTAGGCAACTGGATCACTTTTCTGACTTTTTAATTTCAACTTTTAAAATATTTTAAAAGATAATATAACTTTATTGTGACATGCTCTGAATTTCCTGATTCAATTTTATACCATTATTTTATACCATTAATTATGTCATCATTAATATTTCAAAACTTCCACAATTACAAATTCTTAAACATGCCATTTGATAATTAACTGAGTTAGTGCCCCAAGAAGGAATATATTGGCGTGCATTTAACATTCACCTTAAGACTCATTTGTTTACTCTGATATCTGCCCATTTATATCTCATTTATGTTAAAACATGTTCCAGTGAAATTGAGCAGATCTTTGGGTGTAACTTGGTATGGGCAGAATTGGGTGCATTTTCAGATCTCACATCTGACCTTATGTCAAGGCAGTCACTCCAGGCTGGTGTATCCTCGACGCAATATTGAACTTGTAAAAGTCTTGTTTGTTGTGGATGATTTCACATGGAACAAAGAAAACTTTATGAAAGGGTTAAACAGCATAGAAACTGCAGCTCCCTCTAATCTCTCCAGGTCAAACAAGATTTTTTCATGCTTTATATTCAAACTAATCTCATGCAAATTAAAGCAGCAATCATTATAATACATTTCTGGTGATTCTATCAACTTTAAGAAATTTTATTTGCTGTACTACAATAATATTTTAAACACCAATTTTGACGCTGCTTTTGGTATAGGCAGCATCTAATGACCTTCCATGTCGACATATCTACCTTCTTACACTTTCATCAAGCACTGAATAGAAACTGAGTTATCAAAAATATGGCCCCACTAATAATCAAACAAGATATCACTAAGCAAATTTTTATTTAATGCTGCAGCCAGGAAGAAATATCCACATCGTCATCGATTGCAGGCTTTGTGCATGAAAACACGTTAATTTTACTGCAGTATTCCATGTAATGAATTCAATAGATTTAAAGGAGGAATGCATAGAACCTTGTTAACTGAACAAGAGAGCATCTGTTGTGATCAACAGATCATAAAATGAATTGCATATTATATTATATTATATTATATTATATTATATTATATTTCAGAAAATGGTTTTCTGAAGAAGGGTCTAGACCGGAAACGTCAGATTTCCTGCTCCTCTGATGCTGCTTGGCCTGCTGTGTTCATCCAGCTCTACACCTTGTTATCTCCCATTCAGATTTTGGTAGTGGTTTGGGCACTTTAAACAAAGTTGATTATTTCTGTAATGAAAGCAAAGTAATGCAGATGGTAGAGATCCAAAATGGAAACAAAACGCTGGAGAAACTCAGGTCTGTCAGCTTCTGTGGTGAGACCAAGAAAATGCTTTAAGTCAAGTCCAGTATGACTCTTCCGAACACATTTGATCATCTCTAATTTGAGACAATTGCTCTTCTTCATTGTGAACTTCATTTGGAATTGTATGTTCTTGGTAAATTTAAGCCATGTTAAATTTCTAATACTGAACTAGAATTGTCAAATTATTGAAAGACATTATACTTAATTATGTTTCTCAAAGAGCTCTTGTTGATTGACAGTGCTACATGGGGCCGAGCCCCTACCGTTTTACACTGCAGCCCACGCAATGAATTGGTGTTTGCAATGTGCACAAGGAGTGGCATACCTACATGGCATGAAACCCAAGGCTTTAATCCACAGGGACCTGAAACCACCAAAGTAAGTGATTTGTTAATAACATTGTTATTGAGTGTAACATACCAATTATTTATGTAAGATGAAAAATAATAGAATTTGAAACTGGGACTGAGGCTAATTAGATCGAGCTTAACTCTGTATCTAGCTGATTATATGCTTTTGTGGTAGTACTTAACATTAACATGAAAACCCCAATATGGAAATTTTTACGTTCTCTGTGCAAGAAAAGGATTGTTGAAGCTGTGGCCGAACAGCCATAGTGCTGTGTGACATTTGCAAAATCACCAACTAACCAAAGTTAGCACCTTGCCTCCTTTCCCCGGCCAATTCATCAATCTATATCCTCTTGACCTTTATGCTAACCAAATGTCATTTCATCCCATTTGCTGACAACTGAAAGGCTCCTCCACCAATACAGTGTGCACTGAAGCACTGTGAAAGTCAGCTGAAAAAATCATGTATTTTTCAAAATGGAAGCTTGAGAATTTCTTCAAAATTTGGCCCTTGTCTTGGCTCGTTCTGAGCAGCCAGGTGGCACTTCTGTCATCTGCTCTTGTAGGCATTTTTCGAGCACCGCTCTGTCTTGCCTCTCATGGCATTAAAGTCCTCGATGCTTGACATAAATACCACTTCTTCATGTGGTGCCACTACTCTCAACCAGTGCTTGGTTACCTCAAAACCTGGCAATTCTAATGCATTTTGATCTGGCCTCCTACATTCTAACTTTTGAGAACATCCAAAGGCCTGATACCTATGCCCCATCTTGAATAAGTCCTGTTAATCATGTCAACTTGCAGTTAAGCAATGCATTGATTATTTTTCAACTGCCTCAATGGCCTTGCTTCTTTGTAGTTCTAATCTCCTTCATCTTACAAGCCCATCAAATATTTTCACTCCTCCAATTCTAGCCTAATGAGCATCCTTAATGTTAATTGATCCACTACTGGTGACCATGACATCAGTTGCCAAGACCATAAGCTCTGGAATCTTCTGCCTTCCAGCACACTGTTTCTTTTTTTAAATTGCATCTGTCTTTTTGGCCAAGCTTTTGATCTTCTGGTCTAATACCTCTGATCTGTCAAAATTTGTTTTATAATGCTGGTGCACTTTGGAATATTTATTACATTTAAAGGGCTTGGTGATTTCAGTCTCCATCTCACCTGTTTTCTCCTTTCATTTTGTTTTTTCTTTACTGTATCTTTCCATTTAACCCGCTAAACACATTCATGACTACACCCTGTCACATCACCTCTCTACTTCCATGGTTTCAATCACAGATGAGACCATCTCTTATTATTTCCTTGACCTCCATTTCCTTGCATCCCATTCCCTTGTACCTCGCACAATCAAATTCCCAGCTGCCTGGCCTTTAACAAACATTTTGTCTTGAAGTAAACAGAGTAAATTCTAGAAGCACTCAGCAGGTTTGACAGTATCTGTGACAAAAGAAACTGAGCACGTGTTTCAGATGGATAACCTTGTGGCAGACTCCTCACAATGGTGGAACTATCAATTTGTTCAACTATGCCATTCCTAACATCCTGGCCACCATTAATTTTATCCCATTCCTTTAACGTTCACAAATGTAATCCCAATCTTTACCCCTAAAGTCTGAATATTTACAGACCTCACCTGATGCACAACTGGTTTATCCAGCTCTCTAGGTCCCATTGGACCACATCAGGTGCAGTTGCACCCTGTTCTCCTATACCAATCCTGCATACTAATCCACATTCATCTCAAAGAGCAAAGATAAAGCCCTTGCTACCCCTCTCCATAAGCAACTATTGCTTTAAGCCTTTGACCTTCTGGCATTCTTGCTCCAAACACTCAACTGCTTTGCCATTTCTGATTTCCATCTTCACCAGCAAATAAACCTCGCCCTACTTCCTTAAGTTAGATCTTATTCTATGTCTTTCTCTAGTTTCCTGCTTATCTCCCCCCATTCCATCTCTTGAGTTAATTTTGTCCCACGAGTCTACTGGTAATGGAAATGGTCCCCTGTTCTCTTGTACTGCCTCCATTCATTTCAAAACCTTTGTCATCAGCCCTGTTTTCAAAGCAAAAAAGATCCTTGCAAAGATCTGCATCCCTTTCTCCCACCTGGCTTTTTCTTTTCAAGTTCTTGAACGTTTTCCTTCTCAGGGTTGGTCTCACACACTAGCACATACTCACAGCCATTTACTGGATGTTGAGTGAAAGAAATAAAATGAAACCTGAAAGTTCAATCATTACCGTAAAAAAGGGAATAAGGATTGGTTGGAGAGAATGGTTGTTAGGTGGTTAATGGAAACACGTTAGGTCTTGAAATTGGAACAGGGAATAGGATAAAAGATGAAGAGAATACTTGATTTAGTATGGATGAGATTGTAAACTACTTCATTCCAAATGTGTTGTCATTTTATGAAGTGTAAATTATTCTAGGAAGTGCATTGGGCAAATCCAAAATGATGAGCTGGGATTAGAGTTCCCCCAGCAATGATAAAGTTAGGGCAGAAATGCAGTGTTGAAGTTGGTTAAAGTTAGGTCTTGGCAATGTAAAAGACGGAAGTGCATAATTTGTTATCTGGGATTACCTATAAACTTCTTTGGAATGTGTTATTTTAATTCACTTGAACACTTTTAGGGAGAAATTCATTTCCCACTGCACATTTAGTTAGTTAACCTGACAACACTCTTACCTCAGAAAGAAAGCATTGAGATCACCTGTTACTTTCTAGGATATAAGTATGTAATCAAAATTGATACTCCAATGTGCTAATGAAGGATTGCTGCGTTGTTCAAGGAGATATCCTTCCAGTTGGAATTTAAATATCTGCCTGTTCTGATACTTCAATAGGAAATAATGATTCCATTGTAATGAGGAAGAAGAATAGACCGTTGTGTTGATCAAAAACAGTTGAGCTAAGCATTCGTCAGACTTTTGTTTAATAGGATTTTGCGGTGTACAATATCACTTGTTGCTACATTTGCCAATGTAACTATGACTTGGTTTTGGTGTGACTTCATAGAAACGCTATAGTGGAGAAAGAGGCCATTTGGCCCATCAAGTCTGCACCAACCTTCAGAACAGCATCCCACCTAGACCCAGATCCCCCACCCATACCCGTAACCACACATGCACCATGGCTAACCCATATAGCCTGCACATCCCTGGACACTACAGGGCAATTTAGCATGGCCAATCCACCTAACCTGCACGTCATTGGACTGTGGGAGGAAACCTGGAGGAAACCCATGCAGACACAAGGACAACATACAAACTCCACACAGACAATCACCAACAGCTAGAATTGAAACCAAATCCCTGGTGCTGTGAGGCAGCAGTGCTAACCACTGAGCCACAATGCCGCCCATTTATTATACATGAATTCTTTTGAGACCTTCAATAAAGCATTGTCTTTTTAATGGTTATTGTTTCGCAAAATATACTTTTTTTCTTTTTGTGATCTTGAATAATCAAAAACATGTTGTGAATCCCAGAATATGGATTTGCTGATATTTCCAGTCCTGTGTTTTCCTATGACAGCTTACTGCTGGTTGCTGGTGGGACAGTTCTGAAAATCTGTGATTTTGGCACAGCGTGTGATATTCAAACTCACATGACGAACAACAAAGGAAGTGCTGCTTGGATGGCCCCAGAGGTTTTTGAAGGTGAGGGACTGACATTGAAATTTGTTCAGACTTAATGGTCCAATAGCTAAAGGTATCAGTGCTCGTTTAAACCAAAAGAACCAAAGATGCCAGTGTTCATCCTTGGGCTTTGCTGAGTTAACTGGTTTCAACAAAGGCAGTGAAATTGCCCTCAGGTTCCCAGGTAGGCAGATAGGAATGAATTGGATTTTCCACCACTGGCAGGATCCAGTGACTCCAGCAAAGAAAGCATCCATAAATGAATATTACACTGTTTGGCTACAAGAATACATACGTACATACATCCACGCATGCCAGCTACTCGATTCAATTCTAATGTAGGCAAATTCAGTATTCGGCCTGATGTTGGATCCTCCACAAACTGGTTTTAGCCTGGGTCAACAATAAATTCTGCAGACAGAACTATGTTGCTGCAGTCTGAATTTAATTGGGACAGAATAATGTGGAACATGAACAATTCAGTTAATTTAATTGATTTGTTGAGAGAGCATTTATCTTTTATCAAAGGTTTAATTAGAAAATTTGGAAACAGTCATTAATGCATAGAATTAACATTAAAAGTGGAGTCGGAAGATATTCTGACTGTGAGGTCTTTCTGTTTATCTCTCGATCTAGTTAGGTTCTTGGCTCCAAAAATTGCAGTGTCACTTTAGTACCTTTTCAACGTGGAAATCTCCTGACACTGATGCTGGACTAATCATGTAAATAAGTGCTAATTCTGTTGATTATGCATAAATCCACACTTAAGAAGACAGTACTGAATCCTGACCCAATTTCTTTGACTGGACTTGAGCCCTGATACTGGCAATAGCGAACAGATGGATAATTTTTCAATTTACTGACAGTAACAGCCCACATCTGATTCAGCAGAGAAAGTCTTTTTAGAAAATTGTTTTTCAAGTTTGAAATTCAAACTAAAACTGAGTCAATTGTGCAGAGTTCATAGGTTCAGGACTTTTACAATGTTTTGGTAGTGCTAAAGTGCTCTTTATCTATAAATTAATGGATCTTTAAACTTGAGGTAATGTTTAATTTAATCTGGTTCTATTGTACTGTCACACTAACTTGTTGAATTTCTGTCACAGGTAGTAATTATAGTGAAAAGTGCGATGTCTTCAGCTGGGGTATCATCCTTTGGGAAGTAATAACTCGGCGAAAACCTTTTGATGAAATTGGTGGCCCCGCTTTTCGCATCATGTGGGCTGTTCATAATGGTAAAATTGTCTTTTTTAATTGGCATTAATATTCATTATTTTGAGTTTGGAATCCTTATCCACTCTGATAGTAACTGGTATTCTTGGATCTATTATTGGGAAATTATAGAATGAATTTAAACTAATTAAATTTCATTTAATTGTTTTGAATTTAGGAAGATAGTTCACTGCCTAACTTATGTTTGTATAGCGTTTATCGTGATCTCAGCATACTCCAAAATCCATCAAAGCCAATGAAGTACTTCTGAATTGTCACCTCTGTTGTAATGTGGGAAACCAATCGGCCAAGTTGTACACATCAAGGTCCCACAGCAGCAGTCAGGAAAATGACTAGATACTGTATTTTTAGTGATGTTGTTTGAGAGAGATTTGTCATGACACCGGAGGGCACTCCTCTAATCTTTATCAACAAAAAAATTGTTGGATCTTTTACATCCGTCTGAAAGGCCGGATGGGACCTCCGTTCAAAGTTCTATGTGAAGGTGGACTTTACTAGTAATGTGGCACTCCCTCAACTGCACTGAAATGTCAACCTAGATTCTTTGCTCCGGTCCATGGAGTGAGACTTGATCCCATAACCTTATGACTCTGAGCTAATACTGTTAATCTGTGAGCCAAGACTGACACTTTCTTCTTTTATTGTAACTTTTTACAATGGATACAACAGGTTTTTTGAGGCATGGGCACTTAATTTTGCAAGGCAGGGAGGAAATGTGCCATGCCAAGTCCATATTGCCAGTCACCAAAGTACATGCATCCTAAAATGGCATGACATACTCCCTTTGTGCAGGTAATGTACAATTAAAGTTTGAATCTGTTTTGGGATTCCAGTATTTTTGCAGTTCTACCAGATAGAATAAAAACTAAAAGAACTGCAGATGCTGTAAATCAGAAACAAAAACAGAAAATGGAAAAGCTCAGCACGTCTGGCAGCACCTGTGAAGAGAAATCTGTTAACATTTCAGGTCTTGTGACCCTTCCTCAGAACTGATGGTAGCTAGGAAAATGTTGGTTTTTATGCAGACGACAGAGGGAGGCAGTGGGTAAGGAGTAAACGATAGGTGGGGATAGAGCTCAAAGAGAGAGAACAGTTGGACAGACAAAAGTGTGGATAACGATCTAGCTAGGAGGGTGACTAGCTGTTAATGGGGACTGTTAGTGGCTGACATTGGGTTGTGTGTAATAACAGACTGTGATCCCTAGGCCTGGTGTGTGGGATAGGACCTGGGATATAGGAGAGTTCAAGCTCTAACATTATTGAACTCGATGTTGAGTCCTGAAGGCTGTGGGGTCCCCAAGTGGAAAATGAGGTGGTGTTCTTCTAGCTTGCACTATGCTTCATTGGAGCACTGCAGCAAGCCTGAGACAGATATTGGCCAGGGAACAGAGTGGTGTGTTGAAGTGGCAGGCAACTGGAAGCTCGGGCATTTTCGAGAGCAGAACGTAGGCGTTCTGTGAAGCGGTTGCCCAGTCTACACTTCATCTCCTCTACATTGGGGAAACCACATTGTGAGCAGTGAATACAGTAGACTAGATTGTGTGAAGTGCAGGTAAGGCACTGCTTCACCTGGAAGGTATGTTTGGACCCTTGGATACTAAGGAGGGAGGAAGTATCTAGGCAAGTGTTACACCTTCAGTGATTGCAGAAGCCTTGCTTCAGCTCTGTTACTATGCGGCATTTATGAAACATTTTAAATCTTTGCCCTGATAATGACTGAATAAGAATTCACTTTAAAATCATAAGAAAAGGATTTTGCTGTTAGCATTTCCTATCCAGGCCCTTTTTATATATTTTTATCCATTCATGTTGTTTATCTGACAAAGATAGATAATTTTTTATGAATGAATGAAAGGCTCACAAATTTCTATCAAGATTGGAATCAAGTATTATCAAATTTAATTTTGATGTGCTTCATCAAATTTACTAGTTGCTAATGCGATCTCTAGGAGTCTGAACTTGTTTCCAAAGCTCAATTTCCTTTGAGAAAAGGAATGCAAAAACCTTTTATGCCCCTCTATCACTACAGAGCTTTCAGAACTGTGATACTCTAGCTCAACTGTTATCCATCGTTTTCCCACAGAAAATCTCAATGCAGATCTGGAGTTTAGGAGAGAATCTGAGGCATGTACCGACATACTACACTTGCCACTTCCAGTGTAGTCAGTTACATTGTGGTACCAGCATTGATTTGAAAGCAAATTATTTCCCTGAATTCTCAGCTGTTAATGACATTTTTAAAAGTGGTCAAACAAAAGATAAAATATTAGTTTAATAGTGTCTTCATACTTGCTCAGTGCAAGTTTTGGTACACATTTTATACACTTGAAGTTTTGAATTACAATAACTTTATATTCCTATTCGTTTGATCAGAAGTTCAACTCCTTAATGATGTATTTGCACGACAGCTGGCATTTAGAGGTAGAAAACTCATTCTATTTTGTTCCGGACTTGGGCCAAGGCTCTGATGTACGTGACAATTGCTTATTATCATTGTGAGACTAAACTGCTTTGCACCAAAAACTGCAGTTGTAACAATTATATCTAAAGACCATAACGTTGTATTCTACTTGGACAAAAAAATTAAATGTGATTAGGCATCAAAATCAATTGCACATTGCTTGCTGAACATGTTGGTGGGTGGAATAGCTTACTCTGGTTCTAAGTTCATTTGTGACCAACTGAAATTTTGAGATATGATTACAAAATGTACTACAAGTTATATTTAAGCAGTTCTGTAGTAGTTAATGGTATATTTGAAAGCAAGATGATTGCTTTTATCAAAAAATTGCTTCCAGCATATTATGTAAATATGCTCCTGCATTTGTATTTCATTGACAGAAATTTGCATTGCAGGTTCATTGCAATAGAAATATGCTGACTTGTTTAGCGAAAGATCGCAGTCAAAATCTTTTGAATGGAGAAAGAAATCTTAAGGAAAAATATGTTTTGTAAAATCCGATACGTAGAACCAAACTAATTGTGTGAAGCACCACTTCCATTAAAAGTTGTAATTAAAACAAAAAGAGTGATTGATAATCATTTATTCAGTTTTTATTAAAGGCAGTCTATTTATTTGGAGTGTTTCATTACTGGGAGGACTTTGTCAAAGCATCAGCATATTTATCAAAAATGAGAAACATTCAGTTGCATGTAGTTTTAAGTTCTTCGACAAAAATGTTTTAATTTATTGTGGAAGGGGGAGGAAAAAGGTTGCTTAAAGATCAGTATTTTATTGATAAGTCTGACTTGATTTTAAAATAACTTAACTGTATAACTACTTAATTATGCCAAATTCAGCTTTGTTTTGTGAATGTGGAACTTGCTACCAGATGTTGTGGTTTAAACAAATAACACATCTGTATTGAAGGGGAATCTTGAATATGTACATGAGAGAGATGGAATAAAAGGATGCATTTATGTGCAAAGAAAAGTAGACTCAGAGGATGCATCTGTGAAGCATAAACAACCAAATCTGGGGAAGTTCTCCTAACTCTTCTATTCATTCCTTTCTTTCCTCACCTAATTACCCATGAAAAATGTTGAACTTCTGAATTGAGAAGATGGAATGAGGCATAATTTCTTAAATCATTATTCATTGGAAGTAATACTTTGATCCTGGGATAGAATTGTAAAATTGATCGAATAATAAAATGTGCCTGAAGTTCATTAGGATTTTTCAGATTTGCTCCATCCATGTTGTTTTAGGTACTCGACCACCTCTAATCAAAAATCTGCCTAAACCTATTGAGAGTCTAATGACTCGCTGTTGGTCGAAAGATCCTGCACAACGCCCCTCAATGGAAGAGATAGTAAGAATAATGACTCATTTAATGAAGGTAAGTCTCTACTTAATGTTTAGTGTTGATGAGATTCCAATAACATTATTCAAGCATACCTGATGGTATACTTCTGTACTTAATTGCAGTATTGTTATTAATAAATGAGGTCGTTCATTAAAGAGCAAAGGAATAGGAGTTCTAAATGTTTGGATAAGAAATATACTCACTTAGGAGTGAAGTGTGAATACATAATCTTCAGAGTAATTTAAGTTGCCACCAACTGACCTAAATTATTCTGCTATTTTAAGAAAAGATGGTTGAGTGGTGGCACACTTCAGCCTCCAGATGAAAATTGAAATTTCCTTTATATTTTTCACAAACTTGACCCTGATGTCATCAGGACCAAAGCATCTGTGATCATATATATCACAGCCCTTGTCTTTCTGAATCCTTGTGTATAAATACTGTTCTGTGTATCAATGTATTGATTGTGGTAGACTTGTGATCATATCGCCCAAATCAGCAGCCTGCTTTTGATTTTTTTTGTGTTCAGTATTTTCCAGGAGCTGAAGAACCTCTTCAATACCCATGCCACTACTCTGATGTGAGCCAAAGTAACTCTGCTACAAGCACAGGTATGAAACAACAATACCTTAATAATCTGAAAGAGCAAGGCAAGAGAAGTTTCTTTAAATATTTGTCAAAAGGAGATTCAACTGCAAGAATTAAGAAGTTACCAACATTGAAGAAATGCTATATGTGATAGAGATTCATTACCATCAATCATCCTCTGTAATGTAAAGACCTGATGGTATTTTCATAGATCTCATGGGCTGATATAGTTGAGTCTTTCAAAAGATTAAATCATAGGGTCAGATCGTTCCCTTTTAATAGTGGAGTTTGTAGGTTTGTGTCCTACCTTGATCCTTGGATCCTAGTCTATGAGCTGTAGCACCAACTAAAGAAAACAGGAAAGAATATTGCACAAAAATGGCAGCTGTTTGCTTGATCATTGCACCCCAAGCTTGCATCATGAAAAGTAGTTTCACAAAGAGATGTTTTATGAATGGCGGTTAAGAAAGTATTTGGGATATTTGCCTTCATTAGCGAATGCACAGAAGACCAGGGCAGGGAGGTTATGTTGGAACTGTATAGAATGCCTGTTAATGTGTGCAACAATGTATGCAGTTCTGGTGACTGCATTATAAGAAGTGTGTGATTGCACTAGAGAGGGTGCATGCGGGTTTACAAGGATACTGTCTAGAGGGTCTGAGCTATCTGGAAAGATTGGATAAGCTGGGTTGTTGAGTTGGACCTGAGAGAGGTGTATAAAATTATGAAGGGTGTGAATAGGCTGGATAGGAAGGCACTTTTTCCATTAGTAGAGAGGTCATGACCAGGGGACACCAATTTAAGGTAATAGAATGCTAAAAGAAGAAATATTTTCACCTAGGTTGTAGGAATTCGGAATTTGCTGCCTGAAAGGCTGATTGAGTCAGAAACTTTTGGAACATTTACGCAGTATTAAATATTCACTTATATAGCCATTGCTTCAGGGCTACAGACTAAAAACTTGTAAATGGAATTTGTGTAGTCAGATTTTGTTGGCCAGCATGAACATTATGTGGAAATGACCTCCTTCTAAGCTGTTAAATGTCAAAAGTCTGAAATTCTGGTGGCTGCACAACTGATTGATCAAGACAAGAAGCTGAACTGAAAATCTGTGTTCTAGTGCAAGTTCTAGTAACTCTGTCAACAAATAATTAGCCAATATTGGACTTCAACCTAAAACAGCCAGTAATCCCAACGTAGAGGTATTCTACAGACAGTAACAAATGAAGCTTTAAAATTCATTGGTAGAATTTCTGAATTGAAATAAACTTATAAGGCTATCCTGATTCCTGGCATGAGTGCCAAGTTATGTTTTATGAAAGTTGTTGCTGAGTTTGAGTAGCTTTTGTACTTTGAAATATACCTGAACAAGGAGCAAAATATAGACATTTTCTCTGCAGTCTGCTAAACTGGGCAGAATTATTTGATCATTGATTTGGTAGCTAGGGTACAGGTGATTGGGAATACATGTAGTCATGCTTTATTCATAAAATCTACTGATGCTGCATGGAAGGAGGTCTTTTGACCCATTATGTCTATGCTGAACTTATTAAAATACAAGATGTTGTCTTAACATGAGGTATAGTGCAGTGTTTGAACGCTGGTGGCTCTATCACATCTACCTACTAGTAATTACTGAATCTCTGTCGGTTATGGTCTTGCAAATTTAGTGTAAATTTGTTTTCTTGTTGACATCTAGATCATTAATGAGGATTAAGAAATAAATTACATACAAGTTTGTTGGCTATAATGTTAAATGTTCAAAACAACAAGGAGTTGTGTTTCAAACATGGTTTAAATATAACGAAACATCCCAAGATGACTTTACAGGCATTATATTAAATAAATATTGATATCAGTCTCTGTAAGGAAATGTTGGGGCAGATGTCCAATAGCTTGTTCAGAGGTAAACTTTAAGGAGCATTTTAAAGGAGGAAAGCCAGTAGAGAGGCAGCGGACGTTAAGAAGGAACGTTAGGGCTTGGAGTCCCAGCTATTGAAGGCATGGCCATCAAGTTTTCCCAAAAAGCCATAAACAGAGAAACATTGGCTCTCAAACATTGTAGATTTGGAGGAATTTCAAAATAATACTGAGAACTTTAAAACCAGATGTGGTAAATCAAACTTCACTGAATTTGGGACAGGGAAAACAGTTTTGAGTTTTGTCAGTTCTGTGGAGTGTAGAAAGGGGAGACCAACCAGGAGTACGATAGAATAATCAAATCTACATTATTTTATTGGCTTTTTTTTTGTGGTAGATGTATAGTTTATTGAAAATATTTTAAGCAACTTGAAATGGAATAGATGGTGTAGCCATTTCCTTCTGCTGCTTTAATCCTTTGAACTGTCAGTAGAGCATAAAGATAGAATTATACAGCTATGATCATGAATTTCAAAATATAACTAACCACACAAATGTGTTTCAAGGTTTTTGGTATCAAGCAAACAATGTTGAATTTTCTTGAAGTGCAAGAGCTTGAAACTTTTTAATTATGTATTTATAATAATTTTAAAACAACTTGGTACCTTGCTGAATTTTAAGTGCATTTTTAACTACTACATTGTCTGAATATAACTACCAAAGTACAGTTCCCATAGTCCCCGTCAACCATTCCCAATTCACTTAAGTAGTCAGTCTTTGTGCATAAGCATAAAGCTTTGTCACTGGAGACCAATTACAATGCAACCCTGATTCGTTCTCTTTCCTCTTCTTCCCCCACCCCACGTCACTAAATCCACTCTGTTCCCCAAGAAAGGTTGACTGTCACAACCTAATTGCAGAACAAATCTAATTGATTATGCCTAGATCTCTGTAATGTGTTAGACATATTACCACCTAATACAATATGTTCACCCATCATTTTATATAGAAAACTAGATTGAGTTGATTTTAAATAAGGTAAATTTGTAACGGACTCGTACAATCTCATAATATTTAACACATCCTATGCTATAGTTCAAATTAACAAAAAGCTACAATATCATTTAATGAAACACCATTTTGTTTATAAATGTTACTGTTGGAATTCTGATTTGTTTTCCTCATTAACTCAATGTAAGATTTCTGTTAACATCATTCAGTTGTCTGTTTTTATTTAGTTCTACCTCAGCTTAGATTAATTCACTGACCCTTTGAAGAAGTCTGGTTCTCAGCCAATGCATAGGGCATTTTTGGAAAATGCTTTACTGTCATGATTTGTGATCACTGCTTAATTTTGAAAGATTAAATAAATGCTTTGCTTCCTTTTAATCGCTGCTCCCCCATTCACTCCTAAACATGATATTAAATGCTTTTGAGTGATTTTTGTAACTTTGAACTGCTCTGCTGTTGCAAAAAAAGTTCATTTTTCGAATGCTATAAATTGTACTGTTTGTTTGCTAGGATCTTTCTTGGAAATTACCTCTACAAATACCAGTAACAAAAGTGATGCTTGTGTAGAACCTAGTGACTTACATGCAAATGCTACCAATGATACAATTAAGCGTTTGGAATCAAAGCTGGCTCAGCAGCTTAAACTCCAGCCCAAACAGACGGTGAGTAAGTTGCTCTGTTCATGACTTTATTTTACATAAATTGATAAGTACTTGTTTAAAAGAAATTGTTAACCTTAAACAGCATTTTTTTTTTGTACTATGGATAGATACTAAAGCACCAAAGTTTCATTTTTTATTTCTTCCTTGCAGGAATGCTATTTATATAGACATTCTCAGGGAACTTATGTTGAACCGGTTGAAGGTTCTTTGTTAGCTTAGTGAATTAGAAGCATTTTCTAACTTACTGTCAGCATCAAATTGTCACAGGTAGACAGTCAAGCTACCTCAAGACTGTGATACTTTATTTTTGGGTTTCTATATCCTTCATTGTGGTATATATTAGATTACTGCATGAGCAACAAGCCTAATCTTAAGTGTAACAAGGATGAGTTATAAAGAAGGATTAGCAAAATTTAAAATTTATTGGTTGAGATCAATGTAAGAGCATTGAAGAAGACAATAATATCCAACGTATGCAGCAGTAAGGATTCTCCGCAGATGCTAGACTATTTCAAGAAAGTACAGTCATCTTGAGTGATCAGTCGAGTTATTGTGAAATGGATGATTTCAGTCTCCATGTTTTCCAGGAGCATGCTTGATTTTCTTTTGGAGGTGGAGAGAAATTTTCCAGATTTATTTCCTTTCCCTTAATTGATCAAGTTTTGATTTTCTCTTTTTGGCCAGTACCAAGAGATTGCAACAGACAACCAAGTTTCCCATTAGGGGGTTGTTTTGTGGCAGGGAGTGTCAAACTGTCTTGGAACAGAATTATTCATGCATTGTGCAACGTGAGCACACTTGTTGAGATTTTTGTATGCGTAATTGCATCTTTTTTTTAAAAAAGTGAGACATGAGGCCAAAGAAAACACATCTTAAAATAATGTTACTGATCCATGGGAATCAATGGCTAAATAATAACGTTAATGTCTTTTAGAGTCATGGAGTTGTACAGCACGGAAATAGGCCCGTCAGTCCATCTCGTCCATGCTGACCAGATATCCTAAGTTAATCCACTCCCATTAGCCCATATCCCTCTAATGCTTCCTGTTCATGTACCCATCCATATTTTAAATGTTGTAATTGTACCTGCCTCCACCATTTCCTCTGATAGCTCATTCCATACATGCACCACCCTCTGCATGAAAAAGTTGCCCATTAGGTCTCGCAGGGTGACTCGAGTTGAACGCAGCATTCCAAAAGTGGCCTGACCAATGTCCTGGTACAGCTGCAACATGACATTCCAATTCCTATACTGAATGCACAGGTCAATAAAGTCAAATGCCCTCTTCATTGCCCTGTCTACCTGCGACTCCACTTTCAAGGAACTAGGAAGCTGCACCCCAAGGTCTCTTTGTTCAACAACATTCCCCAGGATCCTACCATTTAAGTGTATCAGCCCTGCCCTGATTTGCCTTACCAAAATGCAACACCTCACATTTATCTAAATTAAGCTCTGCCGCTCATCGGCCCATCTAGTCAAGATCCTGTCATATTCTGAGGTAACCTCCTTCACTGTCCACTGCACCACCAATTTTAGTGTCATCTGCAAACTTACTTACCATTCCTCCTATATTCACATCCAAATCATTTAAGTAAATAACAAAAAGCAGTTGGCATGGCACCAATACTTGCAGCACACTGCTAGTCACAGGCCTCCAGTCCAAAAAAACGCTTTTAATAACTTTATTTTTACACTAGCTTTAAATGAAGACAGATAATATTGGAGTACAGAAAATAGTAGATGAGAATCCAGAAAACTGTAGAAGAGTGATTCTCCATAAAAAGACAATCTTTAAACAGAAATTAAATTTAGGTAGCAGTAACAGATGGATCTTTTAAACCGAGAAGCAAAATTCAAATAAAAGTTTGATTGCAGAATATGCTTTATATTTTGCCACAGCAAAAACATGCCAATGAGTCAATACTATTGCTGGTATGAAATTCTATCTGGTTGCCAAGGCCTAATTAGTAACATGTACAAGTGATGTGTAAAATATTGATATGTAACAAGTCCTAAAAGTAAAATGAATCCAATTGTGCGTATGTTGAATGAACCAGTTAATGTTATAATGTTATAAATGCAGGTTTACTTTCTGTAAGGCACTAATAATCTCAGCTGCACCAACAAGTTTTCAAACAAAACAAAAGTTCTTCCTCAGAGATAGAAAAGAAACCTATACAGAATCAAGCCCAGATGACTGTTGTATTTCGGGAGTTAGCACTTAAAAATGCCCTGTTTAGCATCGTTTCACTTCAACATCATTATTAGGACATGTAGTCTTGATGAGCATTATAAGATTCATTTTAATATATCTTGCCTGACCCAACTAGTGCAATTTTGGAGGAGCACTACCTTCTATTGTGACCGCCCTCTGTGCCGCACCACTACCAAGGTCTTCACCACAGAGCTCCTGAACCCCCACCAGCCTGAAATGTGAAAGCCACAACCGAGCTAGGTAGTTTCCCAAGCAGTGGCCAGAACAGCAGAGCTTCTGTGACTACCATTAGTGGAAAATTGTAGGAGTAGTCACCTTGGCCTCCCAGCCCGTACAACCCAACAACTCCCCGTGCTGCCCACTAATCATGAATTCCGATCTGCTGCACAAACCCTACAGCCTGACTCACCGTTAACAGGGACCATCTGGCAAAAATGCCAGTTAGTTCAGACACAGCTCACACCCTCCTGGCTGGTGGGAGGGGAGGAAGGCCAAGGCTCCGCAACCAGTCACAAAGAGCAGCCCCCAGGAACAGTGGCCCAAATGGACCTGGAGGTAGCAGCAGCCAACAAGAAAAGGTGTGGCAGCCACCCGCTGTAAAGATAGTACAAGACCATATCCGCGATGTGACCAACAAGAAGCCCAATTAGCAAATGTTCCCAGGCAAAGATCCTGGGCTTTGGTCCACTACGGGAAGTACTGCATGTAAAATGACATGTTTATTTTATAATATACGTTATTGTGTTATTCAACAATTTAGGAATTTAGTCATACAATGTACTGAATATTTCAACTTGGCGGGTACAAGTATAATTTTCTAATCTTTTTCAGCCAAAAGGAAAGCTCTATGAAACTTAACTCCAGTTTTAATGGATCAATGCTTTACTGAAAGTCATAATTTTCAGAAACGCAACCTGATTAAGTGAGGACACCCTATATCTCCTTTAGGCTGAATTCAGAGCAGCATAGAACCAACTATCAAGCACAGTTGATGAATGTACTAAAGAAAAAATAGCATTTCCTAACCTATTTAAAGAAAAAGATGGTCCATATATGATGTCTCCTGAAAAAGAAAGTCATCTGTTTAAGATGTTATTGTTATTTACTTGTTACTATATGCAAAGATATGAAATCAAATAGATTTGTTTAAAATGTCTTGCCTTTATCAACATTTTGGCCAAAATTTTCAAATAAATGTTCTATCAGTCTCTTGAAAATTGTGGGGAAATACAGATGGATGATCAGAAATTTATCTGAAAATGACAAGCAACAACATATTACACGAATTAATAGGAAGTTCAGTGAAAGGGTAATAATGTACTGAATTAAAGATCATTTATGTAGCTTCTAATGTTCACCGTCTGACTTGCAATACTGAAATGCACGGTGGGGTAATATTTGTGCTTTGAACATTGCTGTCTTGCTGCAAAATGGTTTGCTAATCCTGAAAAGTTTGCAGATATCAGAGCATCCTTACTTCCAGAACCTTACTGCCCTTCTCCACTATGCTATAACTTAAATTTTTTTCCTAACAGAGTGACTCTGCACGATTAAATCTGCCACTGTCTCGAGGAAGTAGTGTGGAGAGCCTGTCTGGAGGACGCACACAGTCTGCTGCTGCCACAATGGACGGAAAAAGATTGAGTGCTGACCTCAGCAATTATTCTGAATTGGAGGCTAGAATCATGAATGCTACCACAGGTAAAAAGTCTAGAACAAGAAGGCCAGAGCTGTAAAACAACAACCTAATAATTTTTAGATTAATATAGTGAATTTTTAGAATTTACAATTGGTAAAAAAAAGACATTTAATTTCTGAGCAGCATGGTTAGTACTGCTGCCTCTCAGCACCAGGGACCGTGGTCTGTTTCCAGCCTTGGTTGACTGTCTGTGTGGAGTTTACACATTCTCTGTGTCTGTGTGGGTTTCTGCCAGGTGCTCTGGTATCCACCCACAGTGGATTGGCAATATTGAATTGCTCTGTAGTGTCATTGGATGTGCAACTTAGATGGATAAGATGGTACATACTGGGTTACTGGGATAGTATGGAGGGCTGTGTCTGGGAGGGATGCTCTTTAGAAGTTGGTGCAGACTTGATGGGCCAAATGGCTTCTTTCTGCACTACAGGGATTCTATGATTTTGGCTTCTAAAGGTAACTTGTGTTTATTCCACTTCAAACTGTTGAGCTAATACTAATCAATCCTAGTAATAATGTGTTTTTTTTTGTAGCATTTTTGATTGGTAATCCTGTATAAGTGGTTATGTATTTTAACCACTGATGTGTCTGAAGTATATTGGTTAGCATTATGTTTACTAATTTCCAATAAAATTTAAACATATCACTTGACCACAGCTAATGAAGTACCTGACCTGACTTCGAGACTAGAGTGGCATTGAGGTTGTCGAACAGATTTTTGACCCAATGTATTTGTCACGCAGACCTGTTTCATCCTACCTGCTCAATGTTGCAGCTGCCTCAATATTGAAATCGTTCATTGCACTACAGTTGGTTAAATTAATATGGCAAATTTTAACATATAGGCTCTGTGTGTTTAAAGTTTAAGGTTTGTGGAGTTGCAAAGGGTGTTTCAATAAATTATTTTGTAATCTAGAAAGTTTGTTGTTCAATGCTTTAATTGTGCTTTTCCTGAGCAATGTGCCTCGTTACATTGTAGCATCTTTGCTTTTGCATGGTGCCTTGTGTTTTGCATGACTGGTTCCATGTAATTATTTTGTTTCTGTGACAAGACTGCATTGTTCTAATTGTAATGCGCTTCATACCCTTTTTAGCTATTTGTTGCATGCGTACCTGTATGTGTGTATTTTACAGCCCGTCCAAAGCCAAAGCGAGGCCACCGTAAAACTGCTTCATTTGGCACCATACTGGATGTTCCTCAGATCGTCATATCAGGTACCAGTTCTAACTACTGGGCTGGCTATCTAGCTGGCTGACTGCTGAAAAATATGGTGCTTGAATGCTCATTGCTCCAGATTGCAGAGAACCTTGTAGAATGCCACACAAGCCAGAAGAGCTTCTAATTTAACCCCGCTGAAATAAAATAATGGAAACTAGGAGTTAGCAGTTTTATGTCTTGCAAATTAGTTGAAATGTACACAAATCCTTTCTTAACCACAAATTGTGAAAGTGCTGGTAATAATTTAGTAATGCTACTTCAGTAGTCCTGTATTTATAGACCAAATTTTGAGCACTTTGTACTGGAGGAGATGATGATGACCTTCTGCAAACTTGATTTGCATAAAAGACTCAATCGTAATCTACCTTTTTAATTTGACCTAAAATTCTCCAGACTGAAAGTGTTGATGTTGCAGAATGTGTCCATTGTTGGAACACTTTTTTGGTTGTGCTCGGAGATAGGTCTAACCACTTTAAAATGTATGTAATGCAGGTTCCTCCAAAGAGAGACAACTATTACTACTACTAAATTTCCAGCTGTCAATTCAGCAGTGGCAACGAAGCCAAATGAATCCAATCCACACTTTTGTTTCTGATCTCGCCTGGCTACTTGTTACTGTATCCAGTTTCTTAATGAGTCAATGTATTGGCATTAATTGAATTTCCTTCATTTCTTGTTCCATGTCCCTCTGACAGCCACAAATGGTATTGTACCTACTTCCATTTTTGCAGTTTGTTCAGAGTATCCTAAATTGTCATTCGTCTTTACAGATGTAGTTTCTTGTTCAATTCATGTAGATAGTTTTCTTTTTTTGCATCCTGAGCATTTCCGGTAATCCTCTCAACCATCCTTATCTCATGTTACAGTGCTCAAATCTGTCTTTTAAAATGAAGATAGCTTAAAATGAAGTCAAAAACTCAAGCCTTTGTTTGACTAAAATATCTTTATTCTTTGTTATCCTTCAAAATTTCCAGAGGCAAGTCCAATAATTCTTTTGATGTGTTTTTTTTTCCCACACTAATTTTCCAAGCCACTGAAGTATGCAGACCTTTGCACCTCTTCAACCATATCCTTATAATCCTATTGGTGACCATTAATACTTTTTAAAAATCTTAAGCACTCAACAATTAATTAACAAAAATTAATACCACAGGTTGCATGCTTCTAACAAATGTAAACTTTATTAAACGTGTGAAGGCAAATTAAACAGGAACACTTTCTTAAAACAACACCTTATAAAAACTTGGACTATAAACGCAATTAGAAGGTTTATCCCCACTTTAAGGTACCAATTACTTTTTAGAAAATCCAAGGACTGTAGACTCTTCATGCTCTAGGATTGTAGACTCTTCAGGCTCCATATTCTGGCTATGGGAAATGAGTGAATATAAAGTAAACGTGCTACTATGGCTCTTTTATAGCTTTCTCTGACTAAATAATCAAGCAGACTACTATCTGCCACAAGACTCTGAGGTACACCGTAGATTTTTTTTTCATAGAGATATGCAGCGTGGAAACAGGCCCTTCAGTCCAACTCGTCCATGACGACCAGATATCCTATATAAATCTAGTCCCATTTGCCAGTATTTGGCCCCTATCTGTCTAAACACTTCTTATTCATATACCCATCCAGATGCCATTTTAAATGTTGTAATCATACGAGCCTCCACCACTTCCTCTGGCAGCTCATTCCATACATGCACCACCCTCTGCGTGAAAAAGTTATTTCTTAGGTCCTTCTTATATCTTTCCCCTCTCACCGTAAACCTACGCCTTCTAGTTTTGGACTCCATCACTTTGGGGGGGAAATGCCCTTACCTATTTATCATATCCATGTCCGTCATGATTTTATAAACCTCTAAAAGGTCATCCCTCAGCCTTTGACGCTCCGGGAAAATAACCCCAGCCTATTCAGCCTCTCCCCAGAGCTCAAACTCTCCAATCCTACCAACATCCTTATAAATCTTTTCTGAACCCTTTCTAAGTTCACAACATCCTTACTATAGCAGGGAGACCAGAACTGCATGCAGTACTCCAAAGTGGCCGAACCAATGTCCTATACAGCCGCAACATCACCTCCCAACTCCAATACTCCATGCACTGACCAGTAAAGGCAAGCATACCAAATGCTGTCTTCACTATACTATCTACCTGCAACTCCACTTTCAAGGAACTATAAACGTGTACTCCAAGGTCTCTGTGATCAGCAACACTCCCCAGGACCTTACCATTAAATGTATAAGTCCCACCCTGATTTGCCTTTCCAAAATGCAGCACATCACATTTATCTAAATTAAACTCCATCTGCCACTCCTCGGCCCATTGGCCCATCTGATCAAGATCCTGTTGTACTCTGAGCCTGCAAACTAGAACAAAGCTTCTGTAGTGATTGGAACAAGGTTGCCCAGGCACATTTATAGAATGAGTTCCCCGATTGGGGCTGTTAATTTGGTCCGATGAGGGAGCCCTGGCTGACAGGTACAAACAGGAGTGTCAGGGATTCCATTCACTCCAGCAGCTGGCTCAAAGCTGGATGGGTCAGTGCCATGTACTATGCACATGTAAATAAAGGGTGACTTGGTGACAGGATGCCAGCCTTCGTGGAGTAATTTCACTTCTAGTTGGTTGTCTCTCATGAAATCTGAACTGAACTGTCTGCTTCTGTTAGCAATCCTATGCACAGACAATTTAAAGAAACCTACCACCTCAACATTCTATTTCCATAATATTTTGGTATGTTGTTTGATGTTCTAAAATGGAAACGTAAATAAATCATTTCATCTTCCGTGCTGCTCTTTGATTCAGTAACCCATCTGAATAACTTGTATTGCTAATGGGATATCACTACCCCAACTCCAAGAATTTAAGGAACTTTATTATTTACAACCTGGTTTTACCCTCTGTTTTGACTGGAAACAGCATACATAATTTAAACATTACAAGAAAAGGTTGCAGACAGCTGGCTCTTATGCTAAAATAGAAGAATTACTTTTTTGTTGCTTTTGCATCCATAATCTTTTAAGATATACATATAACTCCAAGCCTGTTTAAATTGGATTTACTTTATATCAACTTGTGATTTAAATATCTTTATTCTTTGTTATCATGCTAAATTTCCAGAAGCAAGTTCAAGACTACTCTCTTGCTCTTTGCTATTCCCATCTTATCAGTTTCTCAAAAGATTGCTCCATTTATCTACAGATACAACATTAATTTCTAAAACTATAATATTCTAAAACATGTATAATGCACCAAACATTAATAACAAATCATTAAAACTATAACATATGCATCTTCCTGATGCTACCTAAATGTTATGATTTTTGTTGTTTTTGTGATAATCTGCAATCTGTAAAATAGACTGGCTGTGTAAATCATTTGCCAGCACGGAAATTGATGATGCAATAACTAATTCGGAATAAAAGCGAAGCATTACAAAAATTGCGTCAGGTGACATCTGCAGAAAGGGAAACAATGAACATTTCAAGTCTGTAACATTTCATTGGAACAAAATTAATAGTCTGCATTCACATTTTTAAAAAAAGCAGTGACATTGCTAGCGTTGAATCCATGCAATGAAAATTAATTGATAATGTAATTCAGAAAACTTTTAGCCCCGTCTCTAATCAATATTTGCAAACCTCCTACTGTCAGCTTACAATTGAAAAAGAAACTGAAACTGTTCAGTTCATGACACCAAATATGGATCACCTAAAGTGTTTTTATGACGAATGACTATTTCCAGTACAGTGCCTTAAATGCTAGCCATACAGAGAAATAAATAATTCTGCTGTTTTCTTTCCACAGTAGAGAAGTAACACTTGTTCCATCCAGTCTTGTTTTTCTGTACAAGACTTTTAAGTTTGAAATCTCATCTGCTTCTCAAAAACTTAATTGCTGATTAATTATCACATGATAACTGTGAAGCAAGACCTATAGAAAGGTGGACTGAGAGTAGTGTGGATCTTGTAGCTGCTCCTGAGATTCAGACTTACTTCTAGATTTACTTCTAGATTTCTCATAGTTATCACATTTCAATAGTAATAAGATTTTTTAATCTGATTCATCTTTACTTCTGTTATACTCAAAATCAACAAAAATAAAAAAAACACTTTTTTTGCGAACGGAGCTCTGCTAACAGACCTTTAGATTCAAATGGAGTTCTGTTAATTGACCTTTTTGGAGAGACCTACAAGTGGACGGCTTGGTTTTTTTCTATAAAATTATACTGTATGGCTAAGTATTTCCTCCAGAGAAAATTGCCCACTTGCAACCATTCTGTCCTGTTTTCTCACTCCTTTTGAAGTGAAATATGAATGTTTGATGCCTTTAGCAGGGTGCCACAGAAGCTGGCTTGGATCTAAAATGTTGTCTGCATTTTGTGACCACTTATGGTGAGGTTGTTTGTGCAAACACTGGAAGGATGTGCAGGAAGTTTTGCAGAGTAAGCCTATTGCAAGGTCAGTCCGCAACACTGATCTAATGCACAAAATGCCATTTACTACCTCTGTGCTCCAGCTAATATCCTCATTCTACCCCGCCATGATTATGTCTTCAGCAATAGGAAGGCCTCCACTGCCCTCAAACCAGCACTGTTTTAAAGAGATCAACTACTTTCATGTTGATTACGGACTGATTTCTACCAAATGCTATTGACCTAGTAAATATGTTTGAAACAAAAACAGAAATTGCTGGAGAAATTTTAGCAGATGTGGCAACCTCTGCGGAGAGAAAGCAGAGTCATCATTTCAGGTCCAGTGCCAGTAGAAGTGTTTGTGGGTTTTCACTACTGCTTGAAGTTGCTGATATCTACAGGGGGTGGTGGTACATAAAATAAATTCTTCGATTCACCAAGGGATCTGTTCAAATCTGTAACTGTCAGCCCTGGGTACTGTAGTTTCTTTCTGGAGATCGCCTGCAGATTGGCTAAGACAGTGACTAAAATGTGCAAGATCCTGAGGGGTCTTGACTGCTTAAAAATAAGGGTTTGCCCATTTATAACAGATGAGAAGTTTTTTCTGAAGGTTGTGACTCTTTGAAACTGTCATCCTCAAAAGGCAGTGGAAGCAGAATCTTTGAATATTTGTTTTAATGCAGAGGTGAATAAATTATTGATGACCAAGGGGGTGTAAGGTTAATGGCATGAAGCAGGAAAATGGCATAATCAGATCAGCAAGGGATTGAGTGGCCCACTGGTCCTAATTCATATCTTTTTCACATAAGAAGGCAAGTGAGCTGTTCAGAAGAAGGTGCAGAGGTACTGTCAGTATGAGACCATGTTGGCTCTGCATCAGTAGAGACCATTTGTCTTTCTTTGACCTAATTTAACCTACGATCTCCATGAAGAAGATGCTCGCTAAAATCTGTCAACTGTCACGAACAGACTTGCAACCTGTGAGCAGAGCAAGAACACCATTTCTGGCAGCTGCAAAGCTGACTATGTCAATGAATTTCATCCAGGAAGCTCTTTACAGGCTGAAACAGGGACCTTTCCAATACCTTGCAGTTTGGCATTCTCTACCATATAACGGAGCTGACTCCAGCATTGAATGCAGAGGGAACACAGGGCATCTCTTTTTTCAGAGAGAAGCGGGCAGAACATGAACTGGAATTCACTTAGAAACCGGACTTCATTGTAGTGGAAGCTGCTGATGATTGAACTCTTGCCACTTTATGGATACCACATATAAATTCAGAGATGCACAGTAAATGCAAATCCACTCACTGTGCAGCTGGCATGTGACCAGGTGCAGCACTTCGTATACAGGTCAATGACCAGTATTCTGACAGCAGTCATGATTCTTTTATTCTGCTGCAGTCTGCTACACCATCAGCATTTGAACTAGTGAATGACAAATACTGTCAACTGAGTCCTGGCTCATGACTCTATGCAATCCAGCAGACATAGGGAGAATGATTAGAGATACACCACATGAAATGTGTTCAAGTAGATGTTAGGGTGCTTAAGCAAAGCTTCTGTCTCGACTATTATTTTGGAGCCCTGTAGTACTCTTCAAGTTATGAGCTTTGATTCATCTGTTGTATCTGCACAAGCTCTCCAATACGAAGCATGGCCCTTGCCACCAGAAATTTGGCAAGGTAAGGAGGAGGCAACTGATACATTCCATTTCATGCCATGCTGTCAAGTGATCAGTACATCCAACTCTGCTGTAGAGTCAATTCCTCATTGAATATCCATCCCACACCTTGTCATCCCTCTGAGATGATCATAGTATCCACTTGGTCACAAGGCTGAAGTAAAGGCCACCACAAAACAATCTTTTCAAATCAAGATCATCACATAAACCATTAATTATTCTGTAGGAAATTCAACCAGTTGCTCATTTTCTTTTGGTGTCTCTTTTTTGGGATGTTTTTGTCTATCCCAATGCCCTTATGTTGTTCTGCCTCAAAGGACTGGATTAGAAAAGTAAAGAAGTGTTATCACAATTACATAAGGCATTGGTGAGACTACACCCTGAGGTATTTTGTCCAGGTTTGGTCTCAACTTTAGGAAGGATGTGGTAGTACTAAAGGCAGTTCAGAGGAGGTCCACCAAATTGTTTCTAAGGATGAATGTGCTTGTACTTGATGGAGTTCAGAAGAATGCGGGAGATCTTGATGAGCTATATAAAATGCTAAAGGGAATTGGTAAGATGGACTTTGAATGGAATTTCCACCTTGTGGAACAGTCTAGAACAAGAGGTGTTAGATATATAAAGAGTGAGACACAGAAGGATCAAAACTTAAATGAGGAGAAACTACTTCTGTCAGAGGGTTGTGAATCTGGAACTCACTGTCTCAGAGTGCAGGAGAGGCAGAATCAGTCAACAGATTCAAGCAAGAAATAGATTTGTTTCTGATCAAAAGTTATGTGAAGCGGGCAGAAAAGTGGAGTTGAGACCAGCATAAGATCACCCATGATCATGTTAAAAGGCAAAGTGGGCTTGAAGAGTTGATTTGCGTACTCCTGCTCCTATGTTCCTTAGTGGCTGCAGTTGATCTTATAAATTGGTCATGCATTGCTGTGGGTCTAGAAGATCTCACTTTGTATGCACCGCCTTATCATTGGAAGCACAGGCTTACAGGCTGGGTAGCCAACAGACAACAGTAAGGACACTACCAGGGTGGCTGTGAGAGCACATATGGTGTCTTCTTGATAGAAGACAAGCAGGTTTGTGCTCTACTAAATTACTGACTCTGCCCAGGTCAGTGCCTCAGCAATCCTCATAATCCACTGGAACATAGATTGCTCAACCACTGAAATCGATTATTGTATCTTCACCTCCTGGCAACAAAAGTTAATTCTGACCTGGGATGGTTGAATTGGAAAATGTTAAACAAGAGAAAGTTAGGCCATTCTAAAATTTCCTGAAATATTTTATAGTACGTTAAGTGCTTTTATAGTGACATTCAGACTCGTTTTAGTATAAGTGAACTTAACAGCTCATTAGATGCATTATAAATACAAAATTGAAGTGTTCCTTTTAGACTGACCATCATGACCAAGCATCCAAGAGGGATTGAAGTTTGATCATAATGTGCTTCATGCAGTAACGAGAAACTTGAAATATAGGTTTAAAATATTAGACTCTGTCTTCATTGTAAATTAATTTGGGAAAGATCATATCTTGTTCGGCATTTCTTTTGAACCTTTTCATGTCCCGACCTGAACAAACAATCTTTTTTACCAATTAAAAAAAGTATTGCAATATAACACCTACATTTATGCTACCCTAAATTATTTAATCTGTGGTTCTGCTGCAATTAAATTTATCCTGGAGCAATAAGTATTTTTCTCGACATAATTAAGCTTTTCTCTGCTTGATATTTGACCTAATGACAGCTACATCGGCTAATGCTATGATCACGTTATTTGTGTGTTTGTGCTGCACCTGCATGACTATCGTCCTGTGTGTTTTATGACTTGCTTTGCATTGTTTGCTGTGAATTTTGTAAAAGTTGTGTGGTTAGAAAATGATAAAAATGTGTATTCACAAAAGAACCAAGTACAGCAACAGCGTTTCTACATCTGCCTAAAGGAGTGTTATTTTGTGTAACAAATTAGCTGAGTACAAATTGCAAACAGATGCATGCTTTAAGGACACAGGTTATGTTTTGTGAATATACAGTCCCTGTTTGGGTACATGGTTTGGAATTCAGTTCTTTATTTCAATGTTTTGTGATTTTGAATTTGATTTAAGATATTTTTAAGAAGGTCATGAATGACCATTTTGGTAATGGGTATCATTACGTGGCCTCTATGGAATGTTTGAGAAATTTTATATCCACAAACTTTTATTATTGCAAAAGCTACCTTGCCAATAGAAATCCAAATATGTGAAAATGCTTTTATCCTTTCTTTATTCATTCCAACTTGCCAACTTATCCAGTCAACATTTGTTGATACTTTGTGTTCCACGCAATAGACAAAAGCTAAAATTGACGTGACTGGAATTGTAAAGCCTTTGACACATTACTAAGGAACTAGTTTGGAGATTTAAAAGTTTGTGGGATGGATAAATGGATCTCCTGCCAAATGTTTCGGAGGTGAAGCCTGCATTTTACAATAGAGTTAATCCAAATGGTCAGATTGCATTAGACTACGAGTTTAGTGATTTTTGTGAAGAAGTCTGAAATTTACATAGTTGATCATTTAAGACAATGTCAAAAATGGTTACAGGTGCAGATTAACAGTGAAGACAGTTACCAATAAAGTAGTACAGTTTGAAAGGAGTCATGACAGATTGATGTATGGACTGATTGTGATCTAGTATTCTAGTATGAACTTCCAGAGACCACGTGTTGGGGAATTCTAGGTGTTTTATCCATGAGTTTAGAGGTCCTGCTTGTAATCTAAATTGAATTATGTGAGAGATCAAGCTAAAGAAAGCAATTCAAGGACTCTGGCACACGTCATTAGTCATGAGTTAGTTTAGTTCACCCATGCTAATGAAATACTGGGCTTCACACGAAGATTGGAATGAGAAAGCAAGGACATAGCCCTAGTAAATTGGAATAGTTCACAGGAGGACTAATGTAAGCATGTGACTGATTTATATTAGGAGATTCTGTAAACTTCAGTTATATATTTGGAAATAGGAATGGTTAAATGAAGTTTTTTTTCAAAATGTTGAAATTAGTTGGGTATTTCTCTCAGGAGAGAATCTAATGAAAATAGTTGTTAGTTTGGAATTCATTTGAAGAGATGAGATAAGAAACTGCGGTGAAAGTGATGCATATGGACTTTCAGAAAGCCTTTAATTTGGTGCCTTGTGAGAAACTGTTGAAGGTGATAGTGGAATTGAGAAGGATAGAAAATTATGTTTTAAAAACTGATTAGAAAGAAGGATTCCAAGAACAGGAATGATGGGAAAGGTGTGTGCTTGGAATTGGCCGATCGTGTCCAACAAGGTTTTGTTCATTTGGATATGACGTACGTGTTTATGATGATACTGAAAATAAGGCATGGTAATAACTTTGAGCTCGAGAGGAAACTACAACGTGATGGTCAAACAAGTGACAGTGCTCTACACTTCCCACAATTCTATAGGAAAGTGGGACTATGCTGGTGACGCTAATATGATGGACCTCTTTTGGTGTGCTGTAAATGTACTATGTTTCTTTGGAACGTGATATCTGTAAATGTAAATTGACATATTTTAATATATAGATTGCTAATATCAGTTATTTCAACAGTAGCAATTAAGAGGGCACTATGAATTTGGATGAGTCAACATGGATTCATGGAAGAAAAATCCTATTTAATGGAGCGATCAGAATTCATAACTGTGAGAGTAGAAAAGAGAGAACCAGTAAATGTTTTGTTTGTGGATTTTCAAAAAAAGCTGCAGTGTGCCATATAAGAGATTATGATATAAAAGAGGCTCATGCGCTTTGTATAATGTCATAAAGTGGATGAAAGATTGGTTGTTGGAAAAAAGAGCTAGAAGAAATGATAGTTTTCAGGTTTGCAGGGCATAACTTGGGGTCCAAGAGGAGCCAGAGCTATTTGCATTCTATGTAAACAACAGTAGTTTTTTTTTAGCAATAATGGTATTTTATTCAAGAAGCATTCATAGCCTAATGTCGGGATTACAGTGTAACTTTGATCATAAAATCCATATGTAGACTAAATGATGGCTCAGCTGAAGAAAGTGAGGGTCCCTCATCTAATGGGAGAGAATCATAGGAGAAGACATTGATATTTTGGTAACGTCAATAGACTAATATTCCACAGGCCCAGGCTTATGCTCTGGGGCACAGCAGCTGATGAATTTAAAAACTGAGGTAATAAAATCAGGAATTGAATTTGAGTCTCCGTATAACGGCCATGAAACTATCATTGATTTGTTTTTAAAAGCCTTTTGGTTCATGAATGACGCTTTAGAAAAGGCAAACTGGCATACATGCAACTCCAGATCAATGTCTTTGGACTGTCCTGTGACATCCCCTAGGAAATCACTCAATTCAAGAGAATCATCCAGTAATGGCATCCTCAGTGACACCCTCTTTCCATGGAAAAAATCAAAAATATGCAACCTATGCTGTTGCTGCAAAGTTTGTAGGGAAGATAAGTTATGAGGAGGATGCAGGTGTATAAACTAGATGAGTGCATGTTCAAGAATTTGATGGATGGAATATAATGTGGAGAAATGTGAAGTTGTCCACTGAAAGCAAAGTTAGAAAAGCTGAATATATTTTATAAGGTGAGAGGCTAGAAAGTGTTGGGATCAAAGTATTCTTTGTATAAAAACCTCAAACGTTAACGTGGCAAGTACATTAAATAAATAGGGGGAAAAAAATGATAAGTTGGCTGTTATTGCCAGTGACTGAAAGTCAGACCTGGTTCGTTAGGGATGCACCTGAAGGGAGAGCCCAGAGACAGTTAGCATCAGTTAGAAGAGTGGGCGAAAAGAACACGTGGTTGCAGTCAACACTAATTAGAAGATTTGAAAAGAAAGGTGGTGGAAGTAGTGGTAATGTCACTGGACTAGTAATCTCAGCCAAATGTTCTGAGGGCATGAATTTGAATCCCATGACAAATAATAGTTCACATTGAATTCAATAAAAATCTAGAAAACGCAAGCTAGTCTGCTGACAACCACTGTCAATTGTTGTAAATCGATCTGGTTCGCCAATGTCCTTTGTAAGCAAGGAAATTTGCCATCCTTGCACGCTCTGGCCTAAATGTGATTACAGATGCATAGCAATGTGGTTGACTGTTAACTGCCATTTGGGCAGTTGGACACTGGCAATAAATGCTGGCAAAGCAAGTGACACTCACGTCCCATGATCATTTTGTTAAAGTAAACCCCTTTGGTAGTTTGGAATTGGTCCTTAATCTATGACAAGAGGGGTGTAAAACTAATGTTGCAATGTTAATCAAGGAGTCAATTACTGCATTTAGGAGGGATGACATCTTAGCAGACTTAAGGCCATATGTGTAGGATCTCGAAACAAAAAAGTGGCAATCACATATTTTGGGTGTGTATTATAGACGCACAAACATTCAGAGAGAGATAGAAATGCAGCCATGTAGACATATTTCAGAGTAGTGTAAAAATGATAGGGTATTTCAATTGCTCCAATATTAACTGGGATAAACGGAGTGTGAAAGGCTTAGAGGGGATAAATTATTAAAATGTATCCAGGTGACCTTTTTAAGCCAAAATGTAGAAATCCCTACGAGGTGGGGGACATTGCTCGATCTAATTCTAGGGGACAAAGCCAAGCAAATGATGGAAAGCAAATCCTCTTGTTTTCAGTGGCAGCAGCGCGAGCCAGAGTGCCGACGGGAAGATAGGGCGGTTTTTGTTTCTCCCTGTATTAAAAACTTACCTCGTGCAGCAAGCGGGCCTCTTGTTTTCAGTGGCAGGTGTGTGGAGGGAACGCGAGCCAGGAAGAAACAGATAAATTCGGGCATTGGCTAAACCCAAAACAGTACACATGTAGTGTCTCCCACCTGTCGTCCTCTAACCAAAAAAGACTATGTGGAGGTTTGGTAAGGTAAGGCTTTTTTTTTATTCTTCTGGAAATCTAGAGTAGAGGGAATGGAAGCTAGGGCAGTTGCATGCTCCTCTTGCAGGATGTGGGAGGTAAGGGTCACTGCTGGTGTCCCCTCTGACTTCACCTGCGAGAAGTGCACCCAACTCCAGCTCTTCAAAAACCGTGTTAGGGAACTGGAGCTGGATGAACTCCGGATCATTCGGGAGGCTGAGGGGGTGATAGAGAGGAGTTACAGGGAGGTGGTCACACCCAAGGTATAGGAAAAAGGTAGCTGGGTGACTGTCAGGAAGGGGAAAGGGAATAGGCAGACAGTGCAGGGATCCCCTGTGGCCGTTCCCCTCAATAATAAGTATACCGTTTTGGATACTGTTGGGGGGGCTGACCTACCAGGGGAAGGCCATAGCGGACAGGTCTCTGGCACTGAGCCTGACCCTGTGGCAAAGAAGGGAAAGGGGGAGAATAGGAGAACAATTGTAGCGGGGGACTCGATAGTAAAAGGCACAGACAGGCGGTTCTGTGGACGCGAATGAGATGAAAGGATGGTATGTTGCCTCCCGGGTGCCAGGGTCTGTGATGTCTCAGATAGTGTCTTCAAGATCCTTAAGGGGGAGGGTGAGCAACCAGCAGTCATGGTACACATCGGTACCAATGACATAGGTAGAAAAAGGACTGAGAATGTGAAAAACGAGTACAGGGAGTTAGGTTGGAAGCTGAAGTCCAGGACAAACAGGGTAGTTATCTCTGGATTACTACCAGTGCCACGTGATAACGAGGTAAGAAATAGGGAGAGAGTGCAGCTAAACACGTGGCTACAGGGCTGGTGTAGGAGGGAGGGCTTCCATTATGTGGATAATTGGAGCACATTCTGGGGAAGGTGGGACCTGTACAGTAAGGACGGGTTGCACCTGAACTGGAAGGGCACAAATATCCTGGGAGGGAGGTTTGCTAGAGCTGTACGGGATGGTTTAAACTAGTTTGGCAGGGGATGGGGAACCGGATTTATAATTCAGAGGATGAGGTATTCGGCCTTCCGACAGACACAACAGGGAGTGAGGTGGTTTATAAAAAAATGCGGTCGATGGAGCGTAATTGCAGACACTGAGATGGTTTGAGGTGTGTATACTTCAATGCTAGAAGTATCAGAAATAAAGTGGATGAACTTAGAGCATGGGTCGGTACTTGGAACTACAATGTTGTGGCCATTACCGAAACATGGGTAACTCAGGGAGAGGAATGATTGTTGGAAGTTCTGGGATTTAGATGTTTAAAAGAAATAGGGAGGGTGGAAAAAGAGGTGGGGGAGTTGCATTGCTAGTCAGGGCGAGTATAGCAGTTACTGAAAGGCAGTTCAAGAATGATATGTCTACAGAGTCAGTTTGGGTTGAGGTTAGGAACAAGAAAGGAGCAGTCACTTTGTTGGGGTTTTTTTACAAACCCCGTAATAGTTGGAGAAGTAGAGGAGCGGATTGGGAGGCAGATACTGGAAAGGTGCAGAAGTCAGAGTTGTAGTCATGGGTTGGATTGGAAACATTTTAGTTCTAATAGTTTAGATGGAGCAGATTTTGTCCAGTGCGTTCAGGAAGGATTCCTGACACAGTATGTAGATAGACCAACACGAGGAGAGGCCACTTTGGATTTGGTGCTTGGCAACGAACCAAGTGTTAGACCTGTTGGTAGGAGAGCATTTTGGCGGTAGCGATCATAACTCTGTTTCTTTCACGATAGTCATGGATAAGGATAGGTATATACGGCAGGGTAAAGTTTACAGTTGGGGGAAGGGTAATTACAATTCAGTTAGGCAAGAACTGGGTTACATAAATTGGGAACAGATGCTGTCAGGGAAGAGCACCTCAGAAATGTGGAGATTGTTTAAGGAATGCATGCTGCACGTGCTCGATATGTTTGTCCCTAGCAGGCAGAGAAGATGCGGTCGAGTGAGGGAGCCATGGCTCTCGAGAGAGGTCGAACGACTGGTTAAGAGGAAGAAGGAGGCTTATGTAAGGTTTAGGAAAAGAGGAACGGAAAAGGCTCTAGAGGGATACAAGTTAGCCAGGAAGGAGCTGAAGAAAGGGCTTACGAGAGCTATAAGGGGGCATGAGAAAACCTTGGCGGATAGGGTCAAGGAAAACTCCAAGGCTCTTTACACGTATGTGCAGAACAAGAGAATGACCAGAGAAAGGGTAGGGCCGATCAAGGATTGTAAAGGGAATTTGTGCACAGACACTAAAGAGATAGGAGAGGTCCTTAATGAATACTTTTCTTCAGTATTCACAACTGAGAGGGACCTAGTTGTAGAGGGCGTTGTGAAACAGGCAGGTAGGCTAGAGGAGGTTGATGTTAGTAAAGAAGATGTGCTAGGAATTCTGAGGAAGTTGAAGATAGACAAGTCCCCCGGGCCTGATGGGATTTATCCAAGGATTCTATGGGAAATGAGGGACGAGATCGCAGGGCCTTTGGTGATGATCTTTTCGTCCTCACTGTCCACGGGTATAGTGCCGGAAGATTGGAAAGAGGCAAACGTCATTCCTTTGTTCAAAAAAGGGAACAGGGATAACCCCGAAAATTACAGGCCAGCTAGTCTTACGTCAGTGGTGGGCAAATTATTGGAAAGGGCTCTGAGACAGGATTTATGATCACTTGGAAAGGCACAGTTTGATTCGTGATAGTCAGCATGGATTTGTGAGGGGTAAATCATGCTCACAAACCTTATTGAATTCTTTGAAGAGGTGACCAAACACATGGATGAAGGTGGAGCAGTGGATGTGGTATACATGGATTTAAGTAAGACGTTTGATAAGGTTCCCCATGGTAGGCTCATGCAGAAGGTAAGGAGACATGGGATAAGGGGAAATGTAGCAGATTGGATTCAGAATTGGCTGACCCTTAGAAGACAAAGGGTGGTAGTGGACGGAAAATATTCAACATGGTGCTCAGTTACGAGTGGTGTACCACAAGGATCTGTTCTGGGTCCTCTTCGATTTGTGATTTTTGTAAATGATTTGGATGAAGGAGTGGAAGGGTGGATTAGCAAGTTCGCGGACGATACGAAGGCGGGTCATGTGGACAGTGCGGAGGGCTGTTCTAGGTTACAAAGGGACATTGATAGAATGCAGAGCTAGGCTGAGAAGTGGCAGATGGAGTTTAACCCTGAAAAGTGTGAGGTGATTAATTTTGGAAGGACAAACTTGAAAGCAGAATACAGGGTTAACGGAAAGATTCTTGGCAGTGTGGAGGAGCAGAGGGATCTTGGGATTCATGTTCACAGTTCCCTGAGAGCTGCCACCCAGGTGGATAGAGTTGTTAAGAAGGCATATGGTGTGTTAGCTTTCATTAATAGAGGGACTGAGTTCAAGAGCCATGAAGTTATGCTCCAGCTATACAAAAGCCTGGTTTGGCCACATCTGGAGTATTGTGTCCAGTTCTGGTCACCTCATTACAGGAAAAATGTGGAAGCATTGGAAAAGGTGCAGAGGAGATTTACCAGGATGTTGCCTGGAATGGAGGGAAGGTCTTATGAGGAAAGGTTGAGAGAGCTACGGCTTTTCTCTTTAGAACAACGAAGGATGAGAGGTGACTTGATAGAGGTGTACAAAATGATCAGAGGTATAGACAGAGTAGACAGCCAGAGACTTTTTCCTAGGGTGGAGGTAGCTTTTACGAGGGGACATAGTTTTAAAGTGAAAGGAGATAGATACTGGGGGGACGTCAGAGGTGGGTTCTTTACTCAGAGTGGTAGGGACGTGGAATGCATTGTCGGAAAGGGTAGTGGAGTCAGCCTCATTAGGGGCATTTAAGCAGCTATTAGGTAGGCACATGGATGATAGTATAAGGTAGCGGTGGAGGTTCGATAGACCTTCGGTTTAGGGTAAAAGTTCGGCACAACATCATGGGCCGAAGGGCCTGTACTGTACTGTGCTGTACTGTACTGTTCTATGTTCTATGTTCTATGGAAGTGTCAGTGGGAGATCATTTCTGTGATGGTGACCGTAATCAGGAAGATTTAAAATAGTCATGAAAAAGGACAAATATGAACTTGAAATAAAGTTTTGAATTGGGGAAAGGCTGATTATAATATGGTGAGGTAGGATCTGGCAAAGTGGACATTGAGAAGCTATTTGGAAAAAAAATCTACATTGGGGCAGTGGGAGCCTTTCAAAAAGAAAATCGTGGAATTGCAAGAACAGTATCTTCCTAAATGGTGAGGAACTAAAAATTCCAGCGAGCCCTTGAAAGCAAGGAATGCACAGGATTTGGTAAGATAAAACGGAAAGCTAATGGTAAATACAAAGAGGGCTCTGAGCATCAGAAGCCCTTGAGGCATACAAAAAGTGCAGTGGGTTTCTTAAAGAAAGTAGACATTGAAATTGAGTATGAAAATAATTCAGGCAGATAAAAGAAAGGAAAATCCAGAAGCATTGAAAAGTAAATTAGGCGCAAGAAGACAACCAGGGAAGGAGTGGGGCCCATTAGGGACCTAAGTGGAAAACTTTAGGTCTGTATTCAAGATAAAGATGAATGATGTGGGTATAGAATGTAGGTGTAGAAATTGGGGAAGATGACAGTGATATTCTTGAACAAATTACAATCAAGGGGGAGGAAGTTTAAAAGTGGCTAAGTTCCTAAGCTACTGTGGGAGGTAAGGGAAGAGAATACAGGACCATAGAATCCCCACAGTGTGGAAATAGACCATTCTGCTCACCGAGTCTGCATCGACCCTCCAAAGAGCATCCCACCCAGACCTAGTGCCGGACCCTATCCCCTTAATCCCACGTTTACCATAACTAATCCACCTAACCTGCGCATCTTTGGACTGTGGGAGGAAACCGGAGCACCCAGAGGAAACCCACGCAGACACAGCCCTGACATTTAATTTTCAAATTCTCTCTGTACAAAAGGAAAATACCAGAGGACTGGAGGAGCTAATGTGGCACCATTATTCAAGAAGAGTATTTGGGATTAACCAGGGATCTATAGGCCAGTGTCCAACATCAGTGGTAGGAAAACTATTGGATAACCCTCTGAGGGACAGAATTAATCTCCACTTAGGCAAGGATTAGCCAATGACAGTCAGAATGGTGTTGCCAGAGGGAGATCATGTTTAACAGGTTTGATTTGGATTTTTCAAGAAGGTGACTAGGTGTCCGGATTAGGATAATGCAGTAGATGTGGTCTTCATGGAATTCAGTAAGGCTTTTGACATGGTCTCACGTAGGAAAATGGTCAAAAAGGCAAGGGTCCATGAATTCTGGATAGTTTGGCAAATTGGAGCCAAAATTGGCTCAGTGGTAGGAAGCAGAGGGTGATACTGCATCTCCAGGTTGTTTTTGTGACTGGAAGCCCATGTCTGGTGACATATTGTAGAGTTTGATGTTGACTGTCTCGTTGTTTGTAGTGTACATTAATAGTCTAGACTGAAAGGTAGGAGGTTTGATCAGTAAGTTCAATAGCATAAAAATACTTCTGGTTGCTTCTGCATTATTTTTGGTGGGAGGGTGCACATACAGTCCCAGATGTAGCAACTGCGACAGCGAAGCAATGAGATTGAATTGATTTCAACTTCTGCAATAACATTATTCATCAACTCTCTACTTGACTTTAAAAAATTGCCTCAGAAACTCTACTTGTTTACATACCATGTTTACTTATGTACTTGTCTTGGACACAGCAACAAATCTGAAATGCTGTGGCATATTAACAGGCAGTTCATTAATGGTGACATTTGTCACTTATTCTGTTAATTTTGTTGGGATTTATAATTAGTGGCAACAGGGGAGAAATTGGTTTTTTTATCAAGGATTTTCCTCCTGATGCGGATCTGTTGTGCAGCCGCAGCCACTACAACATGAATAACCACAACAATAATGTTTCTGACTCCAATAAGTTGTAGTACAGTTTCATTAAAACATCATATTTTCAATGTTTTTAAGCCACTATCAATGGCAATTCTGAACTGTATAAGAAAGTTGCACAATATTTGTCGAATGTCAAACATAAGCTTGTTATAGATTATGGGCTATTTCTGAAGAATTAATTGAGGGTCTGGTACACTTACATACAATTAGTTTTATTTTAATTTGTTGTCAACTTGAGTCATTAGCCACATTACTAACCTGATACATTTGACCTCTGAGGGAGTGTTGCGCTATTGGAAGTTCCATCTGTTTTTTTCATCTTTAGTGTAAAAGATCTAGTGTCAAAAAAAGCAGTGGAGACCTCTGTCTTCTGGCCAATACTTCTTATCCTTCAACCAATACCACCAGAAAAATTGGTCGTTTGTCTTTATTGCTGTTTATGAGACCTCGCTGTATACATTAGTTTTCATGTTTTCTTGCATAATGGTGATAAAATTTCAACAGTAAGTAATTGGTTGTGAAGGATGGCTTGAAAGTGTAAATGGTGCTCTGCAATCCTTAATAAAAACTGAAAGAACTGCGAATGCTGTAATGCAGGATCAAAAACAGAAGTTACTGTAAAAGCACAGCAGGTCTGGCAGCATCTGTGAAGAAAAAAACCAGAGTTGACGTGATCCAGTGATCCTTTCTCAGAACATTAACTCTGATTTTTTTTTTCTTCACAGATGCTGCCAGACCCGCTGAGCTTTTCCAGCAACTTCTGTCTCTGCAGTCCTTACTTGGTTTTGTTACTTGGCAGGTATCTTGAGAAAGGTGAGGGCTAATTGGCTGCTTACAATGTGGTCTCCTGTACTTTGGAGAAACAAAGCATAGACTGGATAACCGCTTCACAGAACAGTTACGTTCTGCTCTCAAAAAAGACCCTGAGCTTCCTGTTATGAGGAAGGGTCACCGAACCTGAAACGCTAACTCTGTTTTTTCCTTCACAGATGCTGCCAGACCTGCTGAACTTTTCCAGCAATTTTGCTTTTGTTCCTGAGCTTCCAGTTGCCTGTCACTTTAACACATTACCCTATTCCATGGCCAACATCACTGTTTCAGGCCTGCTGTAGTGTTCCAGTGAAGCTCAGTGCAAGTTGGAAGAACAACATCTCATTTTCGGCTTGGGGACCCTGCAGCCCTCCAGACTCGATATCGAATTCAATAATTTTAAGGCCTAAACTCTACCATGTCCCAGCGCCCTACTCCACACACACAGCCTGCCATTACACACTACCTATTGTTAGTCACTAACAATCCCCGTTAACAACTACTCACCCTCCTAGCCAGACTGTTATCAACTCCTCAGTCTATCCAACTGCTCTTTTCTCTCTTCAGGCTCTATCCTATCGTTTACTCCCTAACCCACCCCCCTCCCTATCTTCTGCGTATAAGCCGACGTTTTCTCAGCTACATTCAGTTCTGAGGAAGGGTCACTGGACCCGAAATGTTAAATTTTTTTCTTCTCAGATGCTGTCAGACCTGCTGAGCTTTTCCAGCAACTTCTGTTTTTGTTCCTAATTTACAGCATCTGCAGTTCTTTTGGTTATTATCGTGTTGCTCGCTAATTGCTATTTGATTTCGGCTGTGATGCTACCCGCACAAGTTTTGGAAGGCAGTGGGAGTACTAGGGATTAATCAACTAATCAATTAAGAAGTCTATATATGTAACATTTCCCCTGTGTGTACACTTATTCAGTTTGAAATTACTGAGGTATAGATTTCACCCACATTGATTAGATCACACAACCTTTCCCATAACCATCTTTTCCCATAACCACCATCTTATCCAAATTTATCCATTTTTTTTCAACTGCCAGTGGGATATAATGAGAACCAAAATAATAATGCTGTCTCATCACAAATGATCATTTTTGGTGTGTAATTCCCAAAAGTGGTGTTCAGTTATGTTATATGTAAACACTGTAGACTAGGAAACTAATGTGTTTTAAATTACTGTTATTTTAATCTTTGATGTCAGTTTTTAGTGGTCTTTGAATAACTTGTTTCAATTCCATTATTGATCTACTGTGGTAACTGCTTCAACAATTTCCTGATGTTTGTGTAAGTACCTTTAGCATTTAGAAATTATGGTGGTTTTTAGCCAGGTTCAGTACAGTTGAATAACTGATTTTGTCTTGTGGGAAATATCTGGTGTAACGATACATAATCTTAATTTAACAAATTTTTCCAGTGAGCAACATGTTTAGAGGTTTTATATATCAAAATAATAATTTTGGAGACTGAAGAATGTTGGAAAAGACTTCCATTGAACTACAGTACAACATATGACTTAACCTCATAAAACTAAGTTGCAGAAAGCCTGACGTGGTGTAAAATCTAGAAGCTTCATTCATAATCATTAAATATATTGAACAGAGTAGGGAAACAACAGGTATCTTTCACTGTTTAATCAACTGACCATATTCTGTCCCAATCTACACCACTTCACTTGGTTTCCTCATCTATAATCTGTTGTTGAACTCGACCGGCAAGCTGTCTGAGCTCAGAAAATCTGCTGTTGATGTTTGGTTGGTTTTTTTTGTGTGGTGTACTCTGAGTTGGTTCATGTTGCACTGTTGTAACAGTCACAAATGACCTTAAATCACCTGTGGTTGACTTGCAGAGGCTCTGTTACTATACATGTCAGTGTAATAACTAATGGTTCTGATTTTGCAGTAACAATAATAATGACACTACCTGGGCTTGCTGTTTGTAAAGAGCAAGGAGTAGTTTACAGAAATTGTATTTGTCCAGTTGCAGAAATTGAGCAGATTCTGTACAAGCTGCACTATCCCTCCAAAAGATGCATGTATTTAACTTCCGTCCCTCTCGTCTCTCTTCTTGGTCTTTTCTCTTTTCTAACTTTATTCTTTTTTTCCTTCATTTCACTTTCTGTACATGATTTGATATTGATTTGCCATTCTGACATATACTTTCTAGTTTTAACTCAGCAGCAGGAATTGTATCAAAAAATAGTGTGTTTTGTCACTGAGCAGGACCAAGCCTGCATGGATTGCCATCAAGATCCTGGGTAGCACGTTACCAGCAGCAGACAGCTCTGGTCAAGGAGAAACAAACAAAAGCAAATTGATGGAGAAACTCAGCACGTCTTGCAGCATCTGTGAAGAGAGAACAGAGTTAATGTATCCAGTGACCTTTCTTCTGATTGGTCATGGAGAAACACTTGTTTGCTCTGCAGACAATGCTGCACCACATTAATTTCAAATATCTAGTCCCCATAGTTTCCAAAAAATTAGAAGTAAAAGCAATGATCCAGTGCAAAATACTGCAGATGCTGGAGCATTAGGAATGTAACTTAAGACCTGTAACAGCTAATTCATGCACAGTAAACTCTGTCAGACAGTAATATACAGGTCGTTCTCCAATAATGTGATAGTTGCATTCTTGTGTGACCTCCCGCTATAGGAAATCACTATACCTGTACAGCATGAAGTTCAAGTTATCCGAACAGTGTCCACTATTCAAAAATCGCACTACAGTCAATTTGCATTAACAAAACATGTGTTTTAGCAGAACTTACCTGTATTTATAACAAGACAAGTTGTTTTTGTGGTTTTGACACCAGAGGTAACCCTGCCTGTTCCTCTTCGAAATAGTCTTGTGATCCCTCTTTCATCTTAGACAACACATGGAGCATTTAACATTTGAAGGATCAGATCTCCAACAGTATCACATTCCCTGTGTACTACTTTGGAGCGTGTGACTGGATTTTGTCCTGGAGTGGACTTGTTCTCACAATCCTATGTTTTGGAAATGTGCACCAAATAAACCACAGCTGGCACTGAGAAAATCCGTTGTCTGATGTATGGTTGTGATTGACTAGCAACTCTTGTTTACCACTGACTGTAAAATCCAGATCAGTATTAACCTATCCCAATTCATGGGCAGCCCTATGAGGAATAGGTTAATCTTGATTAAAAACAAATCATCCTTTTCAAGGGGCAGAAGTTTATGGCACGTGGATACCAAATCTTCTGAAAAATTTGCTGTCTGAAGTGGAAGAGGTTTTATGATATATTTATGAAAGATGGCCTTGTTGATGTGTCGTGTGAACCCATTTTCTTTGAAAATCAGTTTAAAAGAGCTGTGTGTGGGAAACTGAATTTCATAATTTAGAAAAACTTCAATTAATGTAAATTCATTCTGGGGTAAAGAGATTATCCATTTTATTTTAGCTAGAACTAACCAAGATGAGAAAGCTAATTTCATGTTACACAACTTGGACTGATTTGCAATGCACATTGATGCCAACAGCTTGGGTTCAATTCCTGCAGCTGCTGAGATTACCATGGAGGACTTTCCTTCTCAAACTCTCCCCTTACCAGATGACTTTACCTCTTTAATCAAAATCTTGATTAGAGAAAGCAAATCTTAACAGTCTTGAGTATCATAGTTTGTTGGCATTTCCCAAAAGAAATCTCGTATGATCCATTTGACACTGTCTGTCAATCTTCGTTTCATGGTTGCTTAACTTGTAAATCTTTGAGCCCTGAAAAGTTGCCTGACATTGAGGCACCTTTAAAGATTCTGCAAAGTTTAGTTTGTTAAACTTTGTCAAACTGATCTATTTCATTCAAAGGAAGTAAATGATCACCTTGCTATTGTAGAAATGTTGCATTGACCTGACTAAACGAGTCTAAAATAAAGCTGCCAGTAATTTTTAATGCATAGATTTTTGTAAATATTGTAACATGCAAGATTTAATTTCAGTCAGATCTGTCTGATTGTTTATCAGAAATAAGCTTGTCTCTAAATATGTTATTTGTGCAAGATTGAAAGAGAGGTACATTTGATGGTGTGGTTTGCTACTGTTGCTGCTTCTGCTTGCCCTGCAAGAAAAAATTAATGCCGTTCTTTTAGATATCTGATTTTTCTACTTGGTTCTGAAGAATGGCTTTGCAAGAACTTTTCTGCTGAAAGGTTCTAAAGGTTCTGCCAAATGCTGTCTTTTTTTAATCACATACTGGTTTTAAGTTAGATTGCAGAAGAAGTTTTTCTTTCCTGTAGTGTAAGTTGAGATGCCCGGAGCAAAAGGCTGTGGAAGGTTGTGTCTGAGTAAAAAAGCAATGCTTAGCACAAGTGGGGCTTGTGTCAGCAGTCCAGTTCTTGCAAACCATAACGTAAGAGCCCTTAAATAGATGCCGTCATCAGCTCTGGCCTCCAACATGTGGTCTATTACAACATGTGATAGAAAATGGCGGAGGAATTGAAATAGCTATTCATGTGGTAGGAGTGGTCTCTGTATTAGGTTTTAGTTTATGTTGACAAGGCAGTGTGTTCCTAGTTAGTTCATTGCAGCTGTTTCTTCTCTCTCTCTCTCTCTCTCTCTCTCTCTCTCTCTCTCTCTCTCT